>NC_136986.1:4971898-5353965 GCF_032717465.1 Coenobita brevimanus | reverse complement strand
CACAGAACTGTCCTTTCTTCAGTTCTATATAATTTATGTAAAATCTGCAGAACCGCTTCTCTGTCATGATGATTCCAGTGTATACCATTGTCCTTGGGTATTGCTTGGAAAGGCTCTGGCATTAAAATGGATAAAATCCTTCCCCTTCCTAATTCTTTGCAACTTCCTGTTCACGGCTCTGCTAATTAATTTGTACGTACCATAGCAAACTGGTGAACCATATGGTAGGTTTCTTTAGGCTCAAGAAGGGTTATGGTTACTACAAGGACTTGACATGAACCTTCTATGGCTCCTACCACGACTAGAATGTTTTGTACAATTTCATTAACTTCCACATCTTCATTAGTATCATTTCCTCAAAGGAAAAGGATAGTGCAGTCATGCTCACAATCTAATAAGGCATTTTAGCTTTTCATCATCGGAAAAGGAACTTGCCCTTCCACCCTGAGCTCGGTATATACGTGTATTTCCACGTCATCCACTTGTACAGAACGTGGTAGTAGGCTGTGGTCCAACGAATGCAACCTTTACAAACATTCAGTGCTTCTGCAATAGATCGGTTTTCCTCACGGAGGGCACCAAAGAATATGTCGGAAATTATTTATACACTCCTTTGTCTGACGAGTGTTAGTCTAACACGACCTTACGTAAATTCACTTAGGAGGATTAGGTGTAATTGATATTCCAACCCAACAAAGTTATTATTCTTCTATCTCCTAGCTAATTTTCCATTGATTTGGTCAACCGTAAAAAGGTTAGCTAGGGCTAGATAGAGTCGGACAACAGATGACGACGAACCTGATGTTTTCGGTCGGTTCCCTGGGCTGCCAAGCGTGCAACTTGAACCAGAACTAGGAGCAGAGTGACTAACTTTGCGAGTCTCTGATTCCTCATAGAATTGTAGAGGTGCCAAATATTAAATAATTACAATCATAAATACAGTTTGATTACATCATGATATATAGGCTACAAGGCAAATCTACAGTAACAAAAAAATTAATCTTTGTTTAATTAAACTAAAGCCGCTTCGGGCCAAATATTCCCTTTATCTATACAAATATATTAAACCCACATCTGCTTTTCATGTGAGGGTTTTTGATCTTTAGGACACGTCATTTACCATGCAGACGCTGTTTAGGTCAATGGAACTTTGGAAAGTAATTTTTTTTTAAGTGAGGAAGAAGGAACCAAGGGCCGTGAGCCCACAATTGCTCCTTCCAAGAGAAAAACAAAATACAAGGGAGATTTCTCAAATTCAAGATCCGATCATTTCGAGATGCCTGAACAAACTGCGTTTGAAAGACTGAAGATCAGAGAAAGCAGGGAATACAGACAGAGGGAGACAGTTCCAGAGTTTACCTGTTGCATAAATGAAGGACTGGGAGTAATGGTTAACTCTTGCATTAGAGAGTTGTACAGAAAAAGGATGAGAGTTTGCTGCTAGACGGGTGCAACGTGCCCATTGTAGAGGTGGAGGAGTACATGCAAACTGTTCAGAGGAGCAGTGACCATTGAAGAAGTGATAGAAAAGAGATAATGATGCAACAGTGCGGCGAAGAGACAGAGGTTGAAGGGAGTTGGTAAGAGGAGGAGAGTTAATGCGACAAAAAGCCTTTGACTCCACCCTAATAAGAACAGCTGTATGTGGGGAGCCTCCCTACACATGAGAGTTGTACGCCACACAGGGGCAGATAAAATCCCTGCATAAAGTCAACAAATGTGCAGGGGTAATGAAGGAATGCAAGTCAACTTAGCACACATAATATCTTGGAAGAAGATTTTTCTTGAGATGTAATATTATATTTCCAAAGATAAGTCCTGAGTGAATAAAATCCCCCAGCATGTTCAAGGATGATGCAGGATTAAGCTGAATATTATTTTAACATTAGTGGATATACGTGTGGAATATTTTGTCGGATTGATAGGTGTAAAAATTGAGTCTTTGGTGCATTAACGACAACCAGACTATTTTTACCCCAGTCAGAGATACGAGCCAAGTCAAACATTAGGTGTGCCATAGCCTCATCCCTTGTTTGTTGAAGTAACTGCTGAATGGATGTTGTGGGAACTGAATGAAAAGGTGGAGGGTGGAGTCATCAGCGTATAAGTGGATAGGGTAAGATGGCTACAGCTTAGAAGGTCATTGGAGAATAAAAGGAAGAGAGTTGGTGGATAGAACAGAGCCCTGAGGAATACCACTGTTAATATATCTAGGAGAACGATGGCCATCTACAACAGCGGCTATAGAATGACCAGAAAGGAAGCTAGCGATGAAGACACAGATAGAAGGATAGAAACCGCAAGAGGGCAGTTGGGAAATTAAAGATTTATGCCAGACTCGATCGAAAGTCTTTGAGATGTCAAGTGCAATTGGAAAGCTTTCGCCAAAGTCTCAAAAGGAGGATGACCAGGAGTCTGAAAGGTAGGTGTGAGGAAGATCGCCAGTAGAGCATCCCTGATGGAACCCATACTGACAATCAGAAAGAAGGTTGTGATGAGAAAGATGCTTTAAATTTTTTCTATTAAGAATTGACTACAGGAAAATTTTTGAGGTACAGGATAATATAGCAATTGGACGATAGTTAGAGGGTTGGGAATGGTCAAGCTCCTTTCTTTGGGACTGGCTGAATGGAGAGCAAACTTCCAGCAAGAAGGAAATGTACAAGTTGATAGGCAAAAGGCGAAAGAATTTACCTAGGCAGGGTGTAAGCACAGAAGCACAGTTCTTGAGAACAACAGGAGTGGGATCTCCATCAGGCCCATATGCCTTATTAGTATTGAGGTCTCAGATGGCAGAAAATTACATCAGCTGAAGAAATTTCAATGTCAAAGCCATGAGGAAGTCAGATGGGGGAAGTGATGGAGGAGCAGCACTGGAATTGTCTAAGGTGGAATTGGAGGAGATAGTCTGAGTGAAAGAAATCTGTTTATATCAGTAGAAGAAATAGCTACAGGGGGAGCCATCAGAGTAGAAAAGAGGAGGGAAGGATGATGGGGTAAAGTTGTTAGAAAGCGTTTTTGGCTTAAGGTGCCAGAAGGAGCAGGAAGAATTCGAGCTAGAGAGTTGAGAGCATTTAGCACGGATGAAATTATTACTAGCAGAGCGAAGAACAGACTCTTTCACTTGAATCTGGGCAGAAACGTATAAAAGATGTGTGATTCTGGGGTGGGCTGGGCTCCAGTATCCTCTCCTTGTTGCAGACAGCATTAGAACAAGCATGATTAAACCAAGGCTTTCTTGCTTTAGTCAAAGGATATGAGAAAGGAATGTATGCTTCCATGTCTGAGAGAATCAACCTCCGTAATGCGCAAGGCACACCCAGATGGCTTCCAGACATGGAAGCAATAAACACATTCCAGGGAAAATAAAAGAAGTACTGCAAGAGGGCCTCCCAATCCGCAGGCTCCAATGTGTTACAGACGACGTCTTCTTTTACTGGAGGGTCCACAGGCCGTATCATAGCGATAGGACAGGTTTAAGGTGATAAGGTTGTGACTGGAGGAGCCCAATGGAGAGAAAAGATTAAACAGTATAAGCAGAAGGATTAGTTGTAAGGGAGAGGACGAGTATGTTGGTGCTCTCTTCCAAGGTGGTCAGGGGATATGGGTAGGGATTGCTTTTATAAGATGCTCTAGGTCATTAAGGATAGAAAAGGTGTAGGCTTGTTCACCAGGTGGATCAGTGAAAGGAGAGGAGTGCCAAAGGTGGTGTTGAACATTGAAATCTCCAAGAATGGAGACTTTCAGAGAAAGGAGAAATGGATAGAATGTACCGCTTCCTTCATAGAAGTAAGATAGTCAAAGAATTTTTTGATAGTCAGTAGAATTAGGAGATAAGTAAACAGCGCAGATATATTTAGTCAGAGAATGACAGGAAAGCTGAAGCCAGAGTGTAGAGATTTCAGAAGAATCAAGTTCAGGAACACGAGGAGCAAGATAAGCTGTTGCATATATATACACAACAGCTCCTTTTGGCTTTGAAATGAGTATAAAGTAGGAGGATATAGAAAGGGGTCTCTGCTGTCAGTTGCCTAAGACAGCTGAGTTTCTGTTCAAAAAAGAATGTGAGGTTTAGAGAAGAAGAGAGGTGGTGCTCAACAGAGTGAAAGTTAGAAGGAAAGGCTACGAACGTTGCATATATTTACAATTTAGTTGTCCACAATGGTTAAATGCAGTAGCATTTTAATTTATTAATAATAAGAATTTTTAACTCCCTTAACTGTGGGACGTCACTTTCGTGACGCTCAGTTTGCTCAAACACCTCAACAGTTCCACTGTGGAGCAGCTTGGTTACAGGACGAGGCATGGCAGGTTATCTTCACACAAATGATAACAGAATTTTGCTGCAGCTTCTAAAGAATGTCATGAAAGATGGGTTACATACTCTACTGCAGCAAACACTTAACCCCTCCAAAACACTGAGTTGCTGCAGATGGGATTTTGTGGGGAAGTGTTCTTAACCCTTTAACCGTGGGGCGTCACTTTCCTGATGCTCAGGAGCAAGGGATCGTACCGCAGGGAGTAACTTTTTGGCCAGTGATTCTGTGTTATTTTGAATTTGCCTAGGCTTTCAAGTGGTGGCTTATATCATCTATCAGTACTACCAGTGTCCAGCTATACTCAGTTCTGCTAATGTTAGCCTGTACCTCTCATCCACTGTTGATAATTTAACCATTTTTCTCTCCTCTCCTTGACTCCCCTCACTCCTTACCTCCCCTCCATAACCCTCTTCTCCCACCTGACCAGCTGTGCTGTGCTACACAAATCCCTGGACGGATTTTTTCCACTCATTTTATCCATTGAAATGTGCCTTTTTGCCCCTATTCCTTATCCAAATAATATATAAAAGAAAGATAAAATGTAATTGATACTGCCATACATCTGAAATGGGCTAATTATCACCTGGTAACACCTCACATGCACTCGTTCGCTAATTCTCCCTGTTTATTTCCCCTTGAAATATGCCGTATGACCTGTTATCAAAATAAAAAAATATATAAGAAGGGAAGGGAGAAGCCTAAGTGTTATTTACATTCACCTGGAACCACCTAATTTATCATGTATTGTTTAGATTTCCTGCCAATCATTTCATAGCGTATATATTAGCAGCTGTCACCACTCTCACACTGGCAACCCTTCACTGCCCCTAAGCCACAGCATTCAGTTTACTGTCCTCTTTCATGTTGAAACCACGTCGGACGCCTGTCCAATTCCGCCGCTTTTTAGCCCCATGCAAAGGGCCCTGTGACCTCTACCCCTACTAAACCTCGTGTGTAGGGGTAAAGGGCTAAGTGACTCTGCTGTGGAACGTGAACTGGCTAATGTATCAATGATAATGATGGACAGTGACTATGATCTTATTTTTTGGTGACTCTAAAACAGTGCAAGTGGAAATGTAAATAATGTGTAAACAGCAAGTGAAAGCAATGAATGTAAATATAACAGAACAGTGGAAAATAGTTTTATAAGTTACTGCAAGTGACAGTGCATAGCATAGTGTAAATAAAAGAGAAATGTAAATAATGTAAATAAAATAAAGGATGTAAATAGAAATGTAAATAAGTAGTAATATAAGAATACGAGTATATATACTGGGAGAAATGAAAGTGAAAGTTTCGCTCTAGCATGTATGAATTCTGGGAGTAAGGAAAGTGAGCGTGACAGCTTTGCTCTCTACGCTAGTATACAGAACGAGAAAGTGAATGCCTGGAGTGAAAATAAACTACTAGTACTGAAAGAAACTTATAATTAAATATTGTATATATAAATAAGTGTAATAAAGTACTAGGAATATAAAGTGTGAATGTGTTTATATATAATAAATGACAGCTCCGCCTCAGAATACCATCAGGGAACCAGCACGTGGAGGAAAGCTCATATGCGCTCGTAATTTACATTGCTTTCACAGTGTTTTATTTTGGAATATGGATTCCAAACTATTTGAAATTCATAAAATAATTTTTGTAATTATAATATCAGGCAGTGGTAACCATATTATAGAGTATCGGAAAGTGTTAAGTGAAGACTTCGTTACCCAACTTCAGAAGTCTTCACAAGTCCTACAGTTGTCGACGAAGGCTCAAGAAACATCGAAGGAGAAAGCTGAATGTATGTGCCATATGCAAACATAAACTTAATATTCTAGGACTAATAACTGATTTTTGGCAAATATTTTTAAAAAGTCAGTCGGAGCGCGAATATCCTTGCGGGACGTGCGAGGAGTGCAAAAACATCCCCGTGGTGTAGGGGTTAAAGAGAATGTAATCTCTGGGCTATATAACCTCTTGAATAGTTATTAACGCTCTTCATGTTTTCCTCTGCTTTTAGCCAGGGACGACTATTTTAAAAAGTAAAGAGTGTTACCGCTCTGGGGGAAATTATTTCCCACACTAGATATAACTTATATCTTACATTTCACTTATGTATAAAAAAAACACACTTGTGCATATCTGTTTGCTATTTACAATTTCCCACACACCTGTTCAGTCACTGAGCCCTTTCCCCAGCGGTAAAGGCAGAACTTTCGTGGGGGTCGATGATGCAATCGGAATCGGACGAGGAAGATAAGGAAGACATCACTCTACACTCTACCAGTGTCATGTACAGACTGAGCCATGCATCAGTGGGGTACCTTGGGTACCTACCTACCCTAAGGTTGTCATAGAAAATGGTCGTGAGTTCAAATGGTGCCGGGAAGGTGCTTGCAGCATATCCGGTCAGACAGCAGCACTCCACGCCCTGAATCGCGACAGCTAGCTGGCACGCAGGGGTTAATCCCTTTCCTGGGGTTGGGATACTCATTCCTGACATTTAAGGTGAGATTTCATTCTTGAACCTTGAAAACTATTAGTTTTTTTTTTTTTTGGTGGGGGGGAGAGTCAAGGATTAAGGTTGTGCTTCCTCCCCAAGCCTAAATTTTATCGTGTCAAATATCTAATTTAGCCTGTAAGCAAATACATCCAATATTCCATTCTCTTAATCTAAAAACAATGCATATTTCTAACAGGACAATTAGTGTCGGAGGCTGTGCCTCTCCACTTGAAAGTCTAAGTGCAGTTCCAGTGGTTCAGTCTAAATTCTTTTGCATCTCTTTGTGGGCACACAATTGTTCACTTTATATGTAAAAACGTGAAAAACTTTAGTGGGTAATTGAAACTGAGCACACGCCCCCTTTACCAAACCTATAGCAATGTCCATATGGTGTGTGTGCCCTTCCTCAGGTCTTTATCTATAACTAAACAAATATGCTGCACTGAAGCTTGTAAATTTTTGGCATGTATTGAGGGGAGTGAAAGATGGGAATAATAGATTGCTGGTGGAGAAGAGAGTGAAATTGAGGAGATGGAATAAGCACTTTGAGGGTTTGTTGAATGTAGAGAGTGACAGCAGTGCGAGTATAAGTGGTTGGGGAATGGCTGGGAGAAGAAGAGATGAGTGGAGGGAGGAAGAGAGCAGCAGGGCAGATGTAGTGAAAGCAATGAAGAAGATCAAGTTGGGAAAGGCCCCAGGAACTGATGGAGTGTGTGATGAAATGCTGAGGGTATGGGGGTTAGATTGTTGTGGAGTGGATATGGAAGTTGTGTAGATTGGCTTGGGAAGAGGGAAGGGTTCCAGAGGACTGGAAGTCAGGGTATAATTGTTCCTTCATACAAAGGAAAAGGGGAGAGAGAATTATGTGGTAACCATAGGGGTATTTGCCTTCTTAGTGTGACTGGAAAAATATATGGTAGAATACTCATTGATAGAGTTAGGCATATGACAGAGGAGCTAGTTGGAGAAGAGCAAGGGGGATTTAGGAAGGGAAAAGGTGTGTAGATCAGATATTTGTTCTAAGATGTTTAGTGGAGAAGTATCTAGAGAAGGGAAAGAAAGTGTATGCTGCCTTCATGGACTTGGAGAAAGGTTATGACAGAATAGATCGGCAAGGTATGTGGAAGGGCTTAAGAATATATGGAGTGGAGGGGAAATTGTTGAGTGCTGTGAAGAGTATGTACGAAGGAGCTAGTGCTACGGTGCGAGTGGATGGTGAGCTGAGTGAGTTCTTTGATCTCAATGTGGGATTGAAACAGGGTCGTGTGATGTCTCCATGGCTTAATATATACATGGATGGGGTTGTAAAGGAGGTGCAAGGTAGGGCAGTGGATGTGGGGGTGGCTCTAATGAATGAGGGTGAGATGTGGAAGATTCCGGTGTTGCTGTTTTGCTGATGATACAATATTGTTGAGTGAAGATGAATGGGAGTTGCATGTGGTTTGGTGAATGAATTTGGGACAGTGTGTAGGAAGAGGAATCTGAAAGCTAATGTAAAGAGTAAAGTTATGGTGTTTGAGAGGAATGAAGTCACAGAATGTACAGTGAAGATGGATGGTAAGGATATGGAGAATGTGAGTGCATTCAAGTACTTGAGTAGTGTGATGAGTAAGGATGGAAGATTGTGGGATGAAGTGCGTGGAAGGGTACAACAGGGAAGGAAGGTTGTTGGTTCACTGAAAGCAGTGATGAGAAATAGGGAGGTGAGTATGGAAGTTAAGAAGTCACTGCATGCTAATATTGTGATCCCTACCCTGACGTATGGAAGCGAGATGTGGACCTTGCAAGAGGGGAACAAGGCAAGAGTGATTGCAGTGGAAATGAGTTACTTGAGATGAGCATGTGGAGTGACATGGAGGGACAGGTTGACGAAAGAAGAATTGGAAGGAACGTTGTGGGGTGGATGTGGATGTGGTTGAGAATATAAAGAAAATTACACTGAGGTGGTTTGGACTTGTGGAGAGAATGGAGAATGAAAGACTGACTAAGGGGGTGTATGTAGGTGAGGTGGAGGGAGGGAGAGAGAGGGGTAGACCGAGGATGAGGGTGTAACGGATGGAGTTGAGAGGTATATGTGGGTGCGGGAGTGACTTTGGGAGAAGGGTAGTCAAAAGGTGTGTGACAGAGCGACATGGAAGCGTTTTGTCTGCGGCCACCCGTTGCGGGATTAGGGCTTCAGGCTATAGATAGATAGATAAACATTCTAGAGATGCTTGGAATGTTTTTTTTTTTCACACTGGTAGCCAACGGAACTGAGCCTCTGTAACCAATCATCCGGCATGACACAAATCGTTGCCTTCATTCATAGAGTAATACTACATAGTGTAGTAAGAGGATGCCAGATACTTTTAGATGTGTCCAGGGAACCATGAACTCAACTGTACGTACACAATGACATATCTTGCTCTCGTGTTCCTGAACTTTAAACTTCTGAATTCTCTACTCTGGCTTCTGCATTCCTGTCATTCTATGAGTAAATATATCTATGCTGTTTATTTATCCCCTAATTCTACTGACTATGAAAATCTCTCCAATTGTCTTACTTCTAAGATGGAACACAATCTATCGATTTCTCATTTCTCAGAAATCTAAATTCTAGCATATTTCAATATTCACCACAACCTTTGGCTCCCCTCTCCTTTGATAATCCACCTTGTGAACAATCCTACATCTTTTCTATCCTTAATGACATAGAGCAGCTTGTACAGCACCCTATCCATATCCCTGATCATCTTCCACAGAGCTCCTACGTTACAACTACTCCTATAGCGTACACTGTTAATCTTTCCTCTCCACTGGGCTCCATAAGTCGCAACATTATCATCTTAACCTGTGCTATCGCTCCAGTAAGACTTGTGGACCTTCCAAAGAAGAGGTGGCTGTGGCACTTTGGAGATGCAGATTGCGTACCCTCAGGCAATACTTCTTTGATTATCCGTGGAATTATTACTGCTTCCATAGCCGGGAGCAATCTGAGTGTGCCTTGTGCATATGTTACTTCCTTGGGCAGAGAATCATACATTCTTTCCTCATGTCCTCAGACTAATGCTAAAAACGAAAAAAAATAAAAACTTGATTAAATTATGCTCTTTCTAATGCCCTCCACAACAAAGAGAAGGCCTACAAAAGGTACTGTAGTCAACCAACTCCTGAATCTCATCTCTTTTATGTTCCTGCCCAGAACTAAGCTAATTGTTCTTTGCTCAGCTAAAAGTAATATCATTTGTACCAGATGCTCTGAACTCTCAATCTCCAATTCTTCCCACTCCTTTTGGTACCGTGCCAAAAATTCTTCTAACAACTTCACCTCATCATCTTTCATAATTTTTTCCATTCCGATTGCTCTGTAGCTATTTATTTTACTGATAAAACAGAACTTTTCTCTCAGACTTCCTTCTCCAGTTCCAGCTTGGACGATTCCGGTGCTGTTCCTCCATCACTTCCCCCCTCTGACTTCCTCATGGCTAACATTAAAATTTCTTCAGCTGATGTATTTTCTGCCATCACAGGCCTCCATACTAATAAGGCATATGGGCATGATGGAGTCCCTCCTGTTGTTCTCAAGAACTGTGCCTCAGTGCTTACACCCTGCCTAGGCAAACTCTTTCGCTTTTGTCTATCAACTTGTACCTTTCCTTCTTGCTGGAAGTTTGCTCTCATTCAGCCAGTCCCAAAGAAGGGTGACCATTCCCAACCCTCTAACTATCGTCCAGTTGCTTTAACATCTTGTATCTCAAAAGTTTTCGAGTCAATTCTTAATAGAAAAATTTTAAAGCATCCTTCCTATCACAACTTTCTTTCTGATCATCAGTATGGGTTCCGTCAGAGACGCTCCACAGGCGATCTTCTCACCTACCTTTCACACTCATGGTCATCCTCCTTTCGGGACTTTAGCTTGAAAGCTTTGCCATTGCACTTAACATCTCAAAGGCTTTCGATTTTGTCTGGCATAAAGCTTCAAAATCCAAACTGCCCTCTTACGGTTTCTATCCTTCTATCTGTGCCTTCATCTCTAGCTTTCTTTCTGGTCGTTCTATAGCGCTGTTATAGACGGCCATCGTTCTTCTCCTAGAT
Organism: Coenobita brevimanus; assembly: GCF_032717465.1. NCBI lineage: Eukaryota > Metazoa > Arthropoda > Malacostraca > Decapoda > Coenobitidae > Coenobita > Coenobita brevimanus. Next base: position 5,343,081 of record NC_136986.1, on the reverse strand, counting down.
CTATTAACAGTGGTGTTCCTCAGGGCTCTGTCCTATCACCAACTCTCTTCCTTTTATTCATCAATGACCTTCTAAGCTGTACATCTTACCCTATCCACTCATATGCTGATGACTCCACCCTTCACCTTTCCATTCGATTCCCACAACGTCCATCTCAGCAGTTACTTCAACAAACAAGGGATGAGGTTATGGCACACCTAATGTCTGACTTGGTTAGTATCTCTGACTGGGGTAAAAATAATCTGGTTGTTTTTAATGTATCAGAGACTCAGTTTTTGCACTTATCAACCCGACAAAATCTTCCACACGTTTACCCACTAATGTTTAAAAATATTCAGCTTAATCCTGCATCATCGATGAACATGCTTGGGGTTTCATTTAATCGGGACTTATCTTGGAAAGATCATATTACATCTCTTGTAAAATCTGCTTCCAAGAGATTGGGTGTGCTAAGCCGACTCCGTTCCTTCTTTACCCCTGCACAATTGTTAACTTTTTACAGGGGTTTTATCCGCCCCTGCGTGGAGTACAACTCTCATGTGTGGGGAGGCTCCCTGCATTCAGCTGTTCTCAATAGGGTGGAGTCAAAGGTTTTTCGTCTCATTAACTCTCCCCCTCTTACTGACTCCCTTCAACCTCTGTCTCTTCGCCGCACTGTTGCACCTTTATCTCTTTTCTACTGCTACTTCAATGGTCACTGTTCCTCTGAACTGTCTGCTTGCATTCCTGCACCCCTACAACGGGCACGTAGCACCCGTCTAGCAGCAAACTCTCACCCCTTTTCTGTCCAACTCTCTAATGCAAGAGTTAATCTTTACTCCCAGTCCTTCATTTATGGAACAGTTCATCTCTGGAACTGTCTCCCTCTGTCTGTATTTCCTGCTTCCTATGATCTCCAGTCTTTCAAACGCGGTGTGTCCAGACTTCTCGAATTGAATCGATCTTGAATTTGGCTCTTTCTTGAATATTGTTTTTATCTTGGAAGGAACAGTTTTGCAGGCTCGTTGCATCTGGTTCCTTCTTCCTCACAAAAGAAAAAAAAAACTCTCATCTCTTTTCTGCCCAGCTCTGTAATGCGAGTTAACCACTACTTGCAGTCTTTCATTTATGCAACAGGACAACTCTGGAACTGTCTCCCTCTGTCTGTATATCCTATTGCCAATGATCTCCGATCTTTCAAATGCAGTGTGTCCATGCATCTCTAAATGACTAGATCTTGAACTTGGCTATCTGTTAACCTTGTTTTTGTTTTTTCCTTTAAGGAACAACTTACAGGCTCCCGACCTTTGATTCCTTCTTCCGTGCATAAAGGAAAAAAACACATACATACCAGTGCCCAGACAGACACTCGTAATAATTATAGAGTTGATGGGGAAATGCATTGTGATACAGATGGACGCATTTATGCTGTGTCACAGATAGAACCAGGCGGGTCCAACACCTAGATATACAAATGTCCCTCATCTACTTCCCTATCTCCCAGAAGAAAAATTTTGAGATGTAGAAGGACGGTAAGTTTAGTCTCCAGTCCAGAGGGTTCCCATTTCTGATGAGCAGGGATTTGCAGTTACTGGTACTACTACTAATACTACCTTGATCAGTGATCACACACACACACACACACACACACACACACACACACACTTCTGTGGCGTGTGCTCTTCCGATACCCAACACACCTATCCTTCAAATGTACTCATATGATAGTGTACTGAAACTAAATATGAATGTAGGTGTATCAGTGAATGTAACTGTACATCTTAATGACCTGGCAGAGACAGGTTGGTGAAGGAGATAGTATAATTATCATCAAAAGCCGTGTCGTTGATTAAGTGTCTGCTTCATCACCCACAGTCAACCAGTCACGTACTCTCGCTGGTTGAGGAAGCTCTATAGCACCTTTTCGTCGGCGATATATTTATTTTTTTTACACCTTCCTGTCCTCTTTTGTGTTGCATAAATCCTACCAATTTCGCCTTACTCTGCACAAATAACGTAGACAATAAAGTAACCATCCATATCCAAAAAGATGTCCATAAGGAAGTGGTGATATGGAGCTTCCTTCACGGACGAAAAACCGAGCCTTTGTCATCTGACCTTCAGGTACTCACTGCCGTAAAGCTCTATTGATAATTTTGTTTCATTTTAACTGTCCTCATTATTCCCTTTACTTATTCTTCTTAGCGAGTTAACAATGGTTAGGATCTGCCTCCCCCATAAAAAATGCGGATTGGAAGAGGATGAAAAACATGTAGACAGCGAATTTTAAATACATTTGAAATTGACGTAAATGCACTCTTTCAAAATTTTCGTTCTTTTTGCTGCCCATATGTAACTCAAGCATTATATATAGTAATTGTAACTAACAATTGGATAAAACTAAATCGTGTAAGTATCCAAACATACTATAGTGACTGCATGCAACCTTAATCCAACTAATACTAGGTTACGAGTTGCTGAACGGCAGGAGGAGGAACGAGACTTTTGGAGACTGTAGTGTATTTAAGTTATTGCCAGAATAATATTAGTGTTCGTTCCGTTCATTAGTTTCACCCTCTGTCAATTTGTCTTTTATAGGGGGGGGGGGGAGATCCCGAACACTTCTTATTATAACCGATAGAATATATTGTAGAAATTATCCTGGTCTGTCATGCACTTTACAACGCTGACATATTTTATGAATACGCCAACCCCTGATATCTCATTACAGTTTTGTTCTGTGACAGACCAGCCCATTGGCCAGTCTAACAGAGTGTCACTGAGAATCTGGTCAGAAATTAGTCTTCCTAGATCCTCCTGGATGGTTACAGGTACCTTCCTAGGATCCCCCAAGATGATTAACACGGAATATTGTTATATTCACAAAGATATGTTTACGCCAAGAGGCCAGAGTGTCTGACAATAAACAGCTTGGCTGTTTTCGTCTCAGAGATCCGGAGGAACGCAATGCCAAATTCTCCACCATCTGAGCACTTTAGTAATCAATGAAATTACCTGGAAAGCATGTTATGATACTGAATAAGATAGGTATATACTTTTATTCAATTAGACAATATATTACACAGAAAATCAGGAACCAGTTAAGCAGTTACTAGGACAGGGTACTAATGAGTCACTTGAGATGTATTTTCATCTACTGGTATACGAGTTCACATTCTGAAGATGATGAGCAAAAATATGTTGAAAGTGAACTCATTCACGTTGACTTCAAAAATGGAGAGGTTCGATATAACGTTAATCACTCCTTCACTATGAAATTCTCCACAGTTCAATGAATTAGGTTGTGTGTTGCCAGAATAATTAATACATCGCAGTGAGTGGTTTAAGAGATATGCAGTGGTATCCTGCTGCCAAATAAGGAATGTAACCCGGCACTAATGCACACTATACAAAACTGCTAAATAATTACATTGTGATATACTGCAGATTTTTTTTAACCTAATGACAAGAATTCCTCTTGCCGGGAAGGAGTCAGAAAGATCCTCAATGAAACTCCTTCCGTAAAATATGAAATAAAAAAAATAGTAATAATCGTCAAATGAGAGGTAGACTGATATGAAGAAGGTAAAGGGATTTACAACTCAGGATCGTAAACGTAGACAGAATATATTGTTATTTATGCAGACTTTTGCCTTATTAAATAAAAAAATAAAAAAAACACACACACACACAGAGTGGTATTCCTAAAGAGTTTTTAGTGTCTTGCGTTCCAAGTTTCGCCGCCAGTTTAGTCCTGTCACGCTTTTCTATAACCTCTACTCAAGACTGACTGGCAACTGATCGAGGCACGAGACTCCAAGAGATGTCCCGCGATTTTCTTATTATTTTTTGAGCCCCACAATGATTATTTGGCGATTCCAAGAGTACTGGCTTCTCAAGCATGAAAAGGAAGAGGATATGCGTCCCATGAGAAAATGTTTAATTTTGCACAAAAAACTGTGGGCAAGGAAATTAAATGACGTTGCTGGGATAGTGTGTCGTCTCCTGTCTCTGTTCTCGTCCTCCAGGATGTGGTTCCGAGCTGACGTATTCTCTGACAAGCTTTGGCATCCACGTTTCTCTCCTGCTGCCAGCGCTGAATCCATCTGTAAATCGAGGAGACACTTGCACCAGTCTCCAGGGCAATGTCTCTCACCGATACGCCTTCCAGCCACATCCTCACTATATGCAAACGATCTGCCATCACAGATGGGTAGAGGATTAGGCGCTTACGAATTTACTTTCCAATGTCAGACAAAACACTTACGCAGTGTTATTTATGTGCTAAGGTATGATGCAAAAATTAAATCAGAATAAACCATCATTGATTTTTTGTACGATCTTGTGATGTTGGAGTAATAGCAATGCATATTTGCAGTTTCTCTCTCTCTCTATCTTTCTCTCACTCACACACACACACACACACACACACACACACACACACACACACACACACACACACACACACACACACACACACACACACACACAGCACAGCACAAACTTCCATCAACTCCCTTTCAATCCTACGGTTGGAAGATGCTAGACTACAGTAGAAAAACATTAGTCTACAGTCCACCAAGTTTACATTCACATGAGCCAAGGGTTGCAATGAATACAATACATAGACTATGGTATAAGCATATATTCAATTGTTTATGCTTATGCAGATTATCTCATTTTAGTACTCAAGTTCACAACATCTGAGTGTGCCTTAACCCAGACTAAGTTACCCCATCACTGGACTAGTTCCTGCAACTTACCTACCTTATAGTAAATTGAAGATTATAGACTGTGCATAATACGTGGAATTAAGAGTTACTGCTGCATTAATGTAGAGCTAACAATACCACTATTACCTCTTCTTTGCTAAAGAATAAGGAAATGCGAGTACACAGCCTCCCGATGCCTGTATTTTTTCCTGCAGAAACAGATTTTGTAATGACAAAATAACAAGTCTTCATCCTTTATCCTAAGTCTGACTTCTGATCCTCGAAGATAACACTGGTTTACAAAAAATTTGAGGCAAGCATGAAATTAGGATTTGCTAACCTAATTTTGGGGTGCTGATTTCAGATTCGAAATCCGTTTTCACTCATCACCTCAAGTTTTTGAGATATACATGTATGTATTTGTATACATATAGGCCTAGACCCAAAATAATCGTCAAAAATCCATTTACCCTCCTATTTTCTTGGAACTTGGTTTAAAACGCGCGCCACAACAAGCTCAAACATGTCAAGCATTACACGCAGAAGGACTGGGGGTCTAGGAGCACTTTCGCGCCTGGGAAACACAGTGCCCAAAAAAATCCTCTGGTGGACATGAACAAGATGCTTCTTCCCCCTCTTCATATCAAGCTTGGCCTTATGAAGAATTTCAAGAAGGCCATGGACAAGGATGACACTGCATTCCAGCATCTGTGCACTCTGTTCCCAGCTCTCAGTTCTGCTAGGCTCAAGGAGGGCATCTTCATCGGACCTCAGATCCGGGAGGTGCTGAAGGATGAGGTATTCGAGGGGAAGCTCACCTTGAAGGAAGTGAGAGCATGGGAAGCATTTAAGGTAGTCTGCCATGGTTTCCTTGGTAATACACAGGCACTAGATTACCAGGAGCGTGTCGAAAAGTTGTTGCAGGCTTATCAGGATATGGGGTGCCGAATGTCTCTCAAGATTCACTTTCTCCATTCCCACCTCAACTTCTTCCCCCAGAACCTCGGAGCAGTAAGTGACGAACATGGGGAAAGGTTACACCAAGATATTACTAAGATGGAGGGCAACTACCAAGGCAAGTGAAACCCCAGCATGATGGGGGACTTCTGCTGGATGCTCCTGCGCGACATCCCGGAGGCAAAGTACACCAGATCGTTAAAAAAAACTCACTTCTGACTGTCTGTAGTACTACGGTGTGTTTATATGCTTATATCCAAGTAATGGTAATATTTAGTTCTGTCAGTGTTCTGTGTCTGTTTTGTTTCGTTCTGTAATATGCCATTTTAATATATGAAATAAACTCATTATATTATAAATATATGCATTATAATACAAAAAAAAGGTGTATGTGGCAGCAAAAAAACTAGAGGTGATAGAGCAAAACTGTTTAGAAATTTGAATTAAGCATATTAAAATTAGTCAAAAACACATATTCACATGCTTGCCAGTGTAATAGGAGAAATACTGTACATTCCACTCTCTCAGAGAATATCATACTCCACTAAGGAATAAAGTATGCTCTTTTTTTTTTTTCTATTTGTACCGCTGTTCTTCACAAGGACGGCTTTTTTTTTTTTTCCATTTGTACCGAGGTTCTTCACAAGGACGCCTTTGCGTGGTGTCACCTACATGACTCGGCGACTCCACTTCTTGACAAACGTTCAACAGCTTTCTCCCTATCACTCGAAACGAGGATGGTGGACTATAGATGAAACGCAGTTTCAGCCTGCAATTCACCGGGTTCCCAACCAGATGAACCTGGGGCAACAAACGCGCAAGTTACACACTGTCAATTTCAAGGCGTGTGTAAAAGTGGCTCTGTTGTGTTGTTCTTACTGATAACCTTATACTGCTCTGGAAGGAATACTCCTTTCTTTGAGGGTTTCTGTGTAACGTTCAGATCACTGACGTTTGAAGAAATTAGCTTATTGACTATGAGCCGATAGGTGAAGAAAGGGTATTCAGGCAAGAAAAGGTTGCCAGATATCTCTTTAAAAATATATTACTGATTATTTGACTGATTAACTGAAATAAAATCTTGCGATGCAACTGCCAGAGTCAAATTCCAAAATACTGTGAACATGAACTTCAAAGTGAAAAAAAATTAATGGGCTACAAAAATTTATATAAAACGATGAGCATTACAACTGATCGGTGTATGTAATGGCGTACTTACACTGCTTGCTGTAGTTAAATGGTGTCAGTCTTGGAGGACGACCCATGCCAATAATCGAACATCGATATTTCTGAGCCATCAGGGGAGGCGTGTGTCTTGGTTGAAGAGGGATTTATGTGGATGTTGATACCTGTGAGGTGGAGTCAAGATTCCGCAACTTTGAGACGTGAGTGAATGTAAATGAGGCCCATTCAACTGAGCAGACTTTGGTTAGGTTATTCCTTATATATATATATATATATATATATATATATATATATATATATATATATATATATATATATATATATATAGTATATTATGTGTCCAACTCTAGTCATAGGCTTCACAGCCTGCTTTCAAGGCCCAGTAGTCCTACATACCATACACCTCTGCATGTCACCACTTCAGCGCTAACACCCACCGTCCAAATTGAATACATGCTAGGGCTGTCTCATACAGGACTGGTGTATTGGTATTAGCGGGGGTATTTTTACGACATGTCGGGGTATCTTATGGTAGATCAGGAAAGTCTTAATATTATGAAAGTCAAATCCTCAAACTGTTCGCTGCCCCTGCTGGGATTTGAACCTGGGTCCAGTAGGACTGCAGGCCACCTCTACCGATTAAGCCACCGCCTCCCCTGAGGATATATATATATATATATATATATATATATATATATATATATATATATATATATAGGCAGAATGTTTTCTTTTATACAAAAATCATTAAAGACCAAGGCGTGCCATTGTTCACTATTTTTCTGTTGATCTTTTCGAGTTTTCTTACACATTGTTTTACACTATGATTCAGGTTGTAGATAATATGTCCAAGATCCATGTCGTAACTATATATTATTAATTATTTATTTTCATTTTCCGTAGGACGTTTCGTGTATCCTTACGCATCATCAGCGACTGTAATATGGATACAATACACTATAAAACATGACATATACAACATAAACCTATACAATATATATACTGAAATGTACAACAACGACTAATAAAAGTGTAGAGTTACAAGAGTATGGATAAAAGAGACAAACCCTTTAGGTGAAGTCAAGTATGAGCTACAGTTAAAAGTGTATGGATAAAAGAGACGAACCTTATGGGTGTAGTCAGCTATGAGCTACGTGGTTGACTGCGAAGGTTGTATGGGTGAGTGGGTGCTTGTGGCTGTGTAGTGTTGCCAGTTGTGTTATTGTGTGTGTAATGTTCATTTGTAATTGTCGCTGCTTGTGGTCGGGCCTTTGTGTATTTAAACAGTTTGAGGGTACGATCTAGTCCGGTAGTTTGGTTGTTTATGGCCGGCGTTTTTTCACGTATGAGAAGTGCTTCTGCCAGTTGTAGTCTAATGTGGTCATGACATTTTTTTATTATATTAGTATTTTCTATTAGAACTTGTCTGTTTATTGATGTGTGATGTTGAGTCAAATGATCTTTTATAGAACCGGATTGTAGGTGCATGGTTAAACGTCTGCTTAGTGTGGTTGTGGTCATACCAATATATTTCATGTGACGAAGAGAAGAAAGTGTTAAACCTGGGCCTTAATTGCCACCTACAGCCGAGGTTTGACAAAATTAACAAAATGATGGAATTAGAATTACTTAATACATCACTGCAAAAATTGGAACAACAAGGCAAAATTACCATTAACCCTGACCTGCAAGACCAATTGAGGGCCGAGGGCACACGACGACGCAGCTACAAACGGAGCTCTCTCCTTACACCAGAACTTCAGCAAGCAGCCAAGGATCTTCGAACTAATACAGACATAGTCATTAGGCGAGCTGATAAGTCTAACATTTATGTTCTCCTCAACAAAGAAGACTACCAACACAAACTGGATGCTATTCTCAGTGACAATACCAAATTCCAGCAGATTTCCCGTGATCCAACAGAAACTCTCAAGAAGAAAATCAATCGAGTTATTACTGCAAACAACGCATGCCGAGACTCACCACACCTCACCCCCATAGTTGGACAGTATGCTCCAGGGTACATCTACGGTAATGTAAAAACCCATAAAACCAACAACCCACTCCGTCCCATCATCTCCCAGGTAACCACACCAACGTATACAACAGCGAGACAAGTAAATCAAATCATTACACCATACATTCCAGCGAAGTTTTCCCTGAAGTCCACAGACCAGTTCATAGACATTATCCGCTCTACTCGACCCAGCGGACTCTTGGCTTCGTTAGATGTTGAAAGCCTCTTCACTAACGTACCAGTAGACCAAACTATACAGATAATTTTAGAAAATGTGTATCACCACCCAACCCTGTGCCCACCTAAGATCTCAACCCAGAACTTGGAAACATTACTGAGAGCATGCACCACCGAAGCTCCCTTTCGCAGCCCAGACGGTAAGCTGTATCAGCAGGTTAACGGAGTCAGCATGGGTTCACCCCTGGGCCCAACATTTGCTGCCTTTTACATGTGTCACCTAGAAAACAAAGTGTTAGAAGATACCAACCTGCGTCCAACCACGTATTGTCGCTATGTTGATGATATCTATGTGGTCGTTAGAGACGAAAACCACCTTAAACAACTAAGAACTGCCATGGAACATAACTCAATATTAAAATTTACTTATGAGATAAGTGCAAACAACAAAATCCCTTTTCTTGATGTATTAATAGAAGAGGAGAATGGTAACTATAAAATCTCCGTATATCGTACAGCTACGGACGTGGGTAGATGCCTTAATGCTGTGAGTGAGTGTCCGCAGCGGTACCAATTGTCAGTTATCAGGTCATACTTACGTCGTGCTCATAGGAACTGCTGATCGTGGGAACTCTTCCACTCAGAAGTAACTAAATTAAAGCAGATCTTAATTAACAATGGTCATTCCAATCAAATAGTTGACAGAGAAATATGTCAATTTATTTCAAAGCAAGTCTCAACCACAAATGTCCAACCGCTTCCCCATACTGTTACCCACAATGTGTATTATGGTAATCAGATGTCCCCTGCTTATAAAAACGGATGAACGTGTACTTAGAGAGATTGTGAGACGTAACACATCATGTGTTATCCCCTCAGACAAGCTCAGTTTAATTATTTACTATAAAAACAGGAAAGTTAGCAACATGATTATGAAAAACAACACAGCTCAACAAACCAACAAACTTCAACATACCAATGTAGTTTATGAATTCACACGCCGGCCATAAACAACCAAACTACCGGACTAGATCGTACCCTCAAACTGTTTAAATACACAAAGGCCCGACCACAAGCAGCGACAATTACAAATGAACATTACACACACAATAACACAACTGGCAACACTACACAGCCACAAACACCCACTCACCCATACAACCTTCGCAGTCAACCACGTAGCTCATAGCTGACTACACCCATAAGGTTAGTCTCTTTTATCCATACACTTTTAACTGTAGCTCATACTTGACTTCACCTAAAGGGTTTGTCTCTTTTATCCATACTCTTGTAACTCTACACTTTTATTAGTCGTTGTTGTACATTTCAGTATATATATTGTATAGGTTTATGTTGTATATGTCATGTTTTATAGTGTATTGTATCTATATTACAGTCGCTGATGATGTGTAAGGATACACGAAACGTCCTACGAAAAATGAAAATAAATAATTAATAAAATATAGTTACGACATGGATCTTGGACATATTATCTACAACCTGAATCATAGTGTAAAACAATGTGTAAGAAAACTCGAAAAGATCAACAGAAAAATAGTGAACACTGGTTACGCCTTGGTCTTTAATGATTTTTGTATATATATATATATATATATATATATATATATATATATATATATATATATATATATATATATATATATATATATATATATACGAAAAGTTTTTATGTAAATATTAAAGCATGTGTAAGAGTGGGAAATACTGTGAGTGATTTGGTTTCCCGTGAGACTGGGGCTGCCGCAGGGATGTGTGATGTCCCCTTGGTTGTTTAATATTTATATGGATGGTTTGTAAGGGAGGTGAAGGCAAGAGTTTTAGGTGGAGGTCTGATTCTGGTGAATGTTGATGGTGGAGAGTGGAATATGAAGCAACTTCTGTTTGCAGATTATACTGCATTGGTGGCTGATTCAGAGAAGAGATTGAGACAGTTGGCAGAGGAGTTTGAAAGGGTTTGTGAAAGGAGGAAATTGAAAGTAAATGAGAATAAGAGTAAAGTGATGAATTGTACGAGGTCGGTAGATGGTAGGGGGGTGAATATAGTGTTGAATGGTGAGTTGCTTGAGGAGGTAGAGTGTTTTAAGTATTTAGGGTTACATGTTGCTGTGGATGGAAGAATAGATGCAAAAGTGAAGTTTAGAATGAATGAAGTAGGAAAAGTGCTGGGATGAATGAAAAAAGTGTTCATATATCGTTCGCTTAGAACAGATGTAAAGAGAAGCCTGTATGAGGGTGTTGTGGTACCGACTGCATTATATGGGGCTGAAACATGGAATATGGGTGTAGCAAAGAGGAAAAGTTTGAATGTAATGGAGATGAGGTGTCTGAGGAGCTTGTGTGGAATGATGCGTATATATTGAGAGAGAAATGGTGAAGTGCGAAGGAGAACTGGAGTTGTTCAGGAGATGGCTGATCGAGTTGAGCAGAGGGTGTTGCGATGGTTTGGGCATATGGAGAGAATGGATAATGAGTGATTGGTGAAAAAGATAACTAGATCTGATGTGAGAGGTGTAAGGCTGAGAGGGAGACCCCAAAAAGGATGGATAGTCAGTGTGAAGAGAGCTCTGGATGTGAGAGGGTTGTCTGTTGAGCAAGGAAGAGTGGCTTTGCGCGACAGAAATAAACAGAGAGAAATTGTGATTGAATAAATGATGACGGAGCCCTGGGGGATATTCTCCCGCATTTGGTCTGATCAGCTAATCAGGTCAGGTGCGGGTAAGGGGATGGGTCTATTATGGAGTGGCAGGGGTAAACCAGTTCTGCTGTTGGGCCCTACTACGGATGTCACTGATTGCACTGCGCAGTTGACCCTCGTGCGGTGTGGTGTGGTGAGGATCTGTCCCTTCTCCCCTCTGGGGCTAAGATATGAATGAATGTATTTGAATGGATGAGTAAATGGAAAGTGTGTCGTCCTGTTTTGGCTACCTCCCTTTCCTTGGGGGAAGCAGCCTAGGTATATATATATATATATATATATATATATATATATATATATATATATATATGTAGCCAGACACCCTAATCCTGTAAGAGATGGCTACAAACAAATTGCCTCATGTCGCCCTGTCCCATGTCCTCTGCATCGTAAGGAGGGAAAAGTGGTATAGATGATGATGATGATGATGATGATGATGAAAAACTTTGTGCATTCAAGATGCGGGCAGACCTGCCATGAATTACTGCATTTATCTCCTGCCCGATGACTCCCTTTCAGTGTATTTGTGTTCTATCCAGATAGTTTAGTTTCAACTAAAATGGATTTCAGTGTGTAATGGAGTTTTTTACTGGTATATCCAGTCAAGGTAGTTTGGGAAACCACTCCCAATACTGACCGTAATCGACTGGTGCTGTTAGGATTGAGTGAGTGATTGATGAAGCTGTTGAAACAAATGACTGCCCAACTCCCTTGTGTGGCACCGGACAGCAGTGACACAGACGATACGATAACGTAAAAGGAATAAAATTAAAACACTAAAAGCACTAAACACTAAAACTTACAAAGGAGTCTGGGTGCCTGCACAAAGGAGAGGATTCCCCCATACCTCACCATAGCACAAGCATCCTCTCCAAGCACCGGGCTGTGTTTGTAATACCGTAGAGAAGACGTAACATGAGGGACAGGGTTAACCTCAATCCGATGACGTCATTTTCAAATTTATCAGGCCTTCACTAAACAGTTTTACTGCAAGTACGAAGGATATTTATTGATGAGTTTACTGAAAGTCATAATTATCTAGTCCATTACAAGCCCCCCAAAAACCGTCAAGATTATTAACCTGGTTAGGCTATTGCGATGGTGTCATAAGTTTATTGTTACCCCCAGAAAAAAATACTAAACTCAGGAAGAATTTCTCGTATTCAAGGGGTTCATGAAAGCTACATCTGACCACCCAAGATCAGGTTCAGATTGTTTTCTCCCAACCTCAATGAAATCGCCTGCAGATTTCAAGATCATATTATGAAAAATATTTATTCTTATATCAGCAAAACCAAGTTCCTATGTTTATTCATTAACTATATATATATATATATATATATATATATATATATATATATATATATATATATATATATATATATATATATATATATTAGTTTTTTTAGTTTTCGCACCTAGGATAAACTTTTCGCAATAGGATACACTTTTCGGATTGGTGTTTGTATTTTCGTCGGTTTAGGATTTCCGTAACTGCTGTTCCTTGACGATTTATTTTACTTATCGGGATACTTTTTACTGTCCTCCTCTGCTCATTAAAATAATTAAAATACTATCATTCCCAGCACAAATTAAATACAAACTGATATTAATCAGCCTAGTCTAAAAACAAATCGTTAAGGAACAGTTGTCAGGGAGCTTCTTTTCTTCTGACCCTGGACGAGTGACATATAGTCTTCATTAACTTCACCTCTACTAATGGTCTGTCCCAAAATAATAACTGCCAGCAGGAAAGTACAGTGTCTCGCATATCCAGGAGGAGGTGAGGCGGGTATGGAGCGAAACGGAATGAGATGATACCTGGGAAAGAGAGAGAGAGTTGAGAGTTGCGGTCAACGATCTGTAGCCAGAGAGAGAAGTGATGTGACCAGAGTAAACGGTATAACAATCAACGGTGTCTAACTAGAAATTTGAAGTTGATGTACAGTGTGGTTGAGGAATAAACATGAGGAAAATAAAGGCAGACATAATTCCCCACTACAGACAGGAGTATTGTATATACATTTGGGAATATGTTAACGAAGCACTAACTGGGTTCGCTTCTAACTAAGTTCGGTTTTAACTAACGAGGTGCGTTTCCAGTCTGTTATATTAATTCTCATTGCATATATAGTCAGTTACAGCACAACATAGAGAGTACAAGAAATTTTACTAGGTTAAGATGATAATAACATCACTTTTAAACTAAGTAATAGTATTTTGGTGACGTACTGTAAAGTTAATTATGCAGCCAACCGTTATTTAAGAGAGAGAGAGAGAGAGAGAGAGAGAGAGAGAGAGAGAGAGAGAGAGAGAGAGAGAGAGAGAGAGAGAGAAGTGTGTGTTGTAACTATAAAAAATCACAACACGAAGTATTAACACACCTCTTTAAGGGCATGGCATGGCCTACCTTGTCTTCGTCAGGTTTCCAAACAGCAGAAACTTCCATCACTCGGATACCTTCCCTACTGAGTGTCTTCTCGATCATCTCACTTTTATACATCAGCGCCAGGCACAGAGCGACGACGCAGAACATGCTCTGCTCTGCCGCATTTTGCTTGGCTTGACATTTTGTTTTCCGGGATGAATAAACAACGTGACGAGAACAAAAACAGCAAACTTACCTTAGAAATAACAGTAAATGCCTCCCAAGAGAACTGATCATTGTTGTTATTATTCTTTCTTTAGTGTATTGAGGCTTGAAAATAAATATTGTGGTATTTGGAGGAATATTTTAGACCATATATCCAAAGTTAGCCTCACGTATGATGTCATATAAATGTAAAAGAACATAGCCTCAAATGTCCCTCTAGTTATGCTTCCTCCAAAATTATCTGAACAGTAGAGATTAATACATTATTCTTTTGGTTAATTCATGCAAAATATTTACGTAACACACACAACGAAATATGTCATATATAATTCACATTAAATTGTACAAGGAAAACAGAGCTACCAACAGGTAGCAAAGCCCTCACGCAGCTGGAATGTGTGTGTGTGTGTGTTCTTACCTTACCTAATTGCTCTTACCTAATTGTATCTTTACAGGAATGAGTCAAGCTCGTACTGTCCCGTGTCTTAAACCATATTTATCGTACATATCCTTAAATTTTTGAATTGTTTTAGCACAGACTATTTCATTCGGTAGTGCATTCCATTGATCAATTGCTCTGTTTGGGAAACTGAATTTCCTTACGTCTTTATCACCTCTCTTCTTATGCAGTTTTTTTGCAGTGTCCTCTTGCTGATGCTTCTCCATATGTTAAGTAATCATTTATGTCTATTTTCTCCTTCCCTGATATGCACTTATATAGCATTATCATGTCACCTCTTTTCCTTCTCTCCTGTAGTGTTGGTAGATTCAGTTTATTTAGTTTCTTCATAGCTTAGGTCCCTTAAGCTTGGTATCCATCTTGTAGCGGCCCTTTGAACTTTTTCAATCTTGTCTATGTGTTTTTTGAGATGAGGACTCCAGACTACTGATGCATATTCCAGGGTTGGTCTAATGAATGATGTTATTATCCTTCTTAGCATGTCTTCATTTATGTATGAGAATGCTATTCTCATATTTGCAAGCAGTGTTTACGTGTTCCGTACCTTCTCGCTGATGTGGTCAGCCGGAGATAGTCTGTTATTAATAATCACACCTAGGTCTTTCTCTCTTTCTGATGTGTATAGGGTTTTATTTCCTAACTTATAATCCCAATCAGGTCTTTTTCCACTTTTACTAAACTTGATTACATGACACTTGTCCGCATTGAATTCCATTTGCCATGTACTACTCCATTCATGAAGTT
Organism: Coenobita brevimanus; assembly: GCF_032717465.1. Classification (NCBI taxonomy): domain Eukaryota; kingdom Metazoa; phylum Arthropoda; class Malacostraca; order Decapoda; family Coenobitidae; genus Coenobita; species Coenobita brevimanus. The sequence goes on along the minus strand of NC_136986.1, from coordinate 5,327,541 downwards.
TATTTAATTCTTCTTGTAGCTCTTTACAAGAGTCTGTGTTAGTAATTCTCCTTTGTATTTTTGCATCATCTGCAAAACATATTCAGATGTGTGTGTGTGTGTGTGTGTGTGTGTGTGTGTGTGTGTGTGTGTGTGTGTGTGTGTGTGTGTGTGTGTGTTCGACAGATGAATGTTAATTTCTTACTTTATATTCAAGACTTAAACAAAGTATTTCATAACAAATCAAGATCATGTAAAGAAATACTCTTCTAACATGTCGGTCTGACACTAAGGAATCGGTAATAGTTTGGGACGTCGTGACATCAAGGTTTTCGTGCAAAACCAAATAATTGGCCAATCCATTATCAAGTCGTCCACTGTGACCCTATGTCTTATAGGCTGAATGCCAATGAATTTGTGATTTAATAATACATTCAAAGCAGAAAAAAAGATAAAGAACGCTGTACTTTTTTCCAGTGTCAAATTTCATTACTGTTGCCGAAAAAGTCCGACATAAAACACCGGTAGTAGAAAGATGAAACGTAATTATGAACGATTTTCTTCCAGCCCAAATATAGCTTTTTATTATACCACGAGCTACTTCTGGCCACTTCAGTCTGCAGATAGTAGAAATCTGGTAAGCACGCTTAATAATACACACAATTACATACGCAGCAAACAGTAAGGTACGGTCCATGACAGGAACGCATTGTACTTTCGCGTTTTTCATCTCGAGGAAATCTTTGCTGAAGTCGCATTGAAAAGAATTGCTGTACTCTCTCCCTTTGCCCTGCTACCATCTTAGTTAGTTCTACCTACTACTGCATTTCCTCTATATCCTTAAAAACTTCCCAATTACATACAGTATTTTTGCACCTCTATTAAATCAGATCGCCTCTAACGCTAGAAAACTTTGGTATAATCACGCTTGTTCTAATGCTGTTCGCAACAAGGAGAGGGCTTTTATAAGGTACCGGAGCCAACCCACCCCTGAATCACATCATCTTTACGTTTCTGCCAGGAATCGTGCTAAGTCTGTTCTTCACTTTGCTAAAAATAATTTCATCCGTACTAAATGCTCTCAACTCTCCAAATCGACTTCTCGCTCCTTCTGGCACCTTGCCAAAAACCTTTCTAACAACTTTACCTCATCATCCTTCCCTCCTCTTTTCTACTTTGATGGTTCTATGGCTATTTCTTCTACTGATAAAGCAGATCTCTTCGCAAAGACTTTCTCCTCCAATTCCACCTTAGACAGTTCCGGTGCTGTTCCTCCATCACTTCCTCCCTCTGACTTCCTCATGGCTGACATTAAAGTTTCTTTAGCTGATGCATTTTACTCATTCAGCCAGTCCCAAAGAAGGGTGACCACTCCCAACCCTCTAACTATCGTCCAATTGCTTTAACGTCCTGTATTTCAAAAGTTTTCTAGTCAATTCTTAATAGAAAAATTTTAAAGCATCTTTCCTATCACAACCTTCTTTCTGATCGTCAGTACGGGTTCCGTCAGGGACGCTCCACTGGCGATCTGCTCACCTACCTTTCAGACTTCTGATCATCCTCCTTTCGGGACTTTGGCGAAAGCTTTGCCATTGCACTTGACATCTCAAAGGCTTTCGATCGAGTCTGGCATAAATCTTTAATTTCCAAACTGCTCTCTTACTGTTTCTATCCTTCTATCTGTGCCTTCATCGCTAGCTTCCTTTCTGGTCGTTCTATAGCCGCGTTGTAGACGGCCATCGTTCTTCTCCTAGATCTATCAACAGTGGTGTTCCTCAGGGCTCTGTCCTATCACCAACTCTCTTCCTTTTATTCATCAATGACCTTCTAAGCTGTACATCTAACCCTATCCACTCATACGCTGATGACTCCACCCTTCACATTTCCATTCGGTTCCCGCAACGCCCATCTCAGCAGTTATTTCAACAAACAAGGGATGAGGCTATGGCACACCTAATGTCTGACTTGGCTCGTATCTCTGACTGGAGTATAAATAATCTGGTTGTTTTTAATGCATCTAAGACTCAGTTTTTACACCTATCAACCCGACAAAATCTTCCACGGGTATAACCATTACTGTTTAATAATATTCAGCTTAATCCTGCATCATCCTTGAACATGCTGGGGTTTTCATTACTCGGGCCTTATCTTGGAAAAATCATATTACATCTCTTGTAAAATCTGCTTCCAAGAGATTAGGTTTACTAAGCCAACTTCATTCTTTCTTTACCCCTGCAGAATTGTTGACTCTATACAGGGGTTTTATCCGCCCCTGTGTGGAGTACAACTCTCATGTGTGGGGAGGCTCCCCACATACAGCTGTTATCAATAGGGTGGAGTCAAAGGCTTTTTGTCTCATTAACTCTCCTCCTCTTACTGACTCCCTTCAACCTCTGCCTCTTCGCCGCACTGTTGTATCTTTATCTCTTTTTTATCGCTACTTTAATGGTCACTGCTCCTCTGAACTGTCTGCATGCATTCCTCCACCTCTACGACGGGCACATAGCACCCGCCTAGCAGCAAACTCTCATCCCTTTTCTGTCCAACTCTCTAATGAAAGAGTTAACCGTTACTCCCAGTCTTTCATTTGTGCAACAGGTCAACTCTGGAACTGTCTCCCTCTGCCTGTATTTTCTGCTGCCTATGATCTCCAGTCTTTCAAATGCAGTGTGTCCAGGCATCTCGAAATGATCGGATCTTGAATTTGTCTCTCTATTGTATTTTGTTTTTCTCTTGGAGGGAACTGTTACTGCGGGCTCATGGCCTTTGGTTCCTTCTTCCTTGCATTAACCCGCCCCATCCCGACCACTTTTCCACCACTGACTCCCCCCAATCCCGACCATTTTAGGAAAATTTTTTTTTTTGGCACAAACCTTCGCTTTTGGTGAGAAACATCGAAAATTCATAGAGAAATCGCTCACCTGAGGTTTTAAATACTCATTACAGGTAGGAGTGCCTCCTTACCTTACTGGGTTTTCCATCAGGCTGGCACCAAAGAAAACGAGTTCTATGGGAGGATAACTATTTCACACCACTCATAAACGGTATTTATTAATTTACTGTTACGAATTTATATGTAGTACAAGAGTATATTGGTTTTCAAGCAGTAATATAGGCATTATAAGCATTGTTTCACTCACTAATACCTGACCTTTTTTTGCCACATTACCTGATCATCATTTCTAACTGTTTCTTCCTCTAATGCTATGTAAAGTTTGTCCTCCACATTGTCATTGATTGGGGAATCACTCTGGCCCTGAATTTCGTACCGTGGCATGACATGGCTATACTGGCCAGGTCACTGATAACAGGTGAATTGCTGAGACAATGGCATGCAGGGGGGGGGAGGAGGTCATGCTTGGTAAGGCATTGTCCCTGCTGGCATCTTGTTGAGGAAGGTGTCACGTGTATACGTACCAAAAATGACTCGCGAAAATTGAAAATTGTGCAAATTAGGGACCTTGCAATTTTTTCGCGTTTATGTACGTCGATGGGATTGGCAGTGACAAAATGTGTGGACGTAAAAGAACGTTGATGGGACGCCGCGGGTTAAAAAACATATCTATACACTGTGGGTAATGCTGTCTGCAGGTGACAGTACACTGACAGACAACCCAAATGGTTTTGTGTAGTCCAAACAACCGCATTAAGGCCTGGAGGTCTACTGGTGAAGGTACTACGATCGGATGTGGCCGGAAAGGCAACCGAGGAGTGTTTCGATTTTACTGGCAGGCAGTGCCGGAGACGATAGAGCGGCCTGCAGTCCTAGTGGACCCAGGTTCGTATCCTGGTTGGGGCAGGGAACAGTATAAGGATTTGAATTTCTTTGAAGCAGATTTTTCTGATCTGTCATAGGACCAGCCGACATGTCGTAAAAATAACCATGTTAATACCAGTATACTAGTCCTGTATGAGATTCCCTTAACATGTATTCACTACTGACTTTGGATGTCAGCGCCGAAGTTGGTGGTATGTGGAAATGCATTGTACTGTACATAAAAGGACTGATGGGCTTCAGGAAACGGGCTGTGAAGCCCATGCCCATAATCGGACAAACATACAAAAAATGGTCACATAATATCGTTCAGGGGCAATAAAATGGTCAGTCACGCTAAATGTGATGAAGTAGCATGTCCCCAGTTCCCTAAGCTCCTGATGGGGTAAAATTATTGCATGAGAGACAGAAAGGCAGACAGACCTCTGAAACCACTGCCTGGAAAGAACTGGCAATTTTCAAAATGACCGCAAAACCGTAGCTAAAATCGATCTGCATTGGCCTGAATGAATTTGATGAGTATGTTGCAAAATGAATTTTTCAGATGTGACGACAGGGGTCCTGAATTATTTTCTTTTGGAAGTGAAGCTAACCTGAATAAACCTCAGTGAACTTCCGTTGACAGAAATGGCCTTGACCTAACCTGACTGAACTTAAACATATCTGACGAGTCTTATAGTAATCAGCATGTATAATAAAAACGACCTTGGTATGATTAACTGAAGCTGAAATACCCTAATTATTTCCAAATTTACTTAAAATTATAGGTAAATTTTAGTAATGGGCTTAAAAGAACCAGACTTATGTGGCCATATGAAATTTAGTTATCCTTGTTGCACTTGGATCCATGAATATGTGCAACGCTGAATCTGTTCAGCCAGTGAAACTAATCTTTTCTGAGCTATACCCTCTTCCTATAAGAATTCTAGGTAAACATTCAGCAATGGTAAAATGACAGTGTTGGGTTGCCCGTCAGTAGTAAGCAAGATCACAGACTGGGGCATGAAGCAGTTTGAGGCTTTTAAATTCCTGAAAACAAATCAAATTGGGCATCGCAGTAAATATATAAGTGTTAAGCCTGTGGAAGAAGACTGGTCGTGTGATTGAGTGTAAGGTAGGCAGGGTAGGGTCTGTACGATACTGCCAGAACTAAGAAAAAAATAATTAGGACAAAGTCTTATCAATATTGGATTTTTAACCCTAGAATGCTTACGTCGGGTAAATTTCCCTGTTCGTCGATTTAGTTATTTGCTATTTTGTTATGATAAGAGCTTTGGAGCTGTCCTTCCCTATACCTTCAATCCACCCTACCCCCTACCTACATAGATAGTGGTGTGGTTTCATCTCGCATTTATCACCATGATATTTGGGTTTAAAGTGTTTTTTACCCGACATTGCCCCTTTTTTCGTTTCCCCTATTTCAGGCCAGGGTGATATGTGAGGAGAGCCACCTACCTAGTCTTAAGCTTCAACGTCCCAAGGAGGGGGCCACCAAGCCCAGTGGCAATTGAGCCCATAGTTAGTGTTTTTTATTTTAATGTTCATGTTATAAAAAAAACAAAAAAAAAAACATTTTTTTTAGTACCTCCTAAATAAATTCAGGTAAAATTTATTTTCTTACCCTGATGGTTATTACTATGCAAGAAGGAAGTATATGAGTTACTTTTGATATCTGCATTGTCAAATTAAAAAAAAAAAATTGTCTAAGTATTTTTTATTAATTTTCCAAAATTGGGTAAAATTCTCCTGGCGAAAGCGGTACTGTGAGGATAATAACGTAAGCATTCTAGGGTTAAATACACAGTTAACATCTGACGTGGTTTTCAGGCTGAACAAGATAATGAAGCCCCCAGGCCCTGATGACTACTGATACTGATAAGAACCAAACATTGCAGATGAGGATACTGAATGGGTGGGTAGCAGTTATTTATCTTTGAAAAGTGTCTTTAGAGGAAAACTTCCTAAGCTAAAATGTTTTACGGTGTTATTTTTCTTTAATGCTACCACTGATTCACTGACAGTTTTCCCATTGTTTCTATCTTCACAGCCCTAGAAGTATATTACTTTTTTTTCATGTACTTTTGTAATACTCAGAGTTTTAGGTGAAACTGCTAATAGAACCAGTGTAATGATGGGAATTTTGTGACAGGTGGAGTTCTGCAACAATTTTAGTTACCAATGCAACGGTCAGAATATATTAAAGATATTGGGGAATGGGGATAGCTTGATCTTCTTTATGGCTAAGCCACCAATGTAATGCTCTTGAGATAAAATTTTTAAATTACCAACGTGGCTGTCATTAGGATACCTAGCTTATTTTTGAGTGTGAAATCCAAGCCTAACTGGAGTGATTTAATTCCCTACTCTGTGATAGGTCCAACCAAGTTAGTCGAAACGTGGCCAACCAGTTAGGCTCGAATTCCACTTAAGAGGGTAGCGTGAGTGTAGATTGGCTCGGATCTACGAGTCCATTTACTCCCTAGTACACCATGTGGGCTGCCCACTTCATGCTTCTTGGAGAAGGAAGTTGGAAAAAAACCCAAGATAAGATGTTGCATTCCCTTTAATTATACCCCAAGTGTTCAAATTCAATTTTCTCGATTCTCTGATTACTGATTCCTCTCACAATGACTTACTTTGAGTGATCCGTTTGGCTATATGAGGCGTCGTCCTCCTTGGTCACTAGTGGACTCGGAGAGGGTCGATATTTAACAATGTGAAACTCCACTATCTTACTGTTAATAAGACATGTTTATAATCACCCAATTCAGTTAACAAGAAGACTCAGAAGTTACAACCGGCTTAATGCTTTCAAATTCCTGTAACCTAAGAAGTAAGTTTATAACAGTTAAATCCACTCTGTTTACATTAATCCACCCTTGAATTACAATGTAGGAAATTCTCAGCCTATGTTAGTGAACAATTACACTCTGATACCTCAATGAAATAGAGAAAGAAACTCGATCATTTGTCCAATTACATTCCAGACTAAAACTAGATTTGACCTACAACAAAGAAGGGGGGGGGGGAATATAAGACATGTTAGTGTGATGACGTTGCTGGCAGACTATGACTTGGTCGGGGCTGAGGTCTGTGAACGAGACGTGAGATGGTTGCAGAATCAATCAAGAATTTTTCTGTTGGGTACAACTGTTAATCACTCTATTCTCCATAACTCACAACTTGAAGAGAATGGTCATTGTCAGTAATAGCCTTAATGTGGAAGTAAATGGGGGTGGGGAATATATAAGGATTCTTAGCACAGACCTGTGAATGAGACGTGAGACTGTTGAAGAATCACACACGATGCATGCTATGGTTTGTATAGGCTACGGGGACTACTCCGATTACATCTGAGGGTGTCAACTTCTCAGTTGCTGTTATTCCTTAGCAACCATGTCATGAGCCGTTTACTTTGCAACTGACCTTTTTAGAGTTTATAGTATTTCCTCTGGGAAACAAATTTTAGCCATCAGAGTCCTCTTAACACACACCAACACACGTTCTGACGATGTGTGTGCAGACGGGACAGACTTTCCGACTTGACTGCAAGTTCCCTTTTGAACACACCTCCCTTTGACACTCTCCCCATACCTGACATAAGCAAAATCCCATATAGTATATATGTTTATATACTACATTTGTACTTGTTAAGTACAGTAGGTAGGTTTCCTCATGTGTCGTCGTGAGCCACAGTGGCATTAGTTACTTGTATGTTTAAGACTTGCCTTAAGAATTCTGAAATACTTGATGTCTTTATCTGAACCAACTGCTTCATTGATATTGTTGTTGTTGTTGTTTGTGGTGGTGGTGGTGGTGGTGGTGGTTGTGGTGGTGGTAGTGGTTGATAGTGATGGTGATGATTTGTTGTTGTTGCTGTTTTTGTTGTCGCAGGTTCATCTGAATATGAACTCAATAGACTGAATTTTAAAGTTGTCCTTTTCTTGAGATGCAGCATCGCTATTTCGGGGGACAGGATGTTAAGGGACGTTTATTGGAGGGGAAGGAAACTGTCCAATTATATCGATGCCACATCATGAAGGCTTCCTTTATTAATACCTCTCTTCATAATTGGCTTGTCAAATGTCAACAACACATTTCTGTCTTGCTGCACTGTCACTATTTCAATGCATGAAGGGTGAAGAAGAAAAACAAAACTCATTTGAATTTTCTGCTGTAAAAAAAATGGTAAAAAATACGTTAAGAATTAGAGTCATATCACTTTCAATTTATAGCATATTGATTGCCTAAGAGTTGGAAGAATAGATAATGATAACACCTTTCTGTTACGAGCTGTTACAGACGTAAAAAAAAACATGTGAATTACTTCGGGTAATTCACATGAGTGGCTGCACGAGATAGAAATGAGTGGACAAAAATTGTGAATGAATAAATGATGATGCAACCCTGAGGGGATATTCTCCTGCATTTGATCTGATTAGTTGATCAGGTCAGGTGTGGGTAAGAGGATGGGTCCATTATGTGGTAGGGGTAAACCAGCTGTCGGGCCCTGCTGCTGATGTCACTGATTGCACTGCGCAGTTGACCCTCGTGCGGTATGGTACGGTGAAGATCTGTCCCTTCTCCCCTTGGGACTAAGATGCAAATGGATGTGTTTGAGTGGCTGAGTAAATTGGGAGTGTGTCGTCCTCTCTCGGCTACCTCCCTTTCCTTGGGGGAAGCAGCCTAGGTATATAGATAGAATTACTTCGTTTTTATTTTCATTTTCTGAATCTGATTTTACATGCATTTCGTAAGAGTAAATTGACTTCTGAACTAGTTTTATTCCTATGGGTTAAAATACAATGTTAATACAGAGAGTACCCCTGGACGCCATTTCTATATTATTCATGTTTCATCCAAATGATTACTAATAGTATTAAAGCAACAGTAATGTTGCCTTAAGGCTGAAGAGGTCAGATAACAAGTTATGTTAATAGCCTGTTTCACACCAATAAAACAAAAAATCTGCCTGCAGAAGTTATATGGAAAATTAATCAGTCTAATGTTTGTCTCGTAAGTCCAGGTGTATGTGAAGGGTGAGGCTCCGACACCAGCAGCCTCTCCACTACAAAGACCACACTACCCAGGGTGATGCCCACCAGGAGAAGCAGCAGAGGTCCCTGCATATGGATAATAGACAGACTCCTGAAATTAGTTTGGCTGTGTTCTGCTTCCTCCTGCCCTTGCTGTTTTTTTTCTTCCCTCTGTTTTATTCGACTTTCATGTGCAGCGGCTTTCAGTGCTTCCTTTTTCCACTGCTCATACAGACCAGCCTGAAAACAGAAAGTTGGAGTTCTGTAGTGAGTCATGGAAGAACTTAAATTGACTTCGGCAGGTCCCAGTGTAGTAGATGTTCTAGTTTTTATGTAAACCGTGTAGGAATCTCTTAGCCAATAGTGTTATAACATTATATTTACTCTTGTGTATTCTGAAGCATTGGACATAATGAATTATGCATAGTCACCCGTTATATACAGAGAGGTATATGCACAGTGTGTAATGACAACACAACATATTAAGAATCGATTTAACAATTTGTTCTACAACTTTAATAACGCAAAATCGTCAAATATAGTGCATCAATCCAGTCTGGTCACTCCTGCCTGTCATTCAAATAAAGTGGCTGGGTGGACTATAGTTCAGGCAACAACTAAGAATACTTTGCCACCCCCTCGTACTTAGTGGTACTATCACCACATTTCATCGGGTTGTTTGGACTATTTCGATATACAATAACGTGGCCTAAAACAATGGGGTCGCTATTTGTCTCTATATAGAATGCTTTTGAACGGTCTGACCTCACCGTGGGGAATTCTTTATTATTAGGAACGTACTCTTCGTCCCCAATTTATCCTTTTTATACTTTGTGGAAAATGGTACAGTGCATGTGATCGAACAAATACGATAATTAGCGCGGTATTTTGCAAATACAAAAAGGATATCTTAGTGCAATGAAATGGGGGCCAATACTTTTTAATGATGCAAAATTCTTCATTAAATACTGTATAATGCATCTAAAAAGAATGTTTGCTACTTTGTTTCAAGGTGGAAATATATACAAGCACTTTTTTAAATATATGAATGGCAATATGTTTTCAAGTTACATTCATTAAAAATATGTAAAACACTGATGTTTCATCGCTGAACGGAGGCTTCCGTAGAACAGATTATGTCATTTAAAGTCAAATAGCTTTGGATCAAGCATGAACCGTATCACATTACCTGTATACAAGTAAATGCTAACAATCCTCGAAATTCTTAATAATCTTTTAATTTTATAATTATAAGCATTATTTTCATGCTCTGAACTTTTGATAATGATCATTCTTCGGTACATAGGCTGATATAGGACTAACATGATTTACAGAGCCATCTGATATATTCCTATGTATCTCCACTGTTACTGGGGGGAATACAGGTATAAATTTCAATAAATAACAAGTTTGCGCTACATATGGAAGTATATGTTACATTTTCAAGGGAAGCCCGGCACAGACTAACAAAACTGTCGTTTTACAAATGTGCTCCTACAGTCACACGAACAGCCACTGGAACAATCCATTAACACTTCTTGCAAAATCAGTCATTTATTAGTTTATGCTAACAAAATGCCTATATAAAGCATTACAAATGCATATTTTGGTCATCATAGAAAACTGACCATTTATTCCTCCCAAACATAGTCATTGTATAAGTAGATTTCACCGATTTTCGCCTATAAGATCCCTGGGATAACACAATATAGGAAAATGTTTCTTAAGCAGACACAGAAAGACAGAGACGGGGGGGGGGGGCAGGGTTGATTCACTGATTGACTGAATATAATTAAATCTGGCGGCGCAACTGCCAGGGTCATATGCCTCCGAACAACAATGTAAAAGACACCGTAAATACAATGTGCATATTCAAAATAAAATTAATACCCGTTAGTAGGAATAAAACACTCAAAATAATATAAGTATAAAATCTTACAGTAATTGCTTTTAAAAGTGGAAGGAGGTCCGCCTCATGAAGAAAATTAATAACATCAGTAAAATCGCCAGTGGCTCCCCCATGCATCGAGGACAGACAGTAGGCACCATCTTCCCCCTTATGCCTGTGGAGGAATCTCTTATGGAGGTCCCCCAGACTTGGACACTCGACCAGCAAGTGACGGACAGTAAGGGGAACAAGGTAATCATCACAGTACGGTTGAGTTTCACCACTCATCAGGAACCCATGTGTAAGCTGAGAGTGCCCAATACAAAGCCTGGCAAGAGCTGCCTCCAATCACCGAAGCATGGAGGGGAGATCCCTTGGCACAACCACTCTCAGAAAGATTTCTTTTTGCTTATTATGAGCAACTCCATCACAATGTCTCTATCAACACGTAGGAATCGTGGGCCGCAAGTAAGGTATTACATCAGAAGCAGGAACCGGGTAGTCGGTTGGGGCTATTGAGAAAATACAACTTTAGCTGATGTATCTGCTCTCTCATTGTCCACCACACCAACATGTGCAGGAACCCAACACAAGTCCACATGGCAGCCACGCTGGCCAAAAAGAAAAAGCCACTCTAAAATTCATAAAACCAATGGATGGGATTAGTATTAAAAGACTCCTGGAGTGAGGGCACTACGGGAGTCACTAAAAATCACAAAAACTGATTGGAGGAGAGTAAAAATGATTCTGAGAGCATATAATATCTTAGTCAGTTCCGCCATATATGCTGAAGTAATACCAGGAAGGCTACCGTCCCTACTAAAGGAAGGGAAGTCAACACCAAAGCCTACTCCAGTATCAGTCTTAGACCCGTCAGTATAGACGGGGACAGAACCTTCATGAATGGAGGCATTTTTTAACCTGTCATGTCCCGAACTATTTTGCACCTCCAACACCCCCCAATCCCGAGGTATTTTCGATTTTTTTTTTGGGGGGGGGCTAAAACCTCCGCTTTTGGTGAGAAACATCGAAAATTCATAGAGAAATCGCTCACCTGAGGTTTAAAATATTCGATCCAGGTAACAGTACCTCCTTACCTGACTGTTTTTCTAACAGGCTGGCACCAAAGAAAATGAGTTCTTTGGGAGGGTAACTATTTCACACCACTCATAAACGGTATTTATTTATTTATTTGCTACGAATTTATATGTAGTACGAGAGTATATTGGTTTTCAAACAGTAATATAGCATTATAAGCATTGTTTCACTCACTAATTCATCACCATACCTGATCTTTTTTTGCCACATTTCCTGATCGTCATTTCTGACTGTTTCTTCCTCTAATGCTATGTAAACTTTGTCCTCCACATTGTCATTGATTGGGGAATCACTCTGACCCTGAATGTCTTTATTGGCCAGGTCACTGGTAACAGGTGAATTGCCGAGCCAATGGCATACAGGGGGGGGGAGGAGGTTATGCGGTGTAAGGCAATGTCCCTGCTTGGCATCTTGTAGAGGAATAGAGGAAGGTGTCCCATGTATATGTATGAGAAATCACGCGCGAAAATTGAAAATTGTGCAAATTATGAACCTTGCAATTGCACGACGTACCAGTACGTCGTCGGGACTGGCAAATGCAAAATGTTGCAACGTATCCATACATTGACGGGACGTCTCGGGTTAAAAAGGGAGAGAGAGACACCTGAGAGGGAAGTGAGCCATTGTTACCAACAATGGATCTACAAAATGTCATATGTGGAAGTAGCCAAATACCCACCCTTGGGATCCAATGTGGACAAACTGCCAGTCTCGGAACAGAGAGGTTAATCAAAACAGACAGGACCCTGTAACCAAACAGCTTCTGGAATCTTGGACGGGTGTCATAAACAGAAGATCATGAATCCTGGGAGACAATGGCACAAGAAATTTGGTCCGGAATGCAATGAAGATGATAAGAACACCTCATCATCAACGACTAGTGCCTCAAATCCAAGGGGAGTACACCAGCATCCACCAACAAACTTGAAGTCAGGGATGACCTGCATGCCCCAGTTGCCAGACGTACATCATCATGATGCACACAATTTAACAACTGGACATGGGCATCTGTTGCAGAGGAGTAGACCTCACATCCATATTCAAGTTTAGGAAGAATAAGAGACCTATACAAGAGGATGATGGTCTGACAATGAGCACCCCAAGAGGTATGAGCAAAAACCCTCAAAAGAATCAAAGCTTTAAGACAAGCTGCCCTAACTGAAAGAATATGAGGAACCCAGATTAGCCGTTTATCATAAAGAAGGCCCAGAAATCGCGTCTCTTCCACACCAGGTATTCTCCGACCACGGAGATATAACTCAGGGTCTGGGTGAACCCCCCTGAGAAGAAAAAAATGTTTAGCCACTGTCTTTGTTAAACAAAAACAGAAGCCATGAGACTGTCCAGTCCGAAATTCTGTTAAGAGTCAGCTGCAACTTCCTTTCTATGAGAGACATTCTAGATGTGATGAAGGAAATTGAGAAGTCATTGACATATAGTGAGCCTCGTACACCACAAGGAAGTACAGTGATTAAGCTGCTGATGGCCACAACAAAGAGAGTAACACTAAGGATACTCCCCTGTGGTACTCCATCTTCTAGTGCACGGGCATTAGAATATTTAGAAAGCACTCCTCCCACTTGGACCCTTAAAAAATGGTTAAATAAAAACTGCTGAATAAAAAATAATAGGCAGGCACCCACAAAGACCAAACTCATGAAGAGAAAGTAAAATGCTATGATGCCAGGCAGTGTCATATGCCTTCTGATGGAAGAAGACTGTGACCTGGTGTTGGTTAGTAGACAAAAGCCTCACACACAGATGATTAACCCGCCCCGTCCCGTCAACGTATGGGTACGTTGCAACGATTTGCATTTGCCAGTCCCTGCGACGTACCAGTACATTGTGCAATTGCAAGGTCCCTAATTTGCACAATTTTCAATTTTTGCGAGTGATTTTTCGTATGTTTACACGGGACACCTTCCTCTATTCCTCTACAAGATGCCAAGCAGGGACAATGCCTTACACTGCATAACCTCCCCCCTCCCCCCCTCACGCCATTGTCTCGGCAATTCACCTGTTACCAGTGACCTGGCTAGTAAAGATATTCAGGGCCAGAGTGATTCCCCAATCGATGACAATGTTTACATAGCATTAGAAGAAGAAATAATGATCGGGTAATGTGGCAAAAAAAAGGTCAGGTATGGTGATGAGTTAGTGAGTGGAACAATGCTTATAATGCCTTTATTACTGCTTGAAAACCAATATATTCTCATACTACATATACATTCGTACCAAGTAAATAAATAAATACCGTTTATGAGTGGATAAAATAGTTACCCTCCCATAGAACTCGTTTTCTTTGGTGCCAGCATGTTAGAAAACCCAGTCAGGTAAGGAGGAACTCCTACCTGGATTGGGTATTTTAAACCTCAGGTGAGCGATTTCTCTATGAATTTTCTATGATTCTCACCAAAAGCGAAGGTTTTAGCCAAAAACTTTTTTTTCGAAAATACCTCGGGACTGGGGGATGTGGGAGGTGCAGAAAACCTCGGGACATGATGGGTTAAGAGCACCACCTCTCCTTCTCTAAACCTCACCTTCTTTTCCTAACTGAGACTCAGCTGTCTGAGGCAACTGACAGCAAACCCTTTTCAGTATCCTCCTACTTTCTCTATACTCATTTCAAAGCCAAAAGTGGCTCTTGTGTATATATATGCAACAACTTATCTTGCTCTCGTGTTCCTGAACTCGATTCTTCTGAATTCTCTACACTCTGGCTTCGGCTTTCCTGTCATTCTCTGACTAAATATATCTGTGCTGTTTACTTATCTCCTAATTCTACTGACTATTAAAAATTCTTTGACTATCTTCTACAGTGGAACACATTCTATCCATTTCTCCTTTCTCTGAAATCTCCATTCTTGGAGATTTCAATATTCACCACCACCTTTGGCTCTCCTCTCCTTTCACTGATCCACCTGGTGAACAAGCCTACACCTTTTCTATCCTTAATGACCTAGAGCAGCCTGTACAGCACCCTACCCGTATCCCTGACCGCCTTGGAGAAAGCTCCAACATACTTGATCTCTTCCTTACAACTAATTCTTCTGCTTACTCTGTTAATCTTTTCTCTCCGTTGGGCTCCTCCGATCACAACCTTGTCACCTTAACCTGTCCTATTGCTCCGGTACGGCCTGTGGACTCTCCAAAAAAACGTCGTCTCTGGCACCTTAGAGCTGCGGATTGGGAAGCCCTCAGGCAGTACTTCTTTGATTTTCCCTGGAATGATTATTGCTTCCATGGCCGGGAGCCATCTGGGTGTGCCTTGTGCATTATGGAGGTTATTCTCTTGGGCATGGAAGCATACATTCCTTTCTCATATTTTCTGACTAATGCATGAAAGCCGTGGTTTAATCACGCTTGTTCTAATGCTGTCTGCAACAAGAAGAGGGCCTATAAAAGGTACCGGAGCCAACCCACTCCTGAATCACATCTTTTATACATTTCTGCCCAGAATCGTGCTAAGTCTGTTATTCGCTCTGCTAAAAATAATTTCATCCGTACAAAATGCTCTCAACTCTTTAACTCAAACTCTTCTCGCTCCTTCTGGCACCTTGCCAAAAACCTTTCTAACAACTTTACCTCATCATCCTTCCCTCCTCTTTTCTACTCTGATGGCTCTGTAGCTATTTCTTCTGATAAAGCAGATCTCTATGCTCAAACTTTCTCCTCCAATTCCACTTTAGACGATTCCGGTGCTGTTCCTCCAAAACTTCCCCCCTCTGACTTCCTTATGGCTAACATTAAAATTTCTTCAACTGATGTATTTTCTGCTATCACTGGCCTCAGTACTAATAAGGCATATGAGCCTGATGGAGTCCCTCCTGTTGTTCTCAAGAACTGTGCTTCTGTGCATACACCCTGCCTAGGCAAATTCTTTTGCCTTTGTCTGTCAATTTGTACCTTTCCTTCTTGCTGGAAGTTTGCTCTCATTCACCCGGTCCCAAAGAAGGGTGACCATTCCCAACCCTCTAACTATCGTCCAATTGCTTTAACATCCTGTGTCTCAAAAGTTTTTGAGTCTATTCTTAATAGAAAAATTTTAAAGCATCTTTCCTATCATGACCTTCTTTCTGATCGTCAGTATGGGTTCCGTCAGGGACGCTCCACAGGCGATCTTCTCACCTACCTTTCAGACTCCTGCTCATCCTCCTTTCGGTGACTTTGGCGAAAGCTTTGCAATTGCATTTGACATCTCAAAGGCTTTCAATCGAGTCTGGCATAAATCTTTAATTTCCAAACTGCCCTCTTACGGTTTCTATCCTTCTATCTGTGCCTTCATCTCTAGCTTCCTTTCTGGTCGTTCTATAGCAGCTGTTGTAGACGGCAATCGTTCTTCTCCTAGATCTATTAACAGTGGTTCCTCAGGGCTCTGTCCTATCACCAACTCTCTTCCTTTTATTCATCAATGATCTTTTAAGCTGTACATCTAACTCTATCCACTCATACGCTGATGACTCCACCCTTCACATTTCCATTTGATTCCCACAACGTCCATCTCAGCAGTTACTTCAACAGGCAAGGGATGAGGCTACGGCACACCTAATATCTGACTGAGGTAAAAATAATCTGGTTGTATTTAATGGATCAAAGACTCAGTTTTTGCACCTATCAACCCGACAAAATCTTCCACAGGTATACCCACTTATGTTTATTAATACTCAACTTAATCCTGTATCATCGTTGAACATGCTTGGGGTTTCATTTGCTCAGGACTTGACTTGGAAAGATGATATTACATCTCTTGTAAAATCTGCTTCCAAGCAATTGGGTGTGCTAAGCCGACTCTGTTCCTTCTTTGCCCCTGCACAATTGTTGACTCTATACAGGGGTTTTATCAGCCCCTGTGTGAGGTACAACTCACATGTGTGGGGAGGCTCCCCACATACAGCTCTTCTCAATAGGGTGGAGTCAAAGGCTTTTCATCTCATTAACTCTCCCCCTCTTATTGACTCCCTTCAACCTCTGTCTCTTCGCTGCAATGTTGCATCTTGATCTCTTTTCTATCGCTACTTCAATGGTCACTGTTCCTCTGAACTGTCTGCATGCATTCCTCCACTTCTACGACGGGTGCGTAGCACCCGTCTAGCAGCAAACTCTCACCCCTTTTCTGTCCAACTCTCTAATGCAAGAGTTAACCGTTACTCCCAGTCCTTCATTTATGCAACAGATCAACTCTGGAACTGTCTCCCTCTGTCTGTATTTCCTGCTTCCTATGATCTCCAGTCTTTCAAACGCAGTGTGTCAAGGCATCTCGGAATGAATGGATCTTGAATTTGGCTCTCTCTTGTATTTTGTTTTTCTCTTTGAAGGAACAGTTTTACGGGTTCATTGCCTTAGTTCCTTCTTCCCCACATAAAAAATAAAAAAAATCGCATTTTTCAAAAACCATACTGTGCAGAAGATAGGAAGTCATCTCTCTCCAAAAACCACACAAGCCTAAATGAGTGTCTTTTCCAGAACTTTACATATACAACAAGTCAGAGAAATAGGCCAATAATTCGTCGCCTGTAGGTAGTCCTTACCTGGTTTGGGGATGGAAATATCTACAATAACACCCCAACAAGCTCGGAAACTCAGAAGAACGCCAGATCTTATTAAATAATGAGGGCAAAAATGAAAGGGACTCATCTGACTGGTGATATAACAAGCCATAAGGAACATCATCACAACCAGCCGAGGAATCATGGCACTGCAACCGCCTGGAGTTCAGTAAAAGAAAAGGGAACATCATAAGAGTCTCCCACAGAGGAGGCAAAACTGACACCACAAGACTGTAGGCGCTGATGGTCGCAAGCTGAAGGCATATCTACATCCTTCTGTGACACACTGCCGAAATGATCAACAAAAAACTCTGCAACAGCGAAAGCATCAGCTGCAGTTCCACCTGTTCCAGATGAAATAGGAGGGGAGGGAACAGCAAGTTTTATGAAATTTTCCTTTTCCGGTTCCACACCTAAATGAAGGAAGTCCTCGAACTGATTTTGGAAAGATAACTCTTCCAAGATGAACGCCAGGCCTCCATTAAAATCAGCCTCATATGAGCTCGTGCCCTCTGATACGCCACCAAATACTGAGGATCCCCACGTGATGGCAAAGTCGAGAGAAGGTGACTCGCTTGGTTCTCACTGCGGAACTGCAGTCAGAGTTTCACCAAAGAACTGGACGTTTAGGAAATTCACTCTTTGTTCTTGGAACAGATAATACGGCTGCTGAGTGCAACACGTCAGTGAAATATGACACATCCTCAGTAAGACAGCCAAACTTATTGACAGAAAGGGAAATGGAACTGAATACTTGGAAACGTGGCCAGTCAGCCTTATCCAGAAGCCAAGGAGGAAGACAAGGCTGAGGTCCACCTGCACTAACAGTTACGAGTAACAGAAAATGGTCGCTGTCATACAGGTCTGGCAACACATCCCAGGTAAAATCTAAAACAGCATCAACTGAGCATAAGGACAAATCAATGAAAGTAAAAGTTCCAGACTAGCTGTGAAAATAAGTCATTTTATTGGAGTTGAAAATGCCCAACTCCTCATCTTCGACTAAAGATGCCAGCATAACACCCCGACGGTTGGCCTGACTGTTTCCCCATAGTGGATGGTGGCCATTCATAGCTCCTAGTAACAGAAAGGGAGAAGGCAGGCCACGAATATGGCATTCCCCATCCACCCTTGCAATGGTAGCACTAGGAGGAAGATAAATGCTGCAAACTGTATGCTGCTGACATAATAACATTCAGACAGCAACAGCCTGCAGTGGAGTGGAGATGTCCAGATGACTGAATGGAATATCCTGGTGAAGGAAGACATCAGCACCTCCATGTCGACCTTGGTCCAGCACAGGATCAGAATAAAAGGCATGGTAGCGAGAAGGATCAGAATGAACAGCATCTCTTACCATGGTCTCCTGGATGTAAATGCACAGAGGAGTAAATTGAGAAACAAGATGACACAGTTCCTCATAGCTAGCACATAAACCCCGACAGTTCCACTGGATGATGGAACCCATAATGGAGGGATGATGATTAAGTGTGGGACTGTACACCTACTGACAAGGGAGTGATTTTGGATTGATGCTTAGGAATGTCCTTGGGAAGAGGCTTCCCAGCACCAGGAACCTGCATCCAATCTCGAACATCCGTGGGCAAACATGAGGATGAAGAAGAGGAAAATTTTACAACACTCTTCCTCTGAGGTGGAATAACACTTGGCATGGAGAGTGACTTGGAAAGTGGCTTGGAGGCAGCCTTGGGTGGTGTAGGACGATCAATGCTAACATCAGGAGCCCCAGAAGTGGAATGAGTGTTCACAGGATTAGAACCCTGTGAGGATAATATTGTATGTTTCAGAACTTAAGAACGAACGGTCTGTCCAAAATCATCCCAAGGTGAGGACCTAACCACAGGCGAACCATCAGCTGCAGCTTCCACCTTGTTAGACCCCCCAGCCTCCGGGGACAGAGGGAGCAGGAGAGAGGTCGAGACAAGGTTTGCCAATTGAGACCGAACAATCAGGTGCAGCTTCCACCTGGTAAGACCCCTCAGCCTCCGGGGCAGAGGGAACAGAAGAGAGGTCAGCACAAGACTTGACAACAGAGACCTTTGGTGGCTGGTCGTCAGGCTCAAAGGACTTTGAAGAACCATGGTGATGTTTGCCAGATACAGATGAGGCTTCAGACATGCTGAACTAGGCAGGAGAAGGAGTAAAGTCAACATGTACATCTGCCACCACCATGGAAGTGCACAAACCGTCAGTCGCCGAAGTGGGAGCAGAAACAGTCAGCGTAGCGGGCGAGCAAACATCACTTTCACAAACAGTAAGAACCATGGGGACAGCATCCCACAAAGCACTATTGTACTTGATGGAGTGGTCACTGCAATTGGTCAAGGCCATCTCTGAGACACATGGCACTGGCATTCCAGAAAGGACAGCAGTCTAAGTAACCCTGGGCTAGAAGAAGTGAGTCTGAGCTCTTTTCTTAGCCTCAAGAAATGAAACCTTTTCAAGTGTTCAAATTGACAAAATTTCCTTTTCTAGGCAGTAGCAAGGGCAGTTTCTAGAATTAACAGTATGAGAACCCCCACAGTGATAGCATTTAAGGGGTCCTGGACAGTCACTAGTATGGTGTGGTCTGCAACAGGAGACACAGACACCAGGAAGGCCTGCCTATGCATGGCAGCAAAATCGCCTGACATGTCCAATGTCCATATCCTTGATACTGGAAACATCTCTTTTGGGTGGGGACGTATGGTTTCACAGGAAGTGATGGGCAAGACAGCTTCAAAGAAGTAGGTAAGGTCAACCCGTTGAAAGTCAGGAACAAGGTAGGAGTCAGGGTCAGGACACCATCGATTTTCTTCTGCAGTCGCACAACAGCTACAACACCAAGAGATCTCAGTTCCTCCAACAGCTGTGCCTCTGGGCAGCAAAGGAGGTCATGTAAAAAAACTACACTTTTGCATCTGTTAACCCATCCATGGTTGTGGGTCCAGAATTGTATGTGCACCCCAGGTCGATGCTGGGGCCATTTTCTGAAGTTTCAAATTTTATTTTTCTTCCTATATTGAAGAGAAAGTTTAGATACACCTAATAGTGCAAATCCGAACTTCCTAGTCCCATTCTGTGGCTCGTAATGGAGCGCGAAAGTTGCAGAAATATCGACAACAGATATCCGCTGCCAGGAGGTGCTGCCACACTGCAAAATCACACCTGCTGTTTTTAACCCTCACAATCTCAATGGTGCTGAAATGTTGCTCATATATTAGATATGATAATATCGAATGATTTCAGTACATAACATGTTAGGATTGGCTTGAAAAAAATTATTATGAGTATTTTTTCACCTTTTTGATATATAATATGTTTATGGTAGTGTCGAGTAATTGTTTACGTTATTGTTGTGCCCATGCTTGGAAAACGGAGTAAAGGGGTTGAATTTTCAGTCCTAAATGAGAAAAATGCCCGTCCCCTGAGGCTAGGCTCTCCCACGGAAGATAAAAGTGAAGGGTCAGATACGATTAGCAATACAGAAGTTGAATCGCGACTTGCATCTCCTATACCACGAGCATGGCTAGAAAAAGAATCGTAATGCAGTTTCAAAACTACGAATAAGTCTAATTATTACGAATACAGAGACAAAGCAAGAATAAATAGGTTTACAGACGGGAGGAAATGCATTTTTTCTGTAATAACACGATCACCTTTCTCTGCCATATTTCCTTGTTATTTTCACAATATATGTTGCTGTCTGTCTGTCATGAGTGTGGGAAATTACAATATTTTCTGCCTGGGTAAGGAAAAAGGGTACAGCTAGATGTTTCCTAACACTTTACATGGTCAGAAGTGTGAGACGACCTGCCATTCACACCTCGCAAGAGCTGATTACCAGGAAGGGAAGGAAGTTCTTTTCACCCACGAAAGCATAATATGAACACAGAAATCTATCCTTTTATGCTTGTAAAAGGCAAATAATATGTAAAATGATTCAAAACAGTGCAACAAACCTGAGGAAATAGGTAAAGATACCAAACAAAAATAAACATTTATTTTCGTGTCTTTTTTGTTTAAGCCTGTGTTTATAATCGTAAACAGGGTGGTTGTGTGTGTTTTCCAAGGGAGGAAAAAGATGATATTTTCTGTCTGGGTCGAGATAATGGGTGTAACTATGGGTGTTTAGGCATGGCCACGAGCGAAAATATCATACATTCACTCGTCACGGCAGCAGGTGGTGACCTGACAGATAAGGTGTGGCAGGGTGAAGTGAAGGTTAGTCTCATGTCCCAGATGTTTCTTCATTTCCCGAAAGTTTTCACAGTTTTTTACAAGTCGCACTGCATCGAATGATCCAAACCAGTACAACAAACCTGAGCAAATAGGTAAAGATACCAAGACAAAAATGTATTTTTCATTAATAATAATGTCTTTTTTGTTTGTGCCTATACTGATTCATAATCGAAAACAGGTGCTTGTGTGTGTTTTGCAAGAGAGGACAAAGATGATATTTTCTGCCCAGGTCGAGGTAATGAGTATAGTTGTGCTCGTTTAGGCACGGCCAGGAGTGAAAAAGTCAAAAGTCCACTCATCACAGCAGCAGTCCTTGAACTGCTGGATGGGGTGTATGGGAGTCTAGTGTAGGTCAGTTTGAAGACATTCAGAATGGTTGTTCACTTCCCAAAACTTTGTGCAGTTTTTTATAGGCTAGCTCAAATGACGCCTACGGCCATTTATCGGCTAAACGTCATTCAATGTCAGCGGCCATTGAGCGGTTAAAAGTGGCATGCCTAGCACAGCCAACTGTGGCACCAGAAAAAGATGTGAGGGCTTATCAACGGGTGCTCTCTTTCACCACAATACGGATGCTTCCATCCCTCTGGGAACAGATCTTAGGTTCCCTACCGCAAGCTGAGATGATACCACAGTGGACATTGAAAATGTCACTATCTAGTATTGAGCTACCCACAGGGTTCTTGATTACCAGATTCTTTGCATAGGATTCTGGCACCGTGTCTTTTGGGCCGAACCCCAGAGCCAAACCAACCTGACGTGACCCTCTCCTAGTCCCAGAAAGACGCTAGGGCAGAGGAGAAAAGTCTCCAGAGTGGCTATGAGAGTGGAGGATTCAAAAGAAAGTCCAGGGACAGAGGCTGTGTTGTCAACCTTTTTTTTTTTAAGGAATCCATATACATTGCCAAAAAATCTTCAGTCCCCCACTCCTCTACCCACCATGGAAAGCCCAACAAAGGGATGTCTTATACCAGAGATAACACCACTGGCGACCCCACAAGTAGCAGGAGAGTATATGTGGGTAACCACTGGGGGACATGGGCAAGGGTAACTCCAGGACAATAGGAGCCACCAGACCCCCCAGTGCCCAATTGACCTTAGCAAATGCATGGGATGCCAATTGAACTGGTTCGGGCCAAACCAGGCCAGCTGTCTAGCCAGAACAAGGGACCAGATAGGTGTATTGCTAGCTGCAGGGTGGATATTGCAGCATCACTCAACCCCCAGACTCCCGTCTCCCAGCATTATGGAACGTCACGCACACCAAACACGTGGGGAGGCAACAGTTCTGCCCTAGATGGCAAATGGGCAGGGACTAACATCACCAGCAGGCCTCCTCCACCAGTGATACACAGGGTGCTTGGTCCAAGAGCTGAACAGATGCCAAACCCTACAAAGGTAGGCACACTTCCAGAGTAGGTGGCACTGCCCACCATGCCTCAAGCTCCGCCACCGCATCAAGGTTATCCCCCTCAGCAGGGAAAGGGGGGAGGGCTTTCCAAGTAGTACCTCAGAATGTCAAACGACCTGTACCTCAGAGGTACCATGAATGAATTTACCAGATAGAAGTTGTTACACAATAAGTGAGAGGAAAGTACAGTACAGTATAGCAGAGATGAAGGCTCGACCTCCTCTACCTGCGAAACTGGAACGTAAAAGGAAGTACACCTAACCCGAGGGAAAAAGGATAGACTATGAAATTGGAAGAAATATTCGATCTACCACAATGTCAGGTCTGGCATAACCCTGAACTTCTCTGTCAACTGTCAGCTACCTGTGTTGGTACTGTAGATGATTCCAGATACAACAAACCTTATCCGTGAAAAAAAAAAACTGCCTAATGTTTCACGTGAAATCGTCACTGGAGGGGCATCAACAATTGGGTCAGATGGAGTAATGAAGCTATTATAATAAAAGTAACTTAATCACTAGGTAGTGTTGAGACGAAAATAACACAATAAATCGGTCAGTCATATATCCTTTTACAATTGGGTTTTCTCTTTACATGCAGGTAATTTAATATAATTATGGTATTAGAGGTTAATATTCATACTTCTTCATAACATACACCTTTACCAGACCCATAAACACAGCTGGAATGCTACAGACAAATAATGATTTTTATCGTCTGGTTTTAACAAGACGAGGCGATAGAGTTTGTGTGTGTGTGTGTGTGTGTGTGTGTGTGTGTGTGTGTGTGTGTGTGTGTGTGTGTGTGTGTGTGTGTGTTTACCTAGATGTATCTTAACAGGAATGAGTCAGACTCATACTGTCTCCTGTTTTGAACCATTTTTATTATACATGTCTTCTAATTATGAATTATTTTGTCACACTATTTCATTCGGTAGTGAATTCCACTGATCAACTGTTCTATTTGGGAAATTGAATTTCCTTTCGTCTTTATCAGCTCTCTTCTCGTTAAGTTTTCTATAGCCTTCTCTTAATGTTGCTTCCCCATAGGTTGTATTTACGTCTATTTTCTCATTTCCTTTAATGCATTTATATAACATAATCATGTATCCTCTTTTCTTTCTCTCCTGTATTGTTGGTAGGTTTAATTTTTTGAGTCTTTCTTCATAGCTTAGGTCTCTTAAACTTGGTGCCCATCTTGTAGCGGCCCTTTGTACCTTTTCAATCTTATCTATGTGTTCTTTTGAGATGTGGAAAAGAGGAATAGGGCGAGAAGGGCTGTGTGTGATGCTAAAGTGGCAGCAGATGAGAGGTGGGGTAGGCGGCTGACAGAAAATTTTCAACAGAATAAGAAAATGTTTTGGAAGGAGGTGAAAAGGGTCCGAAAGGGAGAGTCTGGGAAGGAAGAACGAGTAAAAGCAGAGGATATTAATTGAGATGGATGCAGTAAGGAAGAGATGAGCAGAGTATTTTGAAAGATTGTTACATTTAGAGGAGGAAAGGGTGGCTGAGATTGTGGCGGATGGAAGGGTGCAAGGAATAAATGTGTTGGGAGAGTTGAATGATTCTTTGATCACGAAGGAGGAAGTGCAGAAGGCAGTAAAGGAGATGAAAACAGGGAAAGCTGCAGGTATGGATGGGTGTGCTGTGGAATGCCTGAAGGGTGGTGGAGTGACTATTGCTGACTGGTTAGTAAGATTGTTGAATGTGTGCTTTGTGAAAGATATGGTGCCAATTGACTGGGCAAGTGCTTGTGTGGTCCCGTTGTATAAAGGCAAGGATGATAAGTATGAATGTAATAGCTTTAGGGGTATAAGTCTATTGAGTGTTGTAGGTAAGGTGTATGGTAGAGTGTTAATTATGAGAGTTAGAGAGGGTACAGAGGGAGTGATTGGTGAGGAGCAGTGTGGCTTTAGGAGAGGGAGGGGATGCGTGGATCAGGGTGTTTGCTGTGAGACAAGTGTGTGAAAAGTATTTAGTGAAAGGCAAGGATGTGTTTTGGGCATTTATGGATTTAGAGAAAGCGTATGATAAAATTGATAGGGAGGCTTTGTGGACTGTTTTAAGATTGTATGGACTTCATGGTAGGTTACTAAAAGGGGTGAAAAGTTTTTATGTAAATAGTACAGCATGTGTAAGAGTGGGAAATGCTGTGAGTGATTGGTTTCCCGTGAGAATGGGGCTGCGACAGGGATGTGTGATGTCGCCTTGGTTGTTTAATATTTACATGGATGGTGTAAGGGATTTGAATGTAAAAGTTTTAGGTGGAGGTCTGAGTCTGGTGAATGTTGATGGTGGAGAGTAGAATCTGAAGCAGCTGCTGTTTGCAGATGATACTGGACTGGTGGTTGATTCAGAGGAGAGATTGAGACAGTTGGTAGAGGAGTTTGGAAGGGTGTTTGAAAGGAGGAAATTGAAAGTAAATGAGAATAAGAGTAAAGTGATGAAGTGTAAGAAGTTGATAGATGGTAGGGGGATGAATATAGTTTTGAATGGAGAGTTGCTTGAGGAGGTAGTGTTTTAAATATCTAGGGTCACATGTTGCTGTGGATGGAAGAATAGATGCAGAAGTGAAGTTTAGAATAAATGAAGTAGGAAAGGTGATGGGAGGAATGAAAAAAGTGTTTAGATGTCGTTTGCTTAGAATGGATGTAAAGAGAAGGCTGTATGAGGGTGTTGTGGTACCAACTGCGTTATGTGGGGCTGAAACATGGAATATGGGTGTAGCAGAGAGGAAAAGTTTGAATTTAATGGAGATGAGGTGTCTGAGGAGTATGTTTGGAGTGACGCGTATGGATCGAGTGCGAAATGATGAAGTGCGAAGGAGAACTGGAGTTGTTCGGGAGATGGCTGGTAGAGTTGAGCAGAGGGTGTTGTGATGGTTTGGGCGTATGGAGAGAATGGATAATGAGCAATTGGTGAAAAAAATCACTAGATCTGATGTGAGAGATGGAAGGCTGAGAGGAAGACCACGAATAGGATGGATGGACAGTGTGAAGAGAGTGCTGGATGCGAGAGGGATGTCTGTTGAGCAAGGAAGAGTGGCTGTGCGTGACGGAAATAAATGGAGAGAAATTGTGAATGAATAAGTGATGACGCAGCCCTGAAGAGATATTATCCCGCATTTGTTCTGATCAGCTAGTCAGGTCAGGTGCGGGTAAGGGGATGGGTCTGTGATGATGTGGCAGGGGTAAACCAGTTCTGCTGTCGGGCCCTGCTGCGGATGCCACTGATTGCATTGTGCAGTTGACCCTTGTGTGGTGTGATGTGGTGAGGATCTGTCCGTTCTTCCCTTTGGGGCTAAGATGCAAATGAATGTGTCTGAATGGATGAGCAAATGGGGAGTGTGTCGTCCTGTCTTGGCTACCTCCCTTTCCTTGGGGGAAGCAGCCTAGGTATATAAATAGATAGGATTCCAGACTACTGATGCATACTCCAAAGTTGGTCTGATGACTGATGTTATCTTTCTCAGCATGTCTTCATTTATATATGTGAATGCTACCCTCATATTGGCAAGCAGTGTGTACATGTTCCTTACTTTTTCATTTATGTGGTCAGCCGGTGATAGTCTCTTATTGATAATCACATCTAAATCCTTTTCCCATTCTGATGTGTGTAGAGTTGATTTCAGTAACTTTTAGTACCAGTCTGGTCTTTTTTCACTTTTACCGAATTTTATTACATGACATTTGTCCACACTGAATTCCATTTGCCATCTATTGCTCCATTCATGAAGCTTATTTAATTCCTCTTGTAGCTCTATGCAAGAGTCTGTGTTTGTAATTTCCCATTGCATTTTTGCATCATCAGGAAACATATTTAGGTAGATTGCATTTCCAATGTTGTTGTCTATGTCATTTATATGTACTAAAAACATAACTGGTGCCAGCACCGAGTCCTGTGGAACTCCACTTGTCACTTCTCTTCATGAAGAGTAATTTCCCCTTAGCACTGTCCTCATTTCCCTTTTCCTGGATAAATCTTGCATCCCATCGTACAGTTTACCTTGGATTTATCCTTGGATTGTACAGTTTCCATAAAAGTCTTTTGTGTGGTACTCTGTCAAATGCCTTCTTCAATTAACCTGCCACGTCCCGGCAGGTTTTTCACGAATGACCCCCCCCCCCAATCCTGGCAGATTTTCGAAGTTTTTTTTTTTGGCTAAAACCTCCGCATTTTATGAGAAACATCGAAAATTCAGAGAGAAAGTGCTCAGTTGAGTTTAGAAATACGGTACAAGTAAGAGTACCTTCACCTTGTTACCGTGTTCTCTCAGGCCAGGCTCGAGAGAAAATGTTTTCTATGGGAGGGGTATCTATTTCAAACCATTTATAACCGGTTAGATATTAATTTATTTGGTGCGAATTTATATGTAGTACAAGAGTACATTGGTTTTCAGACAGTAATATAGGCAATATAAGTGTTGTTCACTCACCAAAAACATCAACATATGGCACCTTTTACGACGTTACTGTCTCATCACTTCTGCTTGTTTCTTCCTCTGGCTTATTTCTTCCTCTGGCTTATTTCTTCCTTTGTCCTCCACCTCAGGAATCACTTTCGCCTTGAATTTCATCGTTGGAGAGACAGTGGTGCGACATGTCTTTACTGGCCAGGTCACTGCTAACAGGCGAGTTGCCAAGAAAATGGCGTGCGGGGGGGAGGCAAGGTCAGGTGGGGCCAGGCATTATCCCTGCCTGGCATTGGGTAGAGGAAGGTCTCCCACATATCCCTACCAAAAATCACCAGTGAAACTTGAAAAATGTCCAATTTAGGGACCTTGCAATTGCAAAACCTATGGATACGTCGTTGGGTGTCATCGTGACAAAACGTGGTGATGTATCCTTACGTCATCGGGACGCCTCAGGTTAAAAATATATGTTGTCTACCCAGTCATTTCTTTTCTGCATTATTCCAGCAACTCTGTTATACTAAATAGGTTAATAACACATTATTTCCCCTTTCTAAAACCAAATTGTCTTTGTTATCATATTGTGTTTTACCAGGAAATTTACCCAAATTCTTCATATCAGTTTTTCTAACATCTTGCTTACGATGCTGGTCAGTGATACTGGTTGGTACAGTAGTTACGTGGATTTTGTCTATTTCCTTTATTGAAAAGGGGCACAATGTTTGCTTTCTTCCAAATTTCGGGTAGTTTTCTTGTCTTATGGATTCTTTGAAAACTAATTGTAATGGACTGCTTAGCTCTTTTACACGTTCCTGAAACACCCAGTACGATATCACATCATGATCAATGGCTTTTCCTCTGTCTGATTTTCTAATTTCTTCCTGGACCTGTTTTGTTATACATATATTTCTTAATATGTGTGGGCATGCTTGTTCATCTTCATTTCTCGCAAATCTACTTTCTTTGGTAAAAACTGACTGGAAATTTGTGTTTAGTAATTCACAAATATCTTCTTCCCTGCTACAGATTTTCCCCTCATCCATGATGGATTGTATTTTGTCTTTAACGCTGTGGGGTGGATGTGGATGTGGTTGAGAAGATTAGGAGAAATACACTGAGGTGGTTTGGACATGTGGAGAGAATGGAGAATGAAAGACTGACTAAGAGGGTGTATGTGGGTGAGGTGGGAGGAGGGAGAGGGAGAGGTAGACCAAGGATGAGGTGGAGGGATGGAGTTGAGAGGTATTTGAGGGAGGGGGGGTGAGTTGGGGGAGGGGGGGTGAGTTGGGGGGAGGGTAGTCAAATGGTGGGTGACAGAGCGACTTGGAGACGTTTTGTCTGCGGCCACCCTTTGCGGGATTAGGGCGTCGGGCTATAGATAGAAAGATAGATAGAACTTTTGTTTTGCTTCGTATGTAGCTGTAAAACAACTTCAGCTGATTACTGCTTTTATTAACAATGTCTTCCCCTAACTGCCTTTGAGCTTTTCTTCTTTTCCTTGTACAATCATTTGAATGCTTGTAGTTGTTATATGCTATCTCACCTGTATATCGACTGTATCTGATCCTAAGCAAATCTCTTTTCTCTTTACGTTTTTACAATCAGTATTTAACCAGTTCTTTATCCTTATTTCCATTGTCAAATGGGACATAATTATGGACTCCTGTTTCGTAAAATTAATATATATATATATATATATATATATATATATATATATATATATATATATATATATATATATATATATATAACGTTTGTACTCTTAACTCCTCTTCCCAATCTGGATCATTGAAGTACTTCTTTAGGTCATGATAGTTGCCATTTTTGTAGTTTAGTCTCTTTTTGTAATTTCCATTACCTCTAAATATATTATATGCTATCCTGGAATTGTAATCCGGTACTCCATGGTCGCTTTTACCGAATGGGGGATGGCAGATTATGTTGTCAGAGTCATTTTCATGCCTAGTAAACATGGAAGCTAATAATGAGAGGTCTTCTGGTCCTCATTTCTGGTGTTCTCCTTTACGTGTTGTGTTAGAAAAATTTCCTGCATCAGACCCAAAAGCTTTGATCCCAACGACTTTAATGGCTTTTACATCTAGAGTATTCCAATTTATATTTGTGTTAAAATCTACCATTCATATAATTCTTTGAGATTTTTCTTCCATTCTGTATGGTAGGGTTCTTAAACTTGTGTTTGTCTTGGGTGGCATATATAAATATGCCACAATTACTATCATTTTTGATGTGCTAATCTCTACTGCAACTTCTACTTGTGAGGGTATGTCTATTTCTCTCTCTTTTACGTGGAGTATTTTCTTTGTTATTATCATAATTCCTCTTCCGTTTTTTTTTTTTAAGTTCTTTCTCCTCGCAAAACATTGTGCTCATCCACATTCAAAGAGTTGTTTGATATCCTTGAGTTTAATTTTGTTTCTGTTAGACAAATAATATGAGGGTCATTTTCTATGACATAGTCTTTTATCTCTAATAATTAGGATACCATTCGTTCCACATTTGAGTACATTCAATCTATCTATTGCCAGACGCCTTAATCCCATAAGAGGTGGCCACAAACAAACGGCCTCCATGTCGCTCTGGCGCCCACCATTTCACTACCCTGCTCCCAGCTCACATCCCCCTCTTTCATATACCTCTCTGCTCCATCCATCCATGTCATCCTTGGCCTCCTGCTTCCTCTCTCTCTCCCTCCATCTCACACACATACACTCTCCTCGTCAGTCTCTCACTCTGAATCCTTTCCACATGACCAAATCATCTCAGTGTTTGTTCTAACACTTCCTATCATATCCACATCCACACCACAATGCTCCTTCACTTCCTCATTCTCTAGTCTTTCTCTCCATGTGACACCACATGTTCCTCTCATATCACTCATTTCCACTCCATTACTCTCACCCTTACTTCTGGCCCTCCAACAAGCTCCAAGCTTCACTTCCATACGTTAAAATTGGTATTACGATGTATTTATGTAGTAACTTTTTCACTTCCATGCTCACTTCCCTGTTTCTTATCGCTTTTTTCAAGAACCAAGGACCCTTTTTCCTTGTTATACTCTTTCCAGCATTTCATCTTCTAAACTTCCATCCATACTCATCATACTACTCAAGTACTTAAACGCACACACATAATCCATTCCCTCCTCATCCAACCTCACTGTACATTCACTGACTTCACTTCTCTCGAAGACCATAACTTTACTCTTCCCTATATTCACCTTTATATTCCGTTTCTTACACACTTTCCCAAACTCATCTACCAAGCCTTGCATCTCCCCTTTGTTTTCACTTAACAACACAATATCATCTCCAAACAACAGGACAGGGAGTTTCCAAACACCGCCCTCTCTCATTAAGGCCGCTTAAACATCCACTGCCGTACCATGTATCTCTTCTATAACCCCATCCATATACAGACTGAAAAACCATGGAGACATGACACATCCGTCTCAATCCAACCTTCAAATAGAAAAAATTCACTCAGTTCACCATCCACACGCACTGCAACCTTAGCACCCTTATACATACTCTTCACGGCAGTCAACAATTTTCCATCTACTCCATACATTCTTAACCCGCGGCATCCCGTCGACGTTCTTTTACGTCCACACGTTTTGTCACTGCCAATCCCATCGACGTACATAAACGCGAAAAAATTGCAAGGTCCCTAATTTGCAGAATTTTCAATTTTCGCGAGTCATTTTTGGTATGTATACACGTGATACCTTCCTCAACAAGATGCCAGGCAGGGACAATGCCTTACCCAGCATGACCTCCTCCCCCCCCCTGCATGCCATTGTCTCAGCAATTCACCTGTTATCAGTGATCTGGCCAGTATAGCCATGTCATGCCACGGTACGAAATTCAGGGCCAGAGTGATTCCCCAATCAGTGACAATGTGGAGGACAAACTTTACATAGCATTAGAGGAAGAAACAGTTAGAAATGATGATCAGGTAATGTGGCAAAAAAAGGTCAGGTATTAGTGAGTGAAACAATGCTTATAATGCCTATATTACTGCTTGAAAACCAATATACTCTTGTACTACATATAAATTCGTAACAATAAATAAATAAATACCGTTTATGAGTGGTGTGAAATAGTTATCCTCTCATAGAACTCGTTTTCTTTGGTGCCAGCCTGATGGAAAACCCAGTAAGGTAAGGAGGCACTCCTACCTGTAATGAGTATTTAAAACCTCAGGTGAGCGATTTCTCTATGAATTTTCGATGTTTCTCACCAAAAGCGAAGGTTTGAGCCAAAAAAATTTTTTTCCTAAAATGGTCGGGATTGGGGGGAGTCAGTGGTGGAAAAGTGGTCGGGATGGGGCGGGTTAATACTTTCCACAATCCTTGTCTCTCTACCCTGTCATATGCTTTCTCCAAGTCCATGAAGGCAACATACAACTTCTCTCCCTTCTCTAGAAACTTTTCCACTAAAGATCTAAGACTGAATATATGATCAACACAACTTCTTCCTCCCTTCCTAAAACCTCCCTGTTTTTCTCCAACTAATTCCTCTGTTATTTCCCTAACTCTGTCAATAAGTATCCTACCATATACTTTTCCTATTACACTAAGAAGACAAGTCCCCCTATGATTACCACACGCTTCTTCTTCCCCTTTTCCTTTGTAGAGGGAATAATTATACCCGACTTCTAATCCTCCGGGAATCTATCTTCCACCAAGGCCAATCTGTGCATATTCCACATCCATTCTACTATCTCTCCCCCATGCTTCAGCATTTCACCACAAACTCCATCAATTCCTGGGGCTTTCCCCATTTTGACTTAGTTCATTGCTTCCACAACTTCCATCCTACTGATTTTTCCTCTCTTCTCACATCCCTCCTTCTCCCAGCCATTCCCCAGCCAATTACTTCCATTCTCTTTGTTCAGCAATTCCTTAAAGTGTTCTCTCCATCTTTTCACTTTTTCTCCCGTCATTATTAATCTACTATTTTTATCATTCACTCCCCAACTAACTTCTTTGGTACCCTGTCTAACTCTCTTTACCTCTTTCCAGAACATTTTCTTACATTCCCTCCACTTTACACTCAAATTCCTTCCAAATTCCTCATCCACTCTCTTCTTACTCCTACTAATCTTTTCGTCTCTACCTTTCAACATATAACTCTCTCTTCCGTCTCTCAACGTCTTCCATATGCACTCACTATATTCAGAGTTATTTTTTATAATGCAAGAAAGAAGGAACCAAATGAAAGGGGCCCACAAACCATTCCTTCCAAGAAAAAACACAAGCAATACAAAAGAGAGAAAAAATCAAGATCCGTTCATTTCGAGATCCCTGGACACACTGCGTTTGAAAGACTGGAGATCATAGGAAGTAGGAAATACAGACAGAGGGAGACCATTCCAGAGTTGACCTGTTACATAAATGATAGACTGGGAGTAACAGTTAACTCTTGCATTAGAGAGATGGACAGAAAAGGGATGAGAGTTTGTTGCTAGACTGGTGCTACACGCTCGTCGTAAAGGTGGAGGGATGCAAACAGACAGTTCAGAGCAGCAGTGACCACTGAATAGCAATAGAAAAGAGATAAAGATGCAACAGTGCGGCGAAGAGACAGAGGCTGAAGGAAGCCAGTAAGAGAAGGAGAGTTGATGAAATGAAAGGCCTTTGACTTCACCCTAATGAGAAGAACTGTATGTGGGGAGCCTACCCACACATGAGAGATGTACTCTAAACCGGGGCGAATATAACTCGTGTATAAATTCAACAACTGTGCAGGGGTAAAGAAGGTACGGAGTCGGTTTAGCACACTTAATCTCTTGGACGCAGATTTTACAAGAGATGCTATATGATCTTTCCAAGATATGTCCCGAGTGAGTGAAACCCCAAGCATGTTCGAGGATGATACAGGATTGAGCTGGATATTATTAAACATTAGTGCGTACTCCTGTGGAAGATTCTGTCTAGTTGATTGGGAAAAAACTGAGTTTTTGATGCATTAAAAACAAAAAGTATGGAGAAGATGGAGGGTGAAAGACTGACGAAGAGAGTGTGAGTGAGGTGGGGGGGGAGAAGAGGGAGGGGGAGGCCGAGGATGAGATGGAGGGATGAGGTGGAGAGGTATATGAGAGAGGGGGGTGTGAGCTGGGAGCAGGGCAGTGAAATGGCGGGGGACAGGGCGACTTGGAGGCGATTTGTTTGTGGCCACCCCAAACGGGATTGAGGCGTCTGGCAATAGATAGATAGATAGAAAAACAAAAAGATTATATTTACCCTAGTCAGAGATACGAGCCGAGTCAGACATTAAGTTTCCCATAACTTCATCCAGTATCTATTGCAGCAACTGCTGAGATGGACGTTGCAGGAACCGAATGGAAAGGTGAAGGTGGAATCAACAGCGTACGAGTGGATACGGTTAGATGTACAGCTTAGAAGGTCATTGATGAATAGAAGGAAGAGAGTCAGTGATAGGACAGATCCCTGAAGAACACCACTGTTGGCAGATCTAGGAGAAGAACGATAGCCTTCTACAACTGCAGCTATAGAACGACCAGAAAGGAAGCTATAGATGAAGGCACATTTAGAGGATAGAAACCGTAATATGGCAGTTTGGAAATTAATGATTTATGCCAGACTCAATCGAAAGCCTTTGATATGTCAAGTGTGAGGTCCCGAAAGGAGGATGAGCAGGAGTCTGAAAGGTAGGTGAGAAGATCGCCAGTGCAGCATCCCTGACGGACCCCATACTGGCGATCAGAAAGAAGGTTGTGATAGGAAAGATGCTTTAAAATTTTTCTTTTGAGAATTGACTCAAAAACTTTTGAGATACACGATGTTAAAGCAACTGGACGATAGTTAGAGGGTTGGGAATGGTCACCCTTCTTTGGGACTGACTGAATGAGAGCAAACTTAGAGCAAGAAGGAAAAGTACAAGTTGACAGACAAAGGCAAAAGAGTTTACCCAGGCAGGGTGTAAGCACAGAAGCACAGTTCTTGAGGATGACAGGAGGGACTCCATCAGGCCCACATGCCTTGTTAGTATTAAGGCCAGTGATAGCAGAAAATACATCAGCTGACGAAATTTTAATGTCAGCCATGAGGAAGTCAGAGGGGGAAAGTGACGAAGGAACAGCACCAGAATCGACTAAGGTGGAATTGGAGGAGAAAGTCTGAGTGAAGAGATCTGCTTTGTCAGTAGAGGAATTAGCTACAGAGGCATCAAAATAGGAAAGAGGAGGGAAGGATGATGTGGTAGCATTGTTAGAAAGGTTTTTGGCAAGGTGCCAGAAGGAGCAGGAAGAATTCGAGTTGGAGAGTTGACAGCATTTAGTACAGATGAAATTATTTTTAGCAGAGCGAAGAACAGACTTAGCATGATTGGGGGCATAAACATAACCAAGATGTGATTCAGGGGTTGGTTCTGGTACCTTTTACAGGCCCTCTTCTTCATGCAGACAGCATTAGAACAAGCATGTTTAAACTAAGGTTTTCTTGCATTAGTCAAAGGACATGAGAAAGGAATGTGTGCTTCCATGCCCTAGAGAATAACCTCCGTAATGCACAATATACACTCAGATGGCTCCAGGCCATGGAAGCAATAATCATTCCAGGGAAAATCAAAGAAGTACTGCCTGAGGGCCTCCCAATCCGCAGCTCCAAAGTGCCACAGTCGATGTTTCTTTGGAGAATCCACAGGTCATGCCGGAGTGATAGGACAGGTTAAGGTAATTAGGTTGTGATCCGAGGAACCCAACGGAGAGGAAAGATTAACAGTTTAAGCAGAAGGATTAGTTGAAAGAGGTCAAGCATGTTGGAGTTCTCTCGAAGGTGGTCAGGGATACGGGTAGGGTGCTGTACAAGCTGCTCTAGGTCATTAAGGATAGAAAAGATGTAAGCTTGTTCACAAGGTGGGTCAGTGAAAGGAGAGGAGAGCGAAAGGTGTTGGTGAACATTGAAATCTCCTAGAACGGAGATTTCAGAGAAAGGAGAAATGGATAGAATGTGTTCCATCGTATTAGATAGGCAAAGAATTTTCATAGTCAGTAGAATCAGGAGACAAGTAAACAGTGCAGATATATTTAGTCAAAAAATGACAAGTAAGCCAATGGCAGAGAGAATCAAGTTCAGGAACACGAGAGCAAGGAAAATCGCTGCGTATAAATACACAACAACCACCATTGGGTTTGAAACGAGTATAGAGAAAGTACGAGGAAACAGTTGACCCTTGTGCGGTGTGGTACGGTGAGGATCTGTCCGTTCTCCTCTTTGGGGCTAAGATGCGAATGAATGTGTTTGAATGGATGAGTAAATGGGGAGTGTGTCGTCCTGTCTCGGCTACCTCCCTTTCCTTGGGGGAAGCAGCCTAGGTATATAGATAGATAGATCAGTTACCTCAGACAGGTGAGTCTTAGACAGGAAAAGAAGGTGAGGTTTAGAGGAGGAGAGAAAGTTAGAGGAAAGTCCACGAATATTGCAGAAATGAAGTGAGCCAGACAGTGGTTCCAGGCATCTCTCCGAGCCGTCACAGGAGAGGGCAGATGGCGGGGGAATTTATGGTCCCCCTCCCCTGGGGACTCTGAGGCCAGATTTAATTATGCCATTTTTCTTTATTTAGTTTTGAAAATGGAGTGTAGTGTGTACTGTGCATGTAGTTTGGTGCTGACAGAGAGATTTGTACTGGAGAGCATGCTGGCCTACTCTCTGTGTTATTGAGACACTGAAAAAGTTCAGCAAACGGGGTTGGTCAGGAACTAGTTCCAAGAGCTGATGAAACGGGAGCTTCAGCTCTCCCTATCATCAGCTTGCCATCCGCCCTGGGAATACTGCCATGTTCGATTTGTGCTACGGTCTACTCCTCAGATAAGGAGTGATTTCGTGCAAAAAACATATTAAGCCAAAAGATTTAATTCTCTTACCCACCTGTGATATAATCCTCAGACATTTATCAATCTGAGGTGTGTAGGGGGCATCATGAGGCACTGGCCAGGCTAACGAAAGCTGTAGCAGCTTTTCCTTGCCTAGATACAAGGGGGAAGTGCCATCTAGTTTAGCAAAGTTCCGGGATATTATCAGCTGCAGGTTCAGAGGGGTACCAATATGAGCACTCCTGAAATAAACACAAAAATAATAAAATGTAATAAGTCACCCAGACGCTTTCCCTACCTAGGAATAGTATGAGGTAGGATATATATGGACGGATTATTCGATACTGGAAGAATAATGAATACCATGTCCAATAGAATGGGCCACATGATCATTCGTACATCATTCAGTCCTCTGGAATCCTGGCACCATGTCACATGCCAAACCATCTACAAGTTTTTCCTCCATCAGATTCACCTGCCAAATTGCTTTTCAACTGATTGTTAATATAAAATTGTTCCGCTAAAAACTGCTCAGCTTAAAATACAGACAAGATACTTAAAATCCATCCTAGACAAAATTCCTACCAACAAAGCTCCAGGCCCAGTTGGAGTTCCTCCAATTGTTTTGAAAAATGTGTTCCCCTGAACTTGCCTCTGTTCTAGCTAAATTATTAAGATTATACGTACATACTTTCTCGTTCCCTGATTCATGAAATGAAGCCCATATCCACCCAATTCCAAAGAAATTAGGTTCCTCTGACTCCTATGACCACAGACCAATAGCTGTCATATCTTCTCTTGTTAAAGTATTTGAAATTTTGATTAATAAGCACGCAGTTAAACATCTTGAACTCAACAACTTAATTAGTGATAGACAATATGGTTTTCGCCAAGAAAGATCCACTACTGACATACTCAATCTCCTGACTCATACCATCTATGAATCTATTGACCAACATGGAGAAACTCATGCAGTAGCCTTTGATAATTCTAAAGCTTTCAAGAAAGTGTCACACCATTCCCTGCCATCCAAACTCCCTTGCTATGGACTAACGTCTATTGTTCCTCTGCTTTCCCCATAACTCAGCAACAGAAAAATAAGAGTAAAAGTAGATGACGTATATTCCAATTTCCACTCAATTAAAGCCGGCTTGCCGCAGGGATCAGTTCTGGCGCCAACCCTGTTCCAGGTTCATATTAATGATCTCTTATCTGTCATCCACAATCCCATCCATTCATATGGAGATTATTCAACATTTCATAGTACTAACTCTCATCTCAGTGCAGCCATCTCCATAAATCAAGACTTATCTAAGATAATGGGGGACAAAACAGCCGTGTCTCATTTAATGCTAGTAAAACCAAATATATGCAGATTACTAATAGACAGATATTGTCAGATTTGTATATTACCTTCAATGCTACTAATATTCCTAGCTCCAAAAGTATTGAAATTCTTCATGTCTCACTTAACAATGCCTGCAGCTGGACTTCTCATGTCAGATCACTTGCTAAAACTACCTCAAAGAAACATCGATTATTGTACAGAGTCCGTAACTTCTTCACTGACGAGCAGTTAGCCATAAAGTATAAGAGTCATGTGCGCTCTCAGCTTGAATACTGCTAACCCTTGTGGTAGGGATGTGAAGAGGTTGCATTAAAATAACTTGACAAAATTCAGAACAAAGCTGTTGGAATTATTAATAATCCTTCTGTTATAAATAAGCTACCTCCCCTGCAAGTAAAAAGGGATGTTGCCTCCCTTGCATTATTTTAGAATTTTTATGGCAAATGCTCAGACGAAGTTGCGTCCATGGTGCCACCTTTCCATGCCCTCCCTAGTGCTACACAGGCATCTGGTAGCACTCATGACTGGAATGTCACACAGCCATATTGCAGAACTTCTGCCTATCAGAATTCTTTTATTTCCCATACTGCATCTCTCTGCGAGGGATTAATAAAACCTGTATCTGGTTTTTCATCCTCAAAAGATCTTCAATATATGTAACCATTTGCATTTTGTAGTATGTAAGTATAGTATGTAAGTATAAGTGTGTTCTAAGCATGTTGGCGTGACCTAAATCCCTTACCTAAGGTCTGGCTTGATTCAAATTTTGCTGATACTCTCAGCTGAAAGGAGTGCACCAGCATGAAAGCCAGTTAGTAAGGGTGGAGGTGTACAGCAGTGCTTAATATACTATCAGGAAACCACTCCCGGACTTTGAATTCACGTACTACTGACGATCAAGGGGCTTAACACCTGGTGTATAGTGAGTAAGATTAACGTCATTTCACGTCGTCTATGGGCAATCTCGGTTCTATTGCCCACTTTCCCATGCTGCTGTTGCTCCCACGACGACACAGCCTATCTCTGCTCCAGCCTCAAGCTCTTTTTGCAGTCTTGGTGTGGTTCTCCCGTGGTTACAAGAAAATCCTTGCAGTTTTGGTGTGGTTTTGTTATGGGACTATCTAACCTACACCAACACCCCACCTACCACCACACCACCACATGCACAATAAGCCTTCACCACTAACCTCACTACCTGCCTCAACTGCCAGTCCTGTGTAACCTGTTATTACATTACCATGCTGTACGGGGTTAGTAATTTAGCCCTTACAAACCCAAACCAAACCCCCTTTCCAGGAAGTAGCCACAACTGCTGCCTAACGCCTTGCATCAATGTTCTCCCCTACCAGCAAGCCCTGACGTCACACAGAGAGCGTGGCCACTCACAGACAGCTACATCACACCCTTATGCTCCTATCGGCTTCTCGCTTCGCCCAGAGCCTGAGTGCCGCCCAGTTACTTCACGACCTTCTCTACCCAATCAACGTCGTCGGTGGGAGGAGAGAGTTGCTGGAGGGCTGCCTACTCCAGGGACTTGCTTCTACTCTATGTTCAGCTCTCGAATGAAGCACATCTTACCACGTATACTGTGAATATATTTTGTGTGTGTGTGTGTCTAAGTAGACGTTGAGAAGGTTATCTTGTCAATGGAGAGACACCAGGAGAGTAATGGAGAGACGTGTAGGAGATAATCAGTGTAGGCCTTCTCTTGTTCCGTTTTCTCTTCGTATTTTAAGTGGGATGATGAAATAGACAGATTTGGGTAAACTGAGTTTATTGAAAAAGAGAGTTACTTGAATAAAAGTTAAGACCTTGACGTGACCCGTAAGCCTATGGTTAGTACAGTAGCAGTTTGTGCCAGCTGCTGTCCTCCTACTTTACTCTCACTCTCCTGCTCTGACCCTTTATGTCTCCTGTCCTATTCTGTCTCACTCTGTCTTCTACTACCTTCTAACCTTCCTGCATGTGATAACGGACTTATATCTCCCTCTAGCTTCCGGCTAAAGTGTGTGAGTGTACTTGTGCGTACGTTTGTGAGTCTGTATCAGATGATTTTTCCTGTGTACAGTACAGGTTTCCCTCTTCATTCTGTATATCTGTCACGTTTCCGACACATGATCAGAGGTATTTGACATTCTTGCTTAGTCTTGGGTTAGGGGATGTGTTCTCTAACTCTTCCTGGAGAACTCAGGCATAACTACCTGTTTTACATATTGTTGCCTATAGCTATATAGTTACATATAGCACTGTGATATATTATGCCTACGTATCGCTCGGCCATGCTACCTACAACTGTTATAAAAGTTACATAAAAGGTAAAGTAAATTTTGCTGCTGATGCCTTATCACGAAACCCGTTAGCCAATGTTGCTAAAATAAGTCCACGGCAAACACTCTCTAACAATGATGAAACAATCCCCACAAATCAAGAAATTTCACAGGCACAAAGACAGGACCCAGTATGGTCCAAAGTAATATATCACCTCCAGTCAGGCGATGATGTACCATTCCCCAAGTTACATGTACCACTTAAACAATTCACAATGGTAAAATGCCTTATATAGGGTAAATACAGGACAAATAAATCATAGAATAAATATTAGGCAGTTAGTTATTCCTAGAACAATGATACCACACATTTTAAGGGTACTACACGATAATCCACATGCAGGGCATCCTGGCAAGGACAGGACAGTCAGGCAGGCCCGGATGTCATATTATTTGCCAACGTAACGCAAAGACATACATAATCACATAGACAGATGCGAGTCATGTGTGAAACATAAAGGTTACACATTATCACCTGCACCTATAGGACAATATCCTTTACCTAGACAACCGCGGGACACTGTCGCGGTTGATTTACTTTATCCCTAACTAGCAGTCTGAATCACTATCTTTTTGTTGCAACTGATCACTTCTCACGATATGTGATCTTGGTTCCAGTTACGGATAAAACAGCAGAAACAGTCGCACAGGTATTCATTGATAGTGTGATGTGTAGGTTTCACCACACCAAAGGTACTAATAAGTGACAATGGTGATTAATTTAATCTGAAATTTTACAAGAAATATGTAAACAATACAATATAAAGAAAGTTAATATCTTGCCATACCATCCAGCTTCCAAGGGATTGATGGAAAGGCAGAATAAATAAAATATTACATGCACTACGGTACATTTTCAATTAATATTACGCAAACTGGGATGACTGGTTCCCCAAAGTTGAAGCATCACTTTATTATGCAATTAATAAATCAACAGGAGATACACCTCATTTCATCATTTACGGGTCAGACAAACGTCTCCCTTATGAGACGTTAGAGAGCGGTCAAATTTCCGTATATAATTATGACGATTATCCTAAACTTCGCTTAAGTGAATTTCAAGAAATACACACAAAGGTAAAGAAACAGCGATGTCCAAGGAAGAAATGACAGAACCATTTAATAATGGAGACAGGATAGGACAGGAGAGAACAAGAGTCAGAGCAGGAGAGTGAGAGTAAAGTAGGAGGACAGCAGCTAGCACAACCTGCTACTAACCATAGGCTATACGGATCACGCCAAGCTCTTTACTTTTATTCAAGTAACTGTCTCACAATACACTCAGTCGACCCAAATCTGCGCATTTCATCATCCCACTTAAAATACGAAGAGAATAACGGAACAAGAGAAGGCCTACACTGATTATCTCCTAAACGCCTCACCATTACTCTCTCCCAGCGACTCTCCCATTGACGATTATACCAAATAACCTTCTCTATAGAAATACTTAGATTGGTGACAGTGGTGGCCGCTATGGAGAATGATGAACAGCGGTAAACTATGACAAGCTACGCCTTACGATTTAATACAACGGCTACAACGGTAAAGTACGATATCTACCTCAGTATGTTCACTGAGAGTGGTGGTGAGTTGTAAACGAAGCCGATTAACGTCTCAAAGCAAAATGCGACTCCTCTACAAGCAACAATCAGCAAATTGAACAAAAAAATAAGACTCGCTTCCAACCACCTCAAGCATGTCAACAACCCTGACACATACATAGGGCTGGTACTACAATCCTGGACAGATAATCTTTTCACACCTAATAATCTACATCAAAATACCCGTATCCCACATCAAGCCCTCTTCCTCCTATCATCCCCAGACATCACCTTCTGCTCCCCAAACATCGCCCCCACTACATCCTGGAAAGTGGTCAAAACCCTTGGTTCTGATCACCTCCCAATCATCATTACTACCAAAACCAGAATCACCCCAGCTGGCCACAAACACACATACACTAATTATAAGAGAGCCAACTGGGAGGCCTTTGCAACTGAAACAGAACACCATTTCGAAACACTAAACAGTACATCCATCACAAACATCAACACTGCTGTGCACACATTCAATACAATTATATAAAACGCAGACAAAAGACACATAAGACACATCCATAGAGGCAACAGAAAGAGACACACACCAGAAATTCAAGGCCTCATCAGTCAACGGGACACACTATGACACTCCCAAACACCCCATACACAAGACACCGTACAACAAATACATGAACTCAACACTGAAATAAACAATAAAATATTAGAACAGCAAACACTAAACTGGAATAATTATCTCCAAACACTTGACCATAAAACAAATACCAGTAAACTCTACAAAACACTAAACAGCATCACACTCTCCAAGAGCAACACTGCACACTCACATTTTTTTTTTTTTTATGCGAGGAAGAAGGAACCAAAGGCCATAAGCCCGCAGTAACAGTTCCCTCCAAGAGAAAAACAAAATACAATAGAGAGCCAGATTCAAGATCCGATCATTTTGAGATGCCTGGACACACTACGTTTGAAAGACTGGAGATCATAGGCAGCAGGAAATACAGACAGAGGGAGACAGTTCCAGAGCTGACCTGTTGCATAAATGAAAGACTGGGAGTAACGGTTAACTCTTGCATTAGAGAGTTGGACAGAAAAGGGATGAGAGTTTGCTGCCAGACGGGTGCTACGCGCCCGTCGTAGAGGTGGAGGAATGCAAGCAGACAGTTCAGAGGAGCAGTGACCATTAAAGTAGCGATAGAAAAGAGATAAAGATGTAACAGTGCGGCGAAGAGACAGAGGTTGAAGGGAGTCAGTAAGAGGAGGAGAGTTAATGAGACGAAAAGCCTTTGACTCCACCCTATTGAGAAGAGCTGTATGTGGAGAGCCTCCCCACACCTGAGAGTTGTACTCCACACAGGAAGCGGATAAAACCCCTGTATAGAGTCAACAATTGTGCAGGGGGTAAAGAAAGAGCGGAGTCGGCTTAGCACACCCAATCTCTTGGAAGCAGATTTTACAAGAGATGTAATATGATCTTTCCAAGATAAGTCCTTGAGTAAATGAAACCCCAAGCATGTTCAAGGATGATGCAGGATTAAGCTGAATATTATTAAACATTAGTGGGTATACCTGTGGAAGATTTTGTCGGGTTGATAGGTGTAAGAACTGAGTCTTAGATGCATTAAAGACAACCATATTATTTTTACCCCAGTCAGAGATATGAGCAAAGTCAGACATTAGGTGTGCCATAACCTCATCCCTTGTTTCTTGAAGTAACTGTTGAGATGGGCGTTGCGGGAACCGAATGGAAAGGTGAAGGGTGGAGTCATCAGCGTATGAGTGGATAGGGTTAGATGTACAGCTTAGAAGATCATTGATGAATAAAAGGAAGAGAGTTGGTGAAAGGACAGAGCCCTGAGGAACACCACTGTTGATAGATCTAGGAGAAGAACGATGGCCGTCTACAACAGCGGCTATAGAACGACCAGAAAGGAAGCTAGCGATGAAGGCACAGATAGAAGGATAGAAACCATAGGAAGGCAGTTTGGAAATTAAAGATTTATGCCAGACTCGATCGAAAGCCTTTGAGATGTCAAGTGCAATGGCAAAGCTTTCGCCAAAGTCCCGAAAGGTGGATGACCAGGAGTCTTAAAGGTAGGTGAGAAGATCGCCAGTGGAGCGTCCCTGACGGAACCCATACTGACGATCGGAAAGAAGGTTGTGATAGGAAAGATGCTTTAAAATTTTTCTATTAAGAATTGACTCGAAAACTTTTGAAATACAGGACGTTAAAGCAATTGGACGATAGTTGGAGGGTTGGGAGTGGTCACCCTTCTTTGGGACTGGCTGAATGAGAGCAAACTTCCACCAAGAAGGAAAGGTACAAGTTGACAGACAAAGGCGAAATAGTTTGCCTAGGCAGGGTGTAAGTACAGAAGCACAGTTCTTGAGAACAACAGGAGGGACCCCATCAGGCCCATATGCCTTGTTAGTACTGAGGCCAGTGAATGCAGAAAATACATCAACTGAAGAAATTTTAATGTCAGCCATGAGGAAGTCAGAGGGGGGAATTGATGGAGGAACAGCACCGGAATTGTCTAAGGTGGAATTGGAGGAGAAAGTCTGTGCGAAGAGAGCTGCTTTATCGGTAGAAGAAATAGCTACAGAACCATCAGAGTAGAAAAGAGGAGGGAAGGATGATGAGGTAAAGTTGTTAGAAAGATATTTGGCAAGGTGCCAGAAGGAGCGGGAAGAATTCGAGTTGGAGAGTTGAGAGCATTTAGTATGGATGAAATTATTTTTAGTAGAGCGAAGAACAGACTTAGCACGATTCCTGGCAGAAACGTAAAGATTATGTGATTCAGGGGTGGGTTGGCTCAGGTACCTTTTGTAGGCCTTCTCCTTGTTGCGGACAGCATTAGAACAAGCGTGATTAAACCAATGCTTACTTGTGTTAGTCAAAGGATATGAGAAAGGAATGTATGCTTCCGTGCCCGAGAGAATAACCTCCGTAATGCGCAAGGCACACTCAGATGGCTCACGGCCATGGAAGCAATAATCATTCCAGGGAAAATCAAAGAAGTACTGCCTGAGGGCCTCCCAGTCCGCGGCTCCAAAATGCCACAGACGACGTTTCCCTGGAGGGTCCACAGGCCGTACTGGAGTGATAGGAGTGATGCTGCCATCACAACAATATACAACATACCTTCAAACAAACAACAGGCAAACACTCTCATCAATCACTTTTCACAAGTTAGCCATCTAAACCCCCATTGCAAAGACCGACGTATCATCCGACTCAAGAGACAGTTCTCCACAGATCCAGACTACGCACCTTTCACTTACAACCAGACGAGGCACATCATTAGCAACCTTAAGGACTCATCTGCCTGTGGACCAG
This sequence comes from Coenobita brevimanus, assembly GCF_032717465.1. Lineage (NCBI taxonomy): Eukaryota > Metazoa > Arthropoda > Malacostraca > Decapoda > Coenobitidae > Coenobita > Coenobita brevimanus. The sequence continues at coordinate 5,282,729 of NC_136986.1, read as the reverse complement.
ACAACATAAGCAACATTCACCTTAAACACCTTGGACCACAAGACATACAAGCACTTACCAACATATCAAACTAGCACTACTCACACAACATAATACCCAACATCTGGAAGCATGGCATTATCATCACTACCTCTAAGCCCAACAAAGACCCTACATTACCTTCCTCACACCACCCCATCACAATCCTTTGCACCCCCTCCAAAATCACTGAACGACTGGTACTACAACTAGTCACACCTCACGTTCCTCTAGCCCAATCACAACATGGCTTTAGGCCACTACACTCCACAAACACCCTTCTTACAGATCTTACACAGAGAGTTTTTGATGGCATGAATTCAGCTAGGCCACCACACAGAACACTCCTAGTCACATTAGATGTCAGCAAAGCTTTTGCTGCCATCCCCCACCACAACCTCACAAACAAAATACTCAACACAAACATGCACAATAACACAAAAAGATGGTTGGGAAATTACTTAGCAGACAGATGTGCACACGTAACATTTGCCGGTCAGTCTTCTAACATCAGAAACTTCACAAATGGCGTCCCCCAAGGATCTGTTTTGTCCCCTACACTCTATAACCCATCACGTCCCGAGCATTTTCACACCCCCGACACCCCCCAGTCCCAAGCATTTTTGTAAAAAAAATGTTTTGGCTAAAACCTCCGCTTTTGGTGAGAAACATCGAAAATTCATAGAGAAATCGCTCACCTGAGGTTTAAAATACTCGATACAGGTAGGAGTATCTCCTTCCTTACAGGGTTTTCTATCAGGCTGGCTGCAAAGAAAACGAGTTCTATGGGAGGATAACTATTCCACACCACTCATAAACGGTATTTATTTATTTATTTGGTACGAATTTATATGTAGTATGAGAGTATATTGGTTTTCAAACAGTAATATAGGCATTATAAGCATTGTTTCACTCACTAACTCATCACCATTCCTGACCTTCTTTTGCCACATTACCTGATCATCATTTCTGACTGTTTCTTCCTCTAATGCTATGTAAACTTTGTCCTCCACATTGTCTTCGATTGGGGAATCACTCTGGCCCTGAATGTCTTTATTGGCCAGGTCACTGGTAACAGGTGAATTGCCGAGACAATGGGGGGGGGAAGGTTATGCGGTGTAAGGCGTTGTACCTGCTTGGCATCTTGTAGAGGAATAGAGGAAGGTGTCCCGTGTATACGTACGAAAAATCACACGCAAAAATTGAAAATTGTGCAAATTAGGGACCTTGCAATTGCACGACGTACCAGTACGTCATCAGGACTGGCAAATGCAAAATGTTGCAACGTACCCATACGTCGACGGGACGGGGCGGGTTAACCTATACATGCACGACATACCCACACACCACACACCACAGATACACATAGCGTCCTACTCAGATGATATAACACTTACATGTATGCACCAAAACACAAACACAGCTGCACACATCCTCCAACCTTACCTCAACACACTACACGAATGGTTCACCACAAACAGGCTCAAAATAGCCCCAACCAAACCTACAGTGACCCTTCGCACAAACTGGACAGCAGAACACAGTCACATTCCACATCTCACCATAAACAACACTCCTCTATCACAAACACAAACACACACACACACACACACACACACACACACACACACACACACACACAAAATCCTTGGTGTAACATACAATACATCAATGTCATTTAAACAACACATCGCAAACATTAAAAATAAAATAACACCAAGACTCAATGCCTTGAGGTCACTTGCCCATACAGCATTTGGACACAACAAAGAAACCACCACCACAGTATACAAACAATACATACGTTCAGTGATGAATTATGCAAACCCTCCTTGCGCTCCTAACCTCACTAAAACACACTACAGCACTCTACAGACGATACAGAACAAGTCCCTAAAAATAATCACAGGCTGCACAGCCACTACACCTACAGACCACCTACATCAAGAAACCAAAGTCCTCAAAGTCAAGGTTTAGCTAGACATGAGAGGCACCCAGATTCTTGCTGCAGCCTCCACAAACCCACAACATCCACTACATTACATGGCAGCACATCCACCCACACCAAGGAACATCAAAACAACACTCAGCACACGATGTCATACACAAATACTGTCATCTCTACCCCCTCGTCCACCTCAGACCAGCTTCTAGAAGCATATCCATACTTAAATCACTCGCCGCTCCATTCAGCCACTTAAAGACAACACACAGCTGCATGCACGGCCTCCTGACATCCACTCTTCTGAATCCTATCTCCCTCGCAAGGACAGGGTCCACCTAGCTAGGATGAGATGTGGGCACCATCCAGCCATATTAAGGTACCAGAAGAGGCTGGATGACTTCGTCGCTGATGCCTGTCCAGGATGTAACACAGTACGCCATATTATTTAGCACATTTTGGAAGACTGCATTGCATACAATCACCTACGCCAACAACACAACATACACTCCTTGATAGCTCTGTGGGAAAGCCTAGTCTCGGCCATGGCCTTCCTTAGGGACTCGGGGCTGTTCGACCAGACTGCCTAGGGAACAACAACTCCTACTACCACTACCACCTCAAGCACAACTCCACGATTGCAAGAAACAATAACAGCAACAAATTACGTCTATCAACAACTCTACAAGCCTACAAGTTAATCTCAAAAAGTAAAGAAAATCAAAGGTACAGTTTCGGACATATCAGACAGAAACACCCCGTCCACCAGCGAGGTGGTGTACTGCTCTCCGCATCTGGTAACACTGATAGATATGGAACTTCACCAGGTTTCGTTTGGTCACTAGGACGAATCAAACACTGTGATCGTTGCCGCTGTGCACAGTTATTGGTGGTAATATAATTTATAATCAATGTTCTGCCAGAAAATATACTGATAATAGCATGTCATGATTATGGTAAGCTTTTAAAATCATGTCACAGATTACACCCTCTACATAATGGCACTTATTATAAATGACCCAGATTTCATGAGTGGTTTAGTTTCGAGTCATGAACCATGCAACAGTTAAAAACTCATTATTCATGTCACAGTTATCAGCTTCCTGACAACTATCAATGAACAGAAAAATATCGTGACGCCCATCCTCCCTACCACGAACCTGACATTGGTAAACCTCTGAAATCGAAGCAAGTTCACTATACACAGAGGATGGCGCCACATGAGTAGGCAGCGTGGGGGTGGGGGACCTGGGAGACAGAAGGTGGAAGGTAGATGAGGAAGGGGTCAGTAGTGGTCGAACTGGGGGCAAGAGCACAGGGGTGATGGGGTAGGGAACGTTGGACTTTGGGAAATATAGTAAAAGGTGATGACTTGGCCAAATCATTGTTACATGGAGAATATGGAATATTACGGTCAGACCATGAAACGTTATGTTGACGTTGTCACGTATTGCAATTGTCCGTCATGGTTTGTAACAATTCACGACACACTTTCCACTGGGTGGCTCATTACCCCCGTATTATGAGTATGGTGACTATTTGTTAAAATGCATATATATGATATGTCCCTACAGTTTGTCAGATGTTACAGCTGTTGTCATAATGGCTGCTACTTCCTCTTGTAGCCGAACGTAATATCATCATGGATCACAACTGATATCGACAACAGAGTAAGGATAGGCCTATGTAGATTCTTCCTTTATCATGAATAAATATAAACAGTCAGACAGTAATGATGGTCCCACTGGTTCTCATTAATAAATGTAAGGGACTGATGTAAAATAAAGGTGGATTTACTTACCACAAGTTTAAGATACCGTTTTCTTTATGCCGTGTTTGGCTGTTGATAATATACATTGTCAGTGGTTATTAGTTATATTTAGATTCATTTGAGCAACTGTCGTATGCCCCAAGCATTCCTTACAAATCCTCGAGCCAATAATGTGGAACAAGGTTGTAATGTCTGCAGTTATCCGGTCTGAACACGCGCATATTACATCAACTATGCCATTAGTTACAGAAATAGTTTGAATTAATTGCAAACACACTACGACTACAGTGTGTTTTGTTACGGTAAACAACAGATTAGCGTTCATTCTGTACGAAACTGACAGGATAAAGATAAATACTAGGACCATTTCCCTGTTCACGGAGTACTACTGAGCCACATCTCAGCAGTGATCAAACATGGAGCTGTTGCCCTGACTGAGTAACGGTGTATGTTGCAATCCTTTCAAGAAGACAGGTGAACCACTGTCGGTGATGTATAAACATGTGATCTGCTGTTCATGGTGTAACAGTTATTGTAGCCATCTCCCCTCTCGTCAGTACCGATGTCTGAATGAACGCATTTGTCGGGAGGAGGGAGGGGCGGACAGTCAAAAGGATACTGTGGTTGTGAATCAGACTGCTTAACAGTTACACACCCTTCATACTACGATTTACTCTAACAGTATCGAGTTAGCAGTAATCCGATATAAAGATCGTATAATACAGCTGATAAGACACCTCTCTACCCATTATTAGCCCACCCCAGTATCGTAACCAATGGTCTGAAACCTAGTCCATCCACCCTACCCTAGTAAATCACGTTTTCGTTTACATCGGTGCCATACAGAACCATAAGCACTAATCACTACTGTTAACTATTATTTATTGTGGTAAGAGATAGTTTCTCCCTCTCCCTTCTCTGCTTTCGATATCAGAGTCGTCATCCATGATGTTACTATGTAAAAGCAACAAGAATAGCTCCCAGTCGCTATGATAACAGGTGTGACATCAGACAAACATTCTAGGGACGTTTCATATTTCACCATGTGGCGACACAGTCGTCACCAAACACTAATAATGCAGGGTTTGTGTAATGTACCACCTCATCGGGAGTAGGTCGTCCGATTGAAGATATAAAGAAACATGCTGGTAGCCTACGTAAGGTGTCAAAGTCTACATAATTTTTAACGGCCTATCAAATTCCATCATCAACGTTAAACTGTATCTGATTTGTCACCATGTCACCATCGCATCATTCATCCTTCCCATCCTAGCTTCCTGCCACAGCCCACTCTCCCCTACCCTATCACTAGTCACCTGTAGAGCCCACCCCCCGACCCCTGCCCCACCAGTTAGACCTCTAATGCCCCCTCCTCACCAACCTCCCTCCTCCAGTCTCCCAGGCGCCCCACCTTGCCTTCTCCTATGGCACCACCTCATTTGATATTGTGTTTGGAGGCCTATCAGTTTCAGGTTCATGGTCAAGGAGAAGGGGGGTCACGGTAGTATTGTGATTATTATGATAGGTGCGGGAATGCTGATAATGTTTTAATGGCTTATATGCTGGCCGTCGGTAAATGTTTATGGTTCGTGATGTTTACCGAAAGTCACACATACGAAATCTGTGTTTGATGTGAATAAAATGCAAATAGGTATGGTGTGAAAGTATTTTATTACCATTTTCACAAAACTTTATTCTGAGTATATTGTCAGGCGGGACATTCTTCACATGCCACCAATAACTGCGCACTGCGGCAATGAGCACCGCGTTCGGTTCGTCCTAGCAACCGAACGAAACCTGGTGAAGTTCCACACCTATCAATGTTACCAGATGCGGAGAGCATTACACCACCTCGCTGGTGGACGGGGTGTTTCTGTTTGATATGTCCACAACTGTAAAAGAAGAAACAACGAAAGTGAGTGAAGTATCACCTGAGTAAAGCCCAACACAGCTGAAATTCCCCCACTTACTCCACCAACCCACAACGACCCCAACCACTATTCGCCGCCACCTTCATCTCCCCCACCACCACAAGAGGCGAACAGTGTTGACCAAGCAGTAATGACACGGAGTGCTGACGCAGTCATACCAAGACCCTGACCTACCACAATCACACCCTACCAACACTTCAGCCATCATCACTATCATCAGCAGCAGCACCCTAGCCAACAGGCCTATTCCCACCACAATAAATATCAGTGAGTCGAACATGTACTCTGTTAGTTTAATAGTACTACTTCATTTTTATACAACCTTACGTATATACACAGCGATAGACAGTATTCTTACATGAACATATAACACCTAGATATGAAAATCTAGTAAAACCAGAAAATTAAAACATCAGTACACATGTATCCTTCGTATTAAGTGACAAGGAAAATCAATGAAAATGACTAACAAAAATGGAGCTAGCAACAGTGTGCAATACTCAACCACACACTTTAGTACTTGCAACCAACACCTAAAAAGGAATTTTAAAATAGGCAAACATATCAAGTTGACGTCACAACCTTTGGGGGACTTCACAACCTTTGGAGGACTATAGTATCAAATGATCTGTGGTACAAACGACACTAAGTGAATACTGTACATATTGTAAATATTATTTATCTAGTTTTATATAAAATAAAATATGGGGTTACATATATTAAAGTATAAACTGTGCAACATAATTAAGCCAATACACCCATGGTGTCTCATGTAACCTGTGCAACATAACTAAGCTAATACACCTATGGTGTCTCACATAACTAAGCTAATAAACCTGTGGTGTCCCACATAATTAAGCCAATACACTTATGGTGTCTCAAATGAACAACTACAGCAAATGTGGATGATTCAGAATATGACTGCATATCAGTTATATAGCTACAATGACCACACTTATGATTCCAGCAATTATGTTACACATGCTACAATTATGTAACTACAAATGCTTGCATTACATTGCATTACTGCAAGTATATTACAGTTGCTATAATTATGTAACTACAAACGATAGCATTATTACAATTATGTTACAGTTGCTACAATTATGTAACTACAAACGATAGCATTATTACAATTATGTTACAGTTGCTACAATTATGTAACAACAAACGATAGCTTTACTAGTTATGTTACAGTTTCAACAATTATGTAACTACAAATGATAGCATTGCTACAATTGTTACAGTTGCATTACCAAGATGTAACTATAATTTTATGGCAACAGTTGCAGTAAAACAATGTTATGTTAGTCACACTTGCGTAACAGTTGCATTAAAATGATGTAACTATAATAGCATTAACAAGATGTAACTGCAGTTATACAATATTCATACAATTATGTAACTTTACAGTATTATGTATTTCACTTGATTACCTTACAAGTTGATTGTAATAGTATGCATTAATATGTTATGACAATATTTACTGTCGAAGGCACGCCAGTTTCGCGTGACCGAGCGATATGTAGGCATAATATAACACAATACTGTATGTAACTATATAGTTATAGGTAACAATATGTAAAATAGGCATTTATATCTGAGTTCTCCAGAAAGAGTTGCAGAACACATCCTCTTACCTAGATGAACCGGGAATGTCAATTCACATAATGTATATCCACAACCTTTGTTGTCCCAGACCATCAAGAATCCTTAACCATATGATGTATCTCAGACTTCCTCGTACTTCAGACAACCAAAAACTTCATGACGTATTCAAACACGTGGAGTAACCAGCCCAAGCCAGTTAGTCCACTTGATAGGAAATTTACCAGACATACAAATCCTCTCCGCGCTGTATATGATGTCGGAGAGATTCCCTTCAGATCAGAGTAGAGCTAGAGAGAAGGTCCGACATTAGGATCATGCTCCACTAAACTGTAACTCACATTTTATAACTGTGTTCCATAAACTTAGTAACCCAAGAGTGCTGTAACTCACCTCGTTGACACTACCTCTCACTACTTTATTCTGGTTGAGCTTAATGATCCATAATCGATTGCCTTATCTCCCTGCAAGTACTTAAGACCACGCTTTCGAGATTTGCATCTGCATGCATTTTCTTATCAGATTAATCGATTCCTTTCTACACAGATGGTGTGCTTCCTCTATAAACTGTGATTATATTAAATGTCTCTTGTTCATTCATTGCATTCTTCGTCCCTTATTTTTCGATCGCTCAGAATTTCTTATTCACTCCTACTTCGTCCCATTTTCTCCCAGTTATCTTCACACTTCGATGTTCATAACGCATTCATTTACACTCATATTCATTGTATATAAATCATATCTCTTCATATGCTATAAATATTTTCATTCATTTTTTTCTTCATTCATTTATTTATTCATTCATTTTTATATTTATTCACTTGCTTCCTATTCTATTAATGATTTTTTTTTTTAAAGGGTAGATCTCTCCCCAGTTGAATCTGATAGTGAAACTGATGATCATGTATGTGATGATAGTGTAACGTATCTTCGTAGTGGCAAATATTATAACAAAAATACCGTAACTCCCCTGACTACTACTATGACTATTCTTACTACTGCTACCACACCTACTACCACCTATACCAACCCTACCACTGCTGCTCCTAATCCAGATATATCGACACCAGATACTCTGTCATCTTCCTCAACCGATTCTCTAGAAGTAGCACAGTCTTTTCTACAGCCTCTGTCCTTACCTTCTACTACAGTACACATACACCACCACAAACCCCGATACACATCACTGCCACTGCAACGGTCCCTTCTCACGCACCGTCTCACCTTACTACAGTTACTACTTCAACACTTTCGCAACCTCACCCTCTTCCTACGATGCTGAATCAGGACCCCCCACCTCCCCAGTCCATGTATTTGAACGATGCTAACCGCCCCAAGTTTACAGGAGAGGACAGTACAGTCTCTGTCTACGACTTCCTCGGAGAGGTCGAAACAGACATTCGTAATTGGCAAATCACAACTGAACCCCTAAAAGTTTCTTATCTAATGGGTCGACTACACCCAGGCAGGTCACTAATAGGAGCTGCAATTCGTGAGGGGCACTTTGAAGATTGTCAGACATTTGATGCATGCCGCCAATAGTTAATTCAGCTTTGTTGTCAACATTCCAATGCTGTTTCTCTCATTGGTTTGACTAACTTCCTCAAACAAATGGGAGAGGATATGAAAATACCTTTACAACATGCAAGGGTACTTGAAGTGGCTGCTACGATGAAGACGACGAGTTCTGAGATGTGCCAATTGTTCTGTGGTACTCAATGGGTAACTGAAGTTAATGGCCAGCTTATGGTTACACTAGACAGTTTTGGAGATTTATAGAGTTACCTAAGATTTATGAACTGCCTCACAGATCACCAGAGGGAAAAAGCCTTTAATCCCCTTGACAAAAGAGTTAACATCTCAAAGCCCATAGTAGAAAGATTGGGATCAAACGTCACTCGCCAGGCCAGTACTCACACCTCAGTCTCTCACTGTACGGGCAGTACCGCGAGAGTACTGTACACCACCACTACTTCATCGGATTCCTCACGTTCACGGGCAACTACAAAAGGCAAATCTAGTAATCGTTCTTACTCACAGTGTCGATCACCATCAAGAGGTCGTGACAAATCTAATGTGTGATGAGGCAAACAATCCTCGATTGTGTGCTGGCACTGCAGTAAAGTAGGTCATCGAGAGTCTAGTTGTGCACGCAGACAAAGACGATTTCGTTCATGGGAATGGCAGCGCACATCTTCGTGATCTCGTCGTCTTTCAAATATCACAAGAATAGTACAACTCACTCCACTGACGAGTGTCGTTACCTTAAGAGCCGTCAGCTGGGGGAAGAGGAGCGCTAGGACCAGAAAAATATAACATAACCGCGAAAGATCTGCCAGTGCCAGTAAGTAAGGTAACAGAAGATCAACTTCCCATTTGCCAGGTGGGACCCATAACTTCTTTAGGCCTAGTCATTCTAGGATGGAGCGAAGTGTTCCTCAGGGCTCTGTCCTATCACCAACTCTCTTCATTTTATTAATCAATGACCTTCTAAACTGTACATCTAACCCTATCCACTCATATGCTGATGACTCCACCCTACATCTTTCCATTCGGTTCCTGCAATGTCCATCTCAGAACTTACTTCAGCAAACAATGGATGAGGCTATGGCACACATAATGTCTGACTTGGCTCATATCTCTGACTGGGGTAAAAATAATCTTTTTGTTTTCAATGCATCAAAGACTCCATTTTTACACGTATCAACCCAGCAAAATCATCCACAGGCATACCCACTAATGTTTAATAATATTCAACTTAATCATGCATCATCCTTGAACATGGTTGGGGTTTCATTTACTCCGGACTTAACATGGAAAGATCATAATCTCTTGTAAAATCTGCTTCCAAGAGATTAGGTGTGCTAAGCCGACTCTGTTCCTTCTTTACCCCTGCACAAGTGTTGACTCTATACAGGGGTTTTATCCACCCCTGTGTGGAGTACAACTCTCATGTGTGGGGAGGCTCCCCACATACAGCACTTCTCAATAGGGTGGAGTCAAAGGCTTTTCGTCTCATTAACTCTCCTCCTCTTACTGACTCCCTTCAACCTCTGTTTCTTCACTGCACTGTTGCATCTTTATCTCTTTTTTATCGCTAGTTCAATGGTCATTGCTCCTCTGAACTGTCTGCATGCATTCCTCCACCTCTACGACAGGGACGTAGTACCCGTCTAGCAGCAACCTCTCATCCCTTTTCTGTCCAACTCTGTAATGCAAGAGTTAACCATTACTCCCAGTCCTTCATTTATGCTACAGGACAACTCTGGAACTGTCTCCCTCTATCTGTATTTCCTGCTTCCTATGATCTCCAGTCTTTCAAACGCAGTGTCTCCAGGTATTTCAAAATGATCGGATCTTGAATTTAGCTCTCTCTTGTATTTTGTTTTTCTCTTGGAAGGAACAATAATTGCGGGCTCGCTGCCTTTGGTTCCTTCTTCTATGCATTTAACCCATCACGTCCCGAGGTTTTTTGCACCTCCGACACCCCCCAATCCCGAGCTATTTTGGAAAAAAAAATTTTAGCTAAAACTTCCGCTTTTGTTGAGAAACAAAGGAAAATCACCAAGAAAGGGCTGACCGTGGTCCATAAGTGGTCAGAACAGGTGAGGTTCCCTGCGCCAGGTATCATTGTCTATCATTGACATGTGAGTTGCTCACGTTTTCTATGGTAGGAAATATTGGGAGAAACAACAAACAACACCTCTACATTTATTGAATTTGAACTACACCGCGGGCATGTTTACCAATGTTTTGCATGTCCCGCAGGGTTATTTGGGCTCTGACAGACTCTCAAAAAATATTTGCCAAAAATCGGTTATTAGTCCTAGAATATTAAAATTACATATGCTTATGGCACATACCTTCAGCTTTCTCCTGGAATGTTTGTTGAGCCTTCGTCGTTACCGTAGGACTTGTAGAGACCTCTGAAGTTGGGTAACGAAGTCTCCACTTTAGACTTCCCGACAACCCGTAATATGATTACCACAGCCAGATATTAACAATATAAACACTACTCTATGATTTTCAAGTAGTTTGGGATCCATACTCCAAAAAAAAAACACTGTGAAAGCAATGGAAATTACGAGCGCGTCTGATCATCGCACTTGCCCAAGTTCGCTCTTGGTACTCTGTCATTTATTTTTCATAAAACCCCTCACACTTTATATTTCTATTACTATATCACACTTATATATATCTGGAGTCTTTCTCCATAAGTTTCCTTCAGTAGTATTAGTTTATTGTCACTGAAGTCATTCAATTTTTCATTCAGTAAAATACGTAGAGAGCCACGGATTCACTTTCACTGTTATAACATAAAGTATTTGTACTCATATTCTTATATTACTAATTACTTACATTACTATTTACATTTTCTATTCTATTTTCAATATTTACCCTTCTATTTTACTTACACTATGTTATTCACTGTCACTTTCAGTAAGATAAAACTATAATACACTGTTCAATCATATGTACTGAACATCCATTGCTTTCACTTGCTATTTACACATTATTTACACATTATTTCCACATTATTCTCCTTTCACACTTGCACTGTTAGAACTGCTTCTGGCTGTGGTAATCAAAGAAGCAGGTAACACAGAGGGGAACCTGGCACTCAGCGCACTGCCAAGAGGTGCGTTTGTGCTCAGGTGTGCGGTGGGTGGTATGTGCACACACCTGACACCTGCGAATTGCAGCCTTCCTTTTCCCTGTGGCAGGCATTAGCTCCAGTCTGTGCCGATCCATATATGCCCTCTGCTCAAGTCGGTCGGGAAGTGTTACTGGATGGCGCCTTGGAGTTGCTGCTGTCACCCTACCATATCTTTCCAGCAGCTGCTGGACACAAGTCCTGGCGAACAACCTCAGGGAGAAGGACTTGGGTGGCTTGACCTTCATCTTGTACAGGATGAAGGCGTTCAGCATCGTCATATCTATGAGATGCAGAAAAACTTTCCTGTACCACCTAGTATTCTTCCTGAGGCAGTCGATCTCACCAATCATCATGTCGGACTTGTCCACCAGCCGCATGTTGATATTGTAGTCCAACACAGCATCAGGTTTCATCACAGGTTCGCCTGTCCTACGGTGGAATTTCCCACTGTCTCTCATCTCCCCCTTATGTACGGTGGTGAGCATGTTCATGACCCTCTTGTCATGCCACCGTATTGCCAGCATCTTCTCAGACTTGCGTAGGTGCACGTCTCCTCGCTGCAAGGTTCCTGCCTCTGTGAATTTAGGGAAGTTGGCATGATTACTTTTGACAGTGCCGCAGGAGCCAATGCCGTGCTCAGAAAGGTATTTGGCAAGTTTCGGTGCTGTATAGTAGTTGTCTGTATACAGCACATGATTCCCACCAAAATACTTTTCAAGGAGCACTTTCACTACACAGCCTGAGAAGCCAAGGGGGTGTGTTTTATCCAGATCGACAGTGCTGGCTGAATAAATGATGAAGTCAAGGTTGTACCCCGTCTTACAGTCGCACATTACAAAGAACTTAATTCCAAAGCGATGGCGTTTGCTTGGAATGTACTGAACAAACCGAAGACGTCCTCTGAACAAAACCAAGGATTCGTCACTGACAACCTTCTGAAACCTTCGTCTTCACTTAGCAACACAGTATCATCTGCAAACAACAGTACAGGGAGTTTCCAAACACTGGCCCCTCTCATTAGGGCCACTCCAGCATCCCTTGTCCTACCTTTTATTTCTTTCATAACCCCATCCATATACAGATTGAACAACCATGGCGACATGACACATCCCCGTTTCAACCCAACCTTCAAATAGAAAAACTCACTCAGTTCACTATTCACACGCACTGCAGCCTTAGGAAGCTCATACATACTCTTAACAGCATTCAACAACTTCCCATCTACTCCATATATTCTTAATACTTTCCAAAATTCTTGTCTATCCCCCCTGTCATATACTTCTCCAAATCCATGAAGGCAGCTTACACGTACTTTCACTTTTCTAGACAATTTTCCACTAAGGATCTAAGAATGAATATTTGATCTACACAACCTCTTTCCTTCCTAAAGCCTCCCTGTTCTTCTCCAACTAATTCCTCTGTTATTTCCCTATCTCTGTGAATAAGTATCCTACCATATACTTTTCCTAGTACACTAAGAAGGCAAATGCCCCTATGATTACCACACACTTCCTTTTCCCCTTTCCCATTGTACAAGGGAATATTTATACCTGACTTCCAATCTGCACATCTTCCACATCCATTCTACTATCTCTCCTCCATGCTTCAGCACTTCACCACACACTGCATCAATTCCTGGGGCTTTCCCCATTTTGACTTTCTTCAATGCTTTCACGACTTCCATCCTACTGATTTCTTCCTGTCTTCTCATTTCCCTCCTTCTCCCGGCCATTCCCCAGCCACTAATACTCGCATTACTTTCATTGTCTATGGTCAACAATTTATTAAAATGTTTTCTCAATCTGTTCACTCTTTCTCCCTACTCAACTAGCAATTTACCATTTTTATCTTTCACTCCCCTACTAACTTCATTGCCACCCTGTCTAACTCTCTTTACCTCTTTCCAGAACATTTTCTTACATTCCTTCCACTTGACACTTAACCCGTCACGTCCCGAGGTGTTCCGCACCTCCGACATCCCCCAGTCCCGAGGTATTTTCGATTTTTTTTTTTTTGGCTAAAACCTTCGCTTTTGGTGAGAAACATCGAAAATTCATAGAGAAATCGCTCACCTGAGGTTTAAAGTGCCCAATCCAGGTAGGAGTTCCTCCTTACCTGAGTGGGTTTTCTAACATGCTGGCACCAAAGAAAACGAGTTCTATGGGAGGGTAACTATTTTATCCACCCATAAATGGTGTTTATTTATTTACTTGGTACGAATGTATATGTAGTATGACAGTATATTGGTTTTCAAGCAGTAATAAAGGCATTATAAGCATTGTTTCACTCACTAACTAATCACCATACCTGACCTATTTTTGCCACACTACCTGATCATTATTTCTGGCTGTTTCTTCTTCTAATGCTATGTAAACATTGTCCTCCACATTGTCATCGATTGGGGAATCACTCTGGCCCTGAATAACTTTACTAGCCAGGTCACTGGTAACAGGTCCTTTGCCAAGACAATGGCGTGAGGGGGGGAGGGGGGAGGTTATGCAGTGTAAGGCATTGTCCCTGCTTGGTATCTTGTACAGGAATAGAGGAAGGTGTCCTGTGTATACATACGAAAAATCACGTGCGAAAATTGAAAATTGTGCAAATTAGGTACCTTGCAATTGCACGACGTACTGGTACGTCGCCGGGACTGGCAAATGCAAATCGTGGTGACGTACCCATACGTCGTCGGGACGGAGCAGGTTAAATTCCTTCCAAATTCCTCTTCCAGTCTCCTCTTTCTCTTATTAATCTTTTCACCTCTCTCTTCCTTTCTGCATATAACTCTCTCTTCCATCTCTCAACTTCTTCCACGCCCCTATTTTTCATCCATTCATTATATGCTTTTTTCTTTTGTGCCACAGCCTATCTCACCTCTTCATTCCATCATGTTGTTCCTTGCACCCCCATTCGTCTTCTCTTCACCCCACACAGCACCTCACATGCTGCACATACTTCCTCTGTGAATATCTTGCGCACACATTCCACGTCTCCCATCTGCTCCAATTCATATTTACCCAATCGTTCCTCCACTTCTCTCTTATATTCTGCGTTTTTCTCATCGTCTTGTAACCTTTCCACTCTCCTTACATCTATTCCTTCCTCCCATCCTTCGCTGCTTCTAGTTCTTCATTTTACTTGGATCTTCATTCTGGTGGTCAGATAGTCCACTTCCCCAACCTCTATATGCTCTTGCATCCATTACACATCTTTGCATCCTTTCATCCACACAACCATAATTAGTCATTGCCCTCCTTTCTTTCAGTTCACCATCCACCCTTCTCATCACTCGCCATGTATACTTGTGGATCATATTGTGCCTGAAGAAGGTACTGGCTATCACCAACCCCCTCCCAGCACAAATGTCCACTAAAACACAGCCATTCTTATCTATCTCAGCAGGCACACCCCACTCACCAACTATTCCATCCACCTTCACATTCCCTACTTTACCATTCATATCACCAATCAAAAACACTCTCTCATTCCTTTCAAACTTTTCCATGCACATTTCCACATTTGCCCAGAACTTTTCTCTCTCTCTGCTTGCACGATCTTGCGTTGGCACATACACGCACACAATCGCCCACATTTGTAGTCCAACTTTCAGTCTTACCCACACAATCCTTGACCCAACTGATCCATACTCTCTTATATTCTCCTTCCATCTGTTACTTACAACAATACACACTCCTTCTTTTGCCCTCTCATTCTCACCTACTCCTGCACATATACCCTGTCCATACTCCCATTCTCTCACACTCTCTCCTCCCCATTTAGTTTCAGTTACTCCACATACATCCACTTTCGCACCCTCAAGCACCTGGACAATCTCTCTCTCTTTCACCTCATCATTTGCACCCCTTACATTCCAGGTCACCATCCATATCATGTTCTTTGTACGGTCCTTAGTCATCATCTTTTGGTCAGTCCTGGTCCTAGGCTTCTTGTTCGTATTTTTAGTTAGTTGTTTTCCATGGAGGGGCACTAACTCTCCACCAACCCTTTTGCTGTCACATAAGGAACACATCTCGGTTGATTATAAGGTTACCACCCAGCGTTGTACATGATTTCCTGGTTTACTGGAAATCATTTGGCTTGCCACTCGATGTAGAGCTACCCTATAAAGAGGGTACGACTACACTATGTGGGTGGATGATGGGCGCCCCCACCTACCATCATATAACTTACCACGGACTAAACGTACAAGGGGATATTAACTAGCCACATCCAAAGATACTGTATATCGTTACACATCAGGTGCTAGGAAGCCTTCTTACTCAACAAGATTACAGGCCTGTGTCTGAAAGAGATGCATCGCTTTGCGAAACAGACCAAGCCTAAAAACAAGTACTTTTTTGCCAACCTGAAAATTGTATCAGGGTGTTGACCTGCATTTTTTTTTTTTTTTTAACTCTCAGAACAGTATGTTAAAGTTTCGGAGATTCACATTCATAGGCAAAAATGCATTTATAATATACTGTGGCAAATTACAAAAGAAGAGAAAAAAAATCATCGTAAGTTTTGCTCAGTTACAGTTATAAATTTGCATTTCTCTAGCTTTATTCATTCTCAAACTACCGTAATACAATAACTCTTTGTGAGGTCATATATACCAGACAAATTAGCACCATTCATAATGATAGTTTGTCTCCTCCAGATAATAAGTAATTGTTTTAAGTAATTACATCACATGGAAATCACTGCTATAAATGGTCGAGAATAAATACCGTCGACAAAAGCACTAGCAAGATCCATACGTTCTTCTGTTACCTTCAGTCCTGTGACATTTGACTTTTCAGCCATGCTATCTCTAAGCAATGCCATTCAGGTCGAATAAGTTTTTGTTTATACATATGGCTTCTGTTTAAAAATCTTCCATTGACAACTCTGTTTTTTTCTCTGGCAACTTCATTTTTGCCACCTTGGAGCCTTACCAGGCCCCTGGTGAATCTCCTTTGCCCAAGCGCTGTGCTGGGACTGGGAGCTGGTCACCTCGGATAGGTATGGATCTGTGGTTGAGCACAGACGAGCAGATGCCGGTGTCATATGCCAAATATCTAGTGTTGAAATCCGTCGGAGGAGGGTCAGTTATTGATATTGATATATTTCCGTTGCACTGTGCTATAGTGTCGACTTGTGGAAGAAAGCCCAAGATCTCATCCCAGGGGGATGGAAGCATTCTAACTGAGGTGTCCTTCCCAGAAGAGAGCTCCTGCCTAGTGGCTTTGACCTCTGTTGCTGGCTCTACTGTTACCTGTATTCTTCATGGATCCTTTAGCTAATGTAAGGGAGTCGTTTTCTCTCCTGCCATACTCCGATACTCAGAGGAGCGACTGTTGGAGGAGCTGCGGTCGTCTGGTGTAGTGAAGGTTGAGCGCCTTTAGAAAAAGATAGATGGGAGTTTGACCCCGACTTCAACATTGTTCTTGACTTTTCACAAGTTGACGTTACCAACATCTGTGAAACTGGCATGGTTATCACTTCCTGTAAAGCCGTATGTGCCAACCCCAAAGTACTGCTTCCACTGACAGGGGTGTGAACATGTTAGCTGATTTTGCCACTGTCCACAGGCTGGCCTTCCTGGTGTCTGTATCTCGTGTGGTGGACCAAGTCATACCAGTGACTATCCAGGACCCCATAAATGATATCACTGTTGGGGTCCTCATGCTGTATCTTTTAAAAACTGTCCTCGCTACTGTCTTGAAAAGCAGATTTTGTCAATTCCAACACTTGACATGGTTTAGTTTCCCAAGGCTAAGAAGCGAACCCAGACTTGTTTCTTCCAGCCCAGTGTTACTTATGCTGCTGTCATTTCTGGAATACCAGTGCACTGCCCTATGTGTTGGAGATGGCTTTGACCCAATCCAGTGCCCACTTTATCATCTAGTGCTTTGAAGGATGCTGTCCCCGTTGTTCACACTGTTTGTGAAAATGAACCTCGCCCACCCCCAACTCAGTCTGACTGTTTCCACCCCCACTTTGGTGGCCGATGGTTTGATCATTTCCGTGGTGGTGGCGGATGTACACGTTGACATGGCTCCTTCTACTCCTTTGTCCAGTATGCTCGAGGCTCCATCTGGATCTGGCAAATGTCACAATGGTTCTTCAGAGTCCTCTGAGCCTGAAGACCGGCCACCTAAGGTCTCTGTTGTCGAACCTTGTGTTGATCTCTCCTCTGTTCCCTCTACCTCAGAGGCTGAGGGGTCTAACCAGGTGGAAGCTGCACGTGATGGTTTGGTCTCCATTGTCGAACCTTGTGTCGACCTCTTTCCTGTTCCCTCTGCCCTGGAGACCGAGAGGTCTAGCCAGGTGGAAGCTGCAGCTATCCCCTCCCCTCCCCACCTGGAATGGGTGTTGGACAGACCACCGGTGTTTCAGTTCTGAAACATACGATGTCATCCTCACAGGACTCTAATCCTGTGGACACTCCTTCCACTTCTGGGGCTTCTGATGTTGGCACTGGCCATCCTATATATGTGACTCTTTGGTCTTGTAATATGTCAATCTTGAGATCTGGTTAAAGTTATAGTGCTAGTCGAAGGCAGGAGAAGTTATAGATGAATACAGGGAATTGATATTGATTTATTATCTTTAAGAAAAGTCTAAGTTGGGCAAAGTATGTATTACACAGGAATGTAATTTATAAGTCTCGTCAGACCCCTCTTATTTCCTCTCTCCACAACCTTTCACTTCTATGGCTAGCCCCTTTCTGATCTCTAATCCCCATATTCTTGTTTAGCAGGGCTCGTGTCACGTGGGCCACACTGTCGTTAGAAGATTCTAGAACTCTGTATGTCTGTATGTACAGTATGTAGTGCTTCCGGTGCCCACTGGCATGCTGTTGATTAATTGAACTCATTTCCTTTTGGTCGATTCTCACTGACACACTTCCTATTCTCACACTCTGGCTGGTGCTTCTATCTATCTATCAATCTATCTATCTATGAATTGTATTATTATAGTATGGAGTCCTGACACATCACCCAGGGTGGCCTCCAAGCCACTTTCCAAGCCAAGTGTTATTCCACCTCAGAGGAAGAGTGTTGTAAAACTTTCCTCTTCCTCATCCTCACATTTGCCCAAGGATGTTCGACTAAGGGTGTGCATTTTTGACGCTAGGCAGTCTCTTCCTATGGGCCTTAATAAGCTCCAGTCAAAACCTGCTCACTTGTCAGGTGGTGTACAGTTCCGCACTTAATCATGATCCCTCCACTTTGGATTCTATCATCCAGTGGAACTGTAGGGGTTTACGTGCTAGCTATGAGAAACTGTGTCATCTTGTTTCTCAATTTACTCCTCTATGCATGTGAAGCCAAGAGATCATGGTAGGTGATGCTGTTCCCTCCAGGCTTTCTGGCTACCATGCCATTTATTCTGATCCTGTGCCAGGCCAAGGCCGTCATGGAGGCGATACTATCTTCCTTCGCCAGGATATTCCATAGTCACCTGGACATCTCCACTCCTCTGCAGGCTGTTGCTGTTCAGGTGTTTTTACATCAGCAGTATACGGTTTATAGCCTTCATCTTCCTCCTAGTGCTACTGTTGAAAGGGTAGATCTGGAACGCCTTATTCCTTCTCACTTTCTGTTACTAGGAGATATGAATGGTCACCATCCACTATGGGGTAACAGTGAAGCCAACTCCCGGGGTGGTATGCTGGCCTCTTTTGTGGAAGATGAGGAGTTAGGCATTTTAACCCACAGTGTCCTGATAACATACGTTCTGCATTTGCATCAGTGATGAGGAGGTACCATTGCCAAGGAAGGTGCAGTATGTTGATGTGTTCAGCGAGTGAAACAATGCTTATATCGCCAACATTACTGTGTGAAAACCAATATATTCTTGTACTACATATAAGTTCGTACCAAATGAACAAATATCTACCTATTCTGAGTGGTTTGCAATAATTACCCATGCCATAGAAAAGGTGACAGGAGCAGCGCGCGCAGAGAAGATGGTACCAGGTGTTCGGAGGGACACCTGTATAGTGCACTTATAACCTTAGGTAAGCACTTTTTTTTATATATTTTCCAATGTTTCTCATAAAAAGGGTAGGTTTGAGCAAAAAAAAAAAAAAAAAGGAATATCTGCCAGGAGGGAGGGGGTCATTGGTGAGAAATCAGCCAGGACAGGGCGGGTTAAACTCCAATAAGTTGGTTTATTTCCATAGCCAGACCGGAACTTTTACTGCCATTGATTTGTCTTTATGTTCAGTTGATGCTGTTTTAGATTTTACCTGGGACGTGTTGCCAGACCTGTATGGCAGTGACCATTTTCTGCTACTTTTAACTGCTAGTACAGGTGGACCTCAACCTCGTCTTCCTCGCTGGACTCTGCATAAGGCTGACTGGCTACTTTTCAGGGAATTTAGTTTTATTGCCCTTTCTGTAAGCAAGTTTAGCTCTCTTACTGAGGCGGTGACCTATTTCACTGATGTGTTGCACTTAGCAGCACTATTATCTACTCCAAGAATGAGGGGCCAATTTCCTAAACATCCAGTTCCTTGGTGGAACTCTGAGTGCAGTTCCGTGGCGAGAGTCAAACGAGTAGCCTTCTCTCGATATCGTCGTCACCGTGGGGATCCTCAGTATTTGATGGCACATCAGAGGGCACGAGCTCATATGAGGAGGGTTCTAACCCCAGAGTGCCGGAGTTGTATATGTACAATGGTGCCTACGTCTGCGGACAGTGCCAGAGCCGTACATGTACAGTCTGCAATTGTAATTGGCGTCAACACACAAATATTCAAATTTGATGGGAGATGATAGGCATGGACATGCATACAAGCTTCTCGCATCTGTACCCACTTCCTATACCATCTATATGTCCATCAAGAATGTCCTTGGCTCAAATATCATAGTTACAGATGAAGAAAACGAAGATCTACCTCAATGCAGTGGGTGTTAGTGGCAGCTGATAAAGTCAATGGGCGTTATTTCGAAGTTTTCAGCTGCCTGCTTGGGAAGAATTGACCTCAAAGTTGACCTAAATGGCTTGTATGAGTACTTATATTGTTGTTCTCCATGTTTTCTCAACATTTCTAACCTATCTAGCCAAAAAAAAAAAAAATGTCAAAAATTGTCTTGAACCACGGCTCCATGAGGGTCCAAAGTCTTCCAGCACGCAATGGGATGCCAGGCATTCATCCTGGAAGAGATATGTTTCCTCCATCAATTTGAGGAATTCCCTCAGTCAACTGTGGAAATGTGTATGGAAAATTTATGGAAATTTTACCATTCCCTCCCCTCCTGTTTTATCTGCAGCCGGTAGAACTGTGGCTGATCCTGTCACTGTCGCAGATTTGCTTGTTGATCATTTTGCCAGCGTGTCATGATTCGACTTAGGCATATCAACATTGGCGCCTAGAGTCTTGTGGTCTCAGTTTTGCCTCTTCTGGGGGAGAACATTATAATGTCCCTTTTTCTATTTCAGAACTCCAGCTCTGTCACAGTTTTACTTTTTTTATGTGAAAGAAGGAACCAAAGGCTAGGAGCCCGCAAACAATTCCTTAAAAAAAAAATATATATATACAAAAGTGAGCCATATTCAAGATCTGTTCATTTCGAGATGCCTGGACACATTGCACTTGAAAGACTGGAAATCATAGGAGGAAGGAAATACAGACAGAGAGAGGCAGTTCCAGAACTGACCTGTACCATGAATGAAGGACTGGGTGTAACGGTTAAGTCTTGCATTAGAGAGTTGGACAGAAAAGGGATGAGAGTTTGTTGCTAGACTGATGCTACTTGCCCGTCGTAAAGGTGGAGGGATACAAGCAGACGGTTCAAAGGAGCAGTGACCATTGAAGTAGCGATAGAAAAGAGATAAAGATGCAACAGTGCAGCAAAGTGACAGAGGTTGAAGGAAGCCAGTAAGAGAAGGAGAGCTGATGAGATGAAACGCCTTTGACTCCATCCAATTGAGAGAAGCTGTATGTGGGGAGCGTCCCCACACGTAAAAGTTGTACTCTAAACCGGGGCAAATAAAACCCGTGTATAAAATCAGCATCATTGCAGAGGTCAAGAAGGTACGGAGTCGGCTTAGCACACCTAATCTCTTAGAAGCAGATTTTACAAGAGATGCTGTATGATCTTTCCAAGATAAATCCTGAGTAAATGAAACCCCAAGCATGTTCAAGGATGATGCAGGATTAACCCCTTAACCGCGGGGCGTCACTTTCGTGACGCTCGGCTACAATGGATCATACCGCGGGGCGTCACTTTTGTGATTTGTGTTATTTTGAATTATCCCGGGCTCTCAAGTGGTGGCTTTATATCATCTATCAGTACTGCCAATGTCCAACACTAGTCAGCACTCCAAATCTCATCTGTACTCTCATCCATTGTTGACATTTTAGCTATTTTACCCCCTTCGTGACTCCCCTCCCTACCTGCCCTCCATTACCCTCTCCTCTCACCTCCCACGCCGTGCTGCGCTACGGAAATTTCCCCCTTCTCTTTCCGCAGATTTCATCCACTGAAATAAGCCCTATGCCCTATATTTTTACCCAATAATATATACCAAAAAAAAAACAGGTAAGTGACAGTGTTATACTCCAGAAATTGGCTAATTATCACCTGACAAAACCTCACGTGCATTCATTCGCTACATTACCACGGTAATTTCCCCTTTGATTTATGCCTTGTAATCGATGTCTGTAATAAAAATATATATCAGAAAGGAAGGGAGATTCCTAATTGACATTTACATTCACCTGGAACTACCTATTTCTTTATTTATTGCCGAGATTTTCTACCTATAAAAAATTAGCCTGTAAGTTATCAGCAGTCAGCCTAAAGTGTCATTGTCAACCCTTCCCTTCTCAGATAAGCCGCGGCATTTAGTTCCTTGTCCTCCACTGCAGAGACAACATGTCGCACTCGCGCCCCGCCATTCCTGCCACTTCTGCGCCCATTGCAAAGGGCCCCGTGACCTTTACGCCAAAGAAAAGTGTTGAGGCAAGCAGGAAAGGCCTCAGTGACTCTGCAGTGGCACGAGAACTTGCTGAATTGTCCATGATAATAATGGACAGTGACTTTGACGATTCCGGTGAATCGTGTGATGAGCCGGGTGAAGTTATCGTGCCAGAAACAGCGACAACAAGTGCTCCTACCAGTGAATTAGTGTCTAGCTCCAAGGGAAAGGAGCCTTTAGTGCAGGAAGGACAAGAATTTGGGAAGGGAGTGAAAAGGCGGCGTGTTAGCCCCAGAACAATGCCCCCACGTGACCCAGCCCGCCATGAGTCACGAGTGCATTCACCTCCCCGTTCCCCAAGCCCCGCTTTACTCATCTCGTCATCATCGTCAGCTGAGTTATCTCCAGAGTCTTCGTCGTCGGAGTCACCACCAGCATCAACAGTGAAGGCCGGCCATAGAGGTAGAGGTAGATCTAAGAGAGTGAAAAGTAGTGTAGCTAGTAGGGTAAGGGCTGCTAGTGCTGTACGGCAACCTAGGGTCAGTGAGAGTGACCTTGACAGAGATAAGCCTCCCTCTCAGCCAACCTCCACCACCACCACCACCACCAGCCCTCCACCGCCACGCCAGGGAATCCTGGACGCCTTCGCGTGGACTGGAAGGGTCAGATTTTGTCCCCGAAAACCTGGTTTTCGATGAGAGCTCATCAGGAGTTCAGCCTGCCTTCACTATGGACGAAAATGCTGAGTGTGTCGACTACCTTTTGGCCTTCCTAGATGACGAAGTCATGCAGCACATATGTGATGAGACCAACAGGTTCGAATCACAACGTGCTGCTAGTGGTACAGGTGCAGCCAAGATGCAACAGTGGACCATGCTGGGAGTGCAGGAGCTGTATGTGTTCTTTGCCCTCATGCTTCTTATGCCACACTCCAAGAAGCATGAGTTGGAAGAATACTGGTCCATGGACCCCTTACTACCCTCACCGACCTTCAACAAGTACATGGCCAGAGATCGCTTCCGGAACATCATGGGAAACCTGCTCTTTGCCGATAATGATGTACCTTCCCAAACCGACCCACTCTGGAAGATCCGGGAGATTCTGAACAGAATGAAGGATAAGTTCATGTCATTCTTCCACCCATTTCAGAAGGTTGTCATTGATGAATCCTTGGTTTTGTTCAGAGGACGTCTTCGGTTTGTTCAGTACATTCCAAGCAAACGCCATCGCTTTGGAATTAAGTTCTTTGTACTGTGCGACTGTAAGACGGGGTACATCCTTGACTTCGTCATATATTCAGCCAGCACTGTCGATCTCGATAAAACTCACCCCCTTGGCTTCTCAGGCTGTGTAGTGAAAGTGCTCCTAGAAAAGTATTTTGGTGGGAATCATGTGCTGTATACAGACAACTACTATACAGCACCGAAACTTGCCAAATACCTTTCTGAGCACGGCATTGGCTCCTGCGGCACTGTGAAAAGTATCGTGCCAACTTCCCCAAATTCCCGGAGGCGGGAAACTCGCAGCGAGGAGACGTGCACCTACGCAAGTCTGAGAAGATGCTGCCAATTCGGTGGCATGACAAGAGAGTCGTGCACATGCTCACCACCGTACATAAGGGGGAGATGAGAGACAGTGGGAAGGTCGACCGTAGGACAGGCGAACCTGTGATGAAACCTGATGCTGTGTTGGACTATAATATCAACATGCGGCTGGTGGACAAGTCCGACATGATGATTGGTGAGATTGACTGCCTCAGGAAGAATACTAGGTGGTACAGGAAAGTTTTTCTGCATCTCATAGATATGACGATGCTGAACGCCTTCATCCTGTACAAGATGAAGGTAAAGCCACCCAAGTCCTTCTCCCTGAGGTTGTTCGCCAGGACTTGTGTCCAGCAGCTGCTGGAAAAATATGGTAGGGTGCAAGCAGCAACTCCAAGGCGCCATCCAGTTACACTTCCCGACCGACTTGAGCAGAGGGCGTATATGGATCGGCACAGACTTGAGCTAATGCCTGCCACAGGGAAAAGGAAGGCTGCGATTCGCAGGTGTCAGGTATGTGCGCATACCACACGCCGCACACCTGAGCATAAACGCACCTCTTGGCAGTGCACTGAATGCCAGGTTCCCCTCTGTGTAACCTGCTTCTTCGATTATCACAGCCAGAAGCAGTTCTAACAGTGCAAGTGTGGAAGCAGAATTATTTGGAAACAATGTGTAAATAATGTGTAAATAATGTGTAAATAGCAGGTGAAAGCAATGGATGTTCAGTTCATATGATTGAACAGTGTATTATAGTTTTATCTTACTGAAAGTGACAGTGAATAACATATTGTAAGTAAAATAGAAGGGTAAATATTGAAAATAGAATAGAAAATGTAAATAGTAATGTAAGTAATTAGTAATATAAGAATATGAGTACAAATAATTTATGTTATAACAGTGAGAGTGAATCCGTGGCTCTCTACGTATTTTACTGACTGAAAAATTGAATGACTTCAGTGACAATAAAATAATACTACTGAAGGAAACTTATGGAGAAAGACTCCAGATATATATAAGTGTGATATAGTAATAGAAATATAAAGTGTGAGGGGTTTTATGAATAATAAATGACAGAGTGCCTAGAGCGAACTAGGGCAAGTGCGGCGATCAGACGCGCTCGTAATTTCCATTGCTTTCACAGTGTTTTTTTTTTTTAGTATGGATCCCAAACTACTTGAAAATGGTAGAATAGTGTTTATAGTGTTTGTATCTGGCTGTGGTAATCATATTACGGGTTGTTGGGAAGTGTAAAGTGGAGACTTAGTTACCCTACTTCAGAGGTCTCCACAAATCCTACGGAAACTGACGAAGGCTCAACAATCATTCCAGGAGAAAGCTGAAGGTATGTGCAATAAGCATATATAATTTTATTATTGTAGGACTAATAACTGATTTTTGGCAAATATTTTTTGAGAGTCTGTCGGAGCCCAAATAAC
Organism: Coenobita brevimanus; assembly: GCF_032717465.1. Lineage (NCBI taxonomy): Eukaryota > Metazoa > Arthropoda > Malacostraca > Decapoda > Coenobitidae > Coenobita > Coenobita brevimanus. The sequence continues at coordinate 5,256,905 of NC_136986.1, read as the reverse complement.
CCCGCGGGACATGCAAGTCATTGGTAAACAAGCCCGCGGTGTAGGGATTAAGCTGAATATTATTAAACAGTAATGGGTACTCCTGTGGAAGATTGTGTTGGGTTGATACATGTAAAAACTGAGTCTTTGATGCATTAAAAACAACAAGTTTATTTTTACCCCAGTCAGAGATATGAACTAAGTCAGACATTAGGTGTGCCATAGCCTCATCCCTTGATTGCTGAAGTAACTGCTGGGATGGACGTTGCAGGAATCGAATGGAAAGGTGAAGGGTGGAATCATCAGAGTAGGAGTGGATAGGGTTAGATGTACAGCTTAGAAGATCATTGATGAAATAAAGGAAGAGAGTTGGTGATAGGACCGAGCCCCGAGGAACATCACTGTTTATAGATCTGGGAGAAGAAAGATGGCCGTCTACAACAGCGGCTATAGAACGACCAGAAAGGAAGCTGTTGACGAAGACACAGAGAGAAGGATAGAAACCGTAAGAAGGCAGTTTGGAAAATAAAGATTTATGGCAAACTCGATCGAAAACCTTTGAGATATCAAGTGCGATGGCAAAGCTTTCGCCGAAGTCCCAAAAGGAAGATGACCAGGAGTCTGAAAGGTAGGTGAGAAGATCGCCAGTGGAGCGTCCCTGACGGAACCCATACTGACGATCAGAAAGAATGTTGTAATATGAAAGATGCTTTAAAATCTTTCTGTTAAGAATAGACTCGAAAACATTTGATTTCTCTCCTGGTTGTGATGATACTCCTAATGCCTTTTAATATCACCTGTCTGATGAGTCCCTTTCGTTCGTCTATCTACTTATCTATTGCCAGACTCCTTAATCCCTTATACAGGGTGGCCACAAACAAATCGCCTCCAAGTCACCCTGTCCCCCGCCACTTCACTGCCCTGCTCCCAATTCACAGCACCCTTTCTCATTTTTTTTTTTATGTGAGGAAGAAGGAACCAAAGGCAACGAGCCTGCAAAACTATTCCTTCCAAGAGAAAAACAAAAATAAGAGAGAGCCAAATTCAAGATCCGATGATTTCCAGATGCCTGGACACACTGCGTTTGAAAAACTGGAGATCATACGAAGTAGAAAATACAGACAGAGGGAGACAGTTCCAGAGTTGATCTGTTGCATTAATGAAGGACTGGGAGTAACGGTTAACCCTTGCATTAGAGAGTTGGACAGAAAAGGGATGAGAGTTTGCTGCTAGACGGGTGCTACGCGCCCGTCATAGGGATGGAGGAATGCATGCAGATAGTTCAGAGGAGCAGTGACCATTGAAGTAGTGATAGAAAAGAGATAAAGATGCAACAGTGCGGCGAAGAGACAAAGGTTGAAGGGAGTCAGTAAGAGGAGGAGAGTTAATGAGGCGAAAAGCCTTTGACTCCACCCTATTGAGAAGAGCTGTATGTGGGGAGCCTCCCCACACATAAGAGTTGTACTCTACACAGGGGCGGATAAAACCCCTGTATAGAGTCAACAATTGTGCAGGGGTAAAGAAGGAATGGAGTCGGCTTAGCACACCCAATCTCTTGGAAGCAGATTTTACAAGAGATGTAATATGATCTTTCCAAGACAAGTCTCGAGTAAATGAAACCCCAAGCATGTTCAAGGATGATGCAGGATTAAGCTGAATATTATCAAACATTAGTGGGTATACCTGTGGAAGATTTTGTCAGGTTGATAGGTGCAAAAACTGAGTCTTTGATGCATTAAAAACAACAAGATTATTTTTACCCCAGTTAGAGATATGAGCCAAGTCAGACATTAGGTGTGCCATAGCTTCATCCCTTGTTTGTTGAAGTAACTGCTGAGATGGACGTTGCGGGAATCGAATGGAAAGGTGAAGGGTGGAGTCATCAGCGAATGAGTGGATAGGGCTAGACGTACAGCTTAGAAGGTCATTGATGAATAAAATGAAGAGAGTTGGTGATAGGACAGAGCCCTGAGGAACATCACTGTTAATAGATCTAGGAGAAGGACGATGGCCGTCTACAACAGCAGCTATAGAACGACCAGAAAGGAAGCTAGAGATGAAGGCACAGATGGAAGGATAGGAACAGTAAGAGGGCAGTTTGGAAATTAAAGATTTATGCTAGACTCGATCGAAAGCCTTAGAGATGTCAAGTGCAATGGCAAAGTTTTCGCCAAAGTTCCGAAAGGAGGATGACCAGGAGTCTGAAAGGTAGGTAAGGAGATCGCCGGTGGAGCGTCCCTGATGGAACACATACTGACGATCAGAAAGAAGGTTGTGATAGGAAAGATGTTTTAAAATTTTTCTATTAAGAAGAGACTCAAATCTTTTGAGATACAGGATGTTAAAGCAATTGGACGATAGTTAGAGGGTTGGGAATGGTCACCCTTCTTTGGGACTGGCTGAATAAGAGCAAACTTCCAGCAAGATGGAAAGGTACAAGTTGACAGACAAAGGCGAAAGAGTTTGCCTAGGCAGGGTGTAAGCACAGAAGCACAATTCTTGAGAACAACAGGAGGGACTCCATCAGGCCCATATGCCTTGTTAGTACTGAAGCTTGTGACAGCAGAAAATACATCAACTGAAGAAATTTTAATGTCAGCCATGAAGAAGTCAGAGGGGGGAAGTGATGGAGGAACAGCACCGGAATCGTCTAAGGTGGAATGGGAGGAGAAAGTCTGAGTGAAGAGATCTGCTTTATCAGTAGAAGAAATAGCTACAGAGCCATCAGAGTAGAAAAGAGGAGGGAAGGATGATGAGGTAAAGGTTTTTGGCAAGGTGCCAGAAGGAGCGGGAAGAATTCGAGTAAGAGAGTTGAGAGCACTTAGTACAGATGAAATTATTTTTAGCAGAGAGAAGAACAGACTTAGCACGATTCCGGGCAGAAACATATAAAAGATGTGATTCAGGGGTGGGTTGGCTCCGGTACCTTTTATAGGCCCTCTCCTTGTTGCGGACAGCATTAGAACAAGCGTGATTAAACCAAGGCTTTCGTGCATTAGTCAAAGGATATGAGAAAGGAATGTAAGCTTCCATGCCCGAAAGAATAACCTGTGTAATGCACAAGGCACAGCCAGATGGCTCCCGGCCATGGAAGCAATAATCATTCCAGGGAAAATCAAAGAAGTACTGCCTGAGGGCCTCCCAGTTCGCAGCTCCAAAGTGCCACAGACGACGTTTCTTTGGAGGGTCCGCAGGCCGTACTGGAGCGATAGGACAGGTTAAGGTGATAAGGTTATGATCGGAGGAGCCCAACGGAGAGAAAAGATTAACAGTGTAAGCAGAAGGATTAGTTGTAAGGAAGAGGTCAAGTATGCTGGAACTCTCTCCAAGGCGATCAGGGATACGGGTAGGGTGCTGTACAAGCTGCTCTAGGTCATTAAGGATAGAAAAGATGTAGGCTTGTTCATCAGGTGGATCAGTGAAAGGAGAGGAGAGCCAAAGGTGGTGTTGAACATTGAAATCTCCTGGAATGGAGATTTCAGAGAAAGGAGAAATGGATAGAATGTGTTCCATCATAGAAGTAAGGTAGTCAAAGAATTTTTGATAGTCAGTAGAATTAGGAGATAAGTAAACAGCACAGATATATTTAGTCAGAGAATGACAGGAAAGCTGAAGCCAGAGTGTAGAGAATTCGGAAGAGTCAAGTTCAGGAACACGAGAGCAAGATAAGTTGTTGCGTATATATGCACAACAGCCACCTTTGGCTTTGAAATGAGTATAGAGAAAGTAGGAGGATACAGTAAAGGGTCTGCTGTCAGTTGCCTCAGACAGCTGAGTCTCAGTTAGAAAATGAAGGTGAGGTTTAGAGAAGGAGAGGTGGTGCTCAACAGAGCGAAAGTTAGACGAAAAGCCACAAATGTTGCAGAAATGAAGAAGAAGAGAGTCAGACAGTGGTTCCAGGCATCTTGAGTCGTCACCGGGAGAGGGGCAGAAGGTGGGGGCATTTATGGTCCCCCCCCCCGGGGACTCCGAGGCTATGTTATTTGATGCCATTTTTTCTTTTTAAATTTTGAAAAGGAAGTGTGGTGTGTAATGTGCATGTAGTTTGGTGTTGATAGTTAGAGAAACTTGTACTGGAGAGCATACTGGCCTACTCTCTGTGTTACTGAGACACTGAAAAAGTTCAGCAAAGGGGGATGGTCGGGACCTAGTCCCGAAGGCTGATGAAACAGGAACTCCAGCTCACCCTATCATCAGCTTTCCATCCACCTTGGGAGTACTGCCCTGCTCGACTGGTGCTACAGTCTACTCCACTCCATCCCTCCATCTCATCCTTGGCCTTCCCCTCCCTCTCTCCCTCTCCACCTCACTCACATACACTCTCCTCTTCAGTCTCTCACTCTCCATCCTCTCTACATGGCCAAACCACCTCAGTGTGTTTCTCCTAATGCTTCCTATCACATCCACATCCACTCCGCTGAGGGGGGTCACCTTGACGTGGTGGCGGGGCTTGAAGCGTGGTTGGCAGTGCCACCTACTTGGGAGGCATCCCTACCTTTGTAGGGTTCGGTATTTGTTGACCTCGTGGACCAAGCACCCCCTACATCACTAGTGGAGGAGGCCTGCTGGTGATGTTAGTTCCTGCCCATTTGCCGTCTAGGGCAGGACCATTGCCTCCCCACGTGTTTGCCGTGCGTGGCGTCCTGTAATGCTGGGAGACGGGAGTCCTGGGGGTTGAGTGATGCTGCACGATTCGCCCTGCAGCTAGCAATACACCTCTTTGGTCCCTTATTCTGGCTAGATGGGTGGCCTGGTTGGGCCTGACCAGGTCTATCGGCTGGTCATGCGTTGGCCAGGGTCAAGTGGGCACTGGGGGGCATGGTGGCTCCTATCGTCCTGGGATCACCTTTGCCCGGTCCCCTGGTGGATACCTGCGTATACTCTCCTGCAACCTCTGGGGTCAACAGTGGTATTTATCCCTGGCATATGACCTCCCCTTGTTGGGCTCCGTGGTGGGTGGAGGGGTGGGGGAATGAAGTTTTTGTCTGTTTTCATGGCTGCCATTAAAAATACATTTGGTGATGACACTGCATCTGTTCCTGGACATTCTTCAGAATGTAGCTCCCTCATTGCCACTCTGGAGCCTTTTCAGGCCTCTATGGACTCTCCTTCTCTGCCCCAGCATTCAACTGGGAATAGGAGGAGATCCCGTCGGGTTGATTCGGCTCTGGGGTTCGGCTCAGACATTAAGGTGCCGGAAAAATATGCAAAATATCTGATTATGAAACCTTCTATGAAAGGGACAAAGCTGGATTTTGACATATTTGATCTGCACCGTGCCATTGTCTCAGCTTGCAGCAGGGAACCTAAGATCTGTTCCCAAGGGGATGGAAACATCCTTATTGAGGTGTCCTCCCCAGAGGAGAGCTCTCGATTACAGGCGCTGACTTCTGTTTCTGGTGCTGCAGTTGACTGTGCTCCCCATGCTACTTTTAACAGGTGCAGAGGAGTGATTTTTTCCCGTGACCTCCTACGATGCTCAGAGTCGCGGCTGTTGGAGGAGCTGAGTTCTTATGATGTGATATTTGTTGAGCGACTACAGAAAAAAATTGATGGTGTCCTGACCCCAACTCCGACCCTCTTCTTGACTTTCGACAGGTTGACCCTACCTACCTCTTTGAAGCTGGCTTGGCTGTCACTTCCAGTGAAGCCATATGTGCCCACCCCAAGACGGTGTTTCCACTGTCAGGTGTATGGATATGTCAGCAAATGTTGTCGTCGTGAACAGGCTAGCCTTCCTGGGGTCTGTGTCTCATGTGGAGGACCAAGCCATACCAGTGATTGTAAAGGACCCCTTCAATGCTATCACTGTGGAGGTCCTCATGCTGTCTCCTCAAAAAATTGTCCGAGATACTGCCTGGAAAAGAAGATTTTGTCCATTCGTACACGTGAGAGCGTTTAATTTCTTGAATCTAAAAGGAGAGCCCAGACTCTCTTCTTTCAGCCTGAGGCTACTTATGCTTTAGTCCTTTCTGGAATGTCAGTGCGTCGCCCTGTATCTCAGGGGCAGCCTTGAACCATTCCAGTACCCACTCCTTCAACTCGTGATTTACAGGAAGCTGTCCCCATGATTAGTACTGATTGTGAGAATGATGTTTGCCCGACTGCTACTCCAACTGTTTCCGCCCCCACTGCGGTGGCTGATGGCTTGCACACTTCTGTGGTGGTGGCAGACGTCCACGTTGACCGGACTCCTTCTCCTGTCTTACCCAGTATGACTGAGGCTCCATCTGTACCTGGCAAACGTCACCGTTGTTCATCAGAGTCCTCTGAGCATGAAGACCGGTCATCTAAGGTCTCTGTTGTTGACCCTTGTGTCGACCCTTCTCCTGTTTCCTCTGCCCCGCAGACTGAGGAATCTAGCCAGGGGACAGCTGAAGCTGATGGTTCATCGCAGGTCAGGTCCCCACCTGGGGATGTTGTTGGACAACTTGCTGGTGCTTCAGATCTAAAGCATAGGATGTCCTCCTCAAATGATCCGAGTCCTGTGGACTCTACTTCCACTTCTGGGGCTTCTGGTGGGGGCAATGGCCGTCCTACACCTCCAAAGACAGCCCCCAAGCCACCTTCCAAACAAACTGGTATGCCCACTCTAAGAAGGAGTGTTGTAAAACTTACTTCCCCATCCTCACGTTTGTCTTCAGATATTAGACAGAGGATGTGGGTTTCTGGTGCTGGGCAGGCTCCTATGAAGGGTCTTCATAAGCATCAATCCAAACCCGCTCGCTTGTCAGGTGTGCAGTCCTGCACATAATCATCATTTCCTCCATTATGGGTTCCATCATCCAGTGGAACTGTCAGGGTTTATGTGCCAACTATGAGGAACTGTGTCATCTTGTTTCTCAATTTACTCCTCTGTGCATGTGCATCCAGGAGACCATGGTAGGTGATACTGTTCCTTCCGGCCGTTCTGGCTACCATGCCTTTTATTCTGATCCTATGCCTGGCCAAGGTTATCATGGAGGTGCTGCTAATCTTCCTTTGCAAGGATATTCCATACCGACATCTGGACATCTCCACTCCCCTGCAGGCTGTTGCTGTCCGGATGTTTTTACGTCAGCAGTATACAGTTTGCAGTCTTTATCTTCCTCCTAGTGCTAATATTGAAAGGGGGGGTCTGGAATGCCTTATTCATGACCTTCCTTCTCCCTTTCTGTTACTAGGAGATATGAATGGTCACCATCCACTATGGGGATGCAGTGAGGCCAACCCCCGGGGTGTAATGCTGGCCTCTTTAGTGGAAGATGAGGAGTTAGGCATTTTTAATACCAATAAAATGACTTATTTCCATAGTCAGACTGGAACTTTTACTGCCATTGATTTGTCTTTATGCTCAGCTGATGCTGTTTTAGATTTTACCTGGGATGTGTTGCCAGACCTGTATGGCAGCAACCATTTTCCGTTACTTTTAACTGCTAGTGCTGGTGGACCTCAGCCATGTCTTCCTCGCTGGCTTCTGGATAAGGCTGACTGGCCACGTTTCAGGGAATTAAGTTCCATTTCCCTTTCTATCAACGAGTTTGGCTGTCTTACTGAGGCTGTGTCATATTTCAATACCGTGCTGCACTCAGCAGCCCTGTTATCTATTCCAAAAACAAAGGGTCAGTTTCCTAAACGTCCGGTCCCTTGGTGGAACTCAGAGTGCGGTTCCGCAGTGAGAGCCAAATGAGTTGCCTTCTCTCGATTTCGTCATCACCGTGGGGATCCTCAGTATTTGGGTGCGTATCAGAGGGCACGAGCTCATATGAGGCGGGTTTTAAAAGAGGCCAGGCGTTCATCCTGAAAGGGTTATGTTTCCTCCATTAATTCGAGGACTTCCATCACCCAGGTGTGGAACCGGGTAAGGAAAATTTCAGGAAAATTTACTGTTCCCTCGCCTCCTGTTTTATCCACAACAGGTGGAACTGTGGCTGATCCATTTGCTGTTGCAGAGATGCTTGCTGATCATTTTGCTAGTGTGTCAAAGAAGGATGCAGATACGCCTTCAGCTTGCCACCGTCGGTGCCTAGAGTCTCGTGGTCTCAATTTTGCCACTGGAGGAGAGCTTTACAATGTTCCATTTTAAATTTCTGAACTCCAGGCAGCTCTGTCGCAGTGCCATGATTCCTCTCCTGGTTATGATGATATTCCTTATGCCTTTTTTACGCCACCTGTCTGATGAGTCCCTGTTGTTTTTGCTTTCACTGTTTAATAAGATCTGGTGTTCTGGGGAGTTTCCAGCTTGTAGGGGTGTTGCTGTAGTTATCCCCATCCCCAAAACCAGGTAAAGACCATCTACAGGTGACGAATTATCGGCCTATTTCTATGACATCTTGTATATGTAGAGTTTTGGAAAAGATGGTCAATGTTAGGCTTGTATGGTTTTTAGAGAGAGGTGACTTCTTATCCCCTGCCCAGTATGGTTTTCGAAAAATGCGATCTACCACCGATGCACTACTGTCCTTGGAATCTTCTGTCACTGAGGCTTTCTCCACTAACCAACACCAGGTCACGGTCTTCTTCGATCTGGAGAAGGCATATGACACTGCCTGGCGTCATGGTATTTTACTCTCTCTTCATGAGTTTGGTCTTCGTGGACGCTTGCCTATTTTTATTCAACAATTTTTATCTAACCGAATTTTAAGGGTGCGAGTGGGAGGAGTGCTTTCTACTGCCCGAGCACTAGAAGATGGAGTACCACAGGAGAGTATCCTTAGTGTTACTCTGTTTGCTGTAGCCATTAACAGTGTCATTAGTGTACTTTCTGATGGTGTACGAGGATCACTTTATGTCGATGACCTCTCGATTTCCTTCACCGCATCTAGAATGTCTCTGATAGAGAGGAAATTGCAGCTGGCTCTCAATTGAATTTCTGACTGGGAGGAAACTCGCGGTTTCCATTTTTCTTCAACAAAGACAGTGGCTATGCATTTTTGTCATCTTCGAGGGGTTCAGCCAGACCCTGACTTGTATCTCTATGGTAGGAGAGTATCCTGTGTGGAAGACACGCGGTTTCTGGGTCTTCTGTTTGATAGATGACTAACCTGGGTTCCTCATATTCATTCTGTTAAGGCGGCTTGTCTTAAAGTTTTGAGTCTTTTGAGGGTTTTAGCTCATACCTCTTGGGGTGCTGACTGTCAGACCCTCTTCCTCTTGCATAGGTCTCTTATTTTTCCTAAACTTGAATATGGGTGTGAGGTCTACTCCTCTGCAACAGATGCACGTCTCTGGTTGTTAAATTCTGTGCATCATGCTGGTGTGCGTCTGGCAACTGGGACATTCAGATCATCTCCGATTTCGAGTTTATTTGTGGATGCTGGTGTACTCCCCTTGGATTTGCAACACCAGTTGCTAATGATGAATACTGGAGTAGGATTTGGTGTTGTCTTCCCTACCTTTAGTAGGGGCGGTAGCCTTCCTGGCATTATTTCAGTGTATATGGCGGAACTGACTGCAATTTTATGTGCTGTTAAAATTATTTTTACTCTCCCCCAATCCTTTTTTGTGATTTTTAGTGACTCGCTTAGTGCTCTGTCTGCACTGGAGTCTTTTAATGCATCCCATTCATTGGTTTTATCAATTTTAGAGTGGCTTTTTTTTCTTGGCCATCGTGGCCGCCGAGTAGACTTCTGCTGGGTACCCGCACATGTTGGTGTGGTGGGCAATGAGAGGGCAGATACTTTAGCTAAAGCTGCGTCTTCTCAACAGCCCCCAACCGACTACCCACTTCCTGCTTCTGATGTAACACCTTACTTGCGGTACGCAATTCGTATGTGTTGGCAGAGACACTGGGATGCTGTCTCTCACAATAAACTAAAACAAATCTTTCAGAGTGGTTGTGCCAAGGGTTCTTCCCTCTACGTCTCGGTGATTGGAGGTGGCTCTCGCTAGGCTTCGCATTGGGCATTCACAGCTTACACATGGGTTCCTGATGAGTTTGTGAATCTCAGCCGTACTGTGACGACTGCCTTGTTCCAATTACTGTCCGTCACTTGTTGGTCGAGTGTCCGAGTCTGGGGGACCTACATCAGAGATTCCTCCATAAGGATAAGGGGACAGATGGTGCCTACTGTTTGTCCTCCATGCTGGGTGATGCCTCTAGCGATTTTCGTGATGTTTTTAGTTTTCTTCAGGAGGCAGGCCTCCTTCCACTTTTATAAGTAACTGATATTTTGTAAACTATTCTTTTATTATTTTCAGTGTTCTATTCCTATCTATCTATCTATCTATATACCTAGGCTGCTTCCCCCAAGGAAAGGAAGGTAGCCGAGACAGGACGACACACTCTCCATTTACTCATCCATTCAAACACATTCATTCACATCTTAGCCCCAAAGGGGAGAACGGACAGATCCTCACCGCACCACACCGCACAAGGGTCAACTGCGCACTGCAATCAGTGACATCCGCAGCAGGGCCCGACAGCATAACTGGTTTACCCCTGCCACATCATAACAGACCCATCCCCTTACCCGCACCTGACCTGACTAGCTGATCAGACCGAATGCGGGAGAATATCCCCTCAGGGCTGCGTCATCACTTATTTATTCACAATTTCTCTCCATTTATTTCTGTCACGCACAGCCACTCTTCCTTGCTCAACAGACATCCCTCTCACATCCAGTGCTCTCTTCACACTGTCCATCCATCCTATTCGTGGTCTTCCTCTCAGCCTTACACCTCCCACATCAGATCTAGTTATCTTTTTCACCAATCGCTCATTATCCATTCTCTCCATATGCCCAAACCATCGCAACACCCTCTGCTCAACTCTACCAGCCATCTCCCGAACAACTCCAGTTCTCCTTCGCACTTCATCATTTCGCACCCGATCCATACGCGTCACTCCACACATACTCCTCAGACACCTCATCTCCATTACATTCAAACTTTTCCTCTCTGCTACACCCATATTCCATGTTTCAGCCCCATATAATGCAGTCGGTACCACAGCACCCTCATACAGCCTTCTCTTTACATCCATTCTAAGCGAACGACATTTAAACACTTTTTTCATTCCTCCCAGCACCTTTCCTACTTCATTTATTCTAAACTTCACTTCTGCATCTATTCTTCCATCCACAGCAACATGTGACCCTAGATATTTAAAACAATCTACCTCCTCAAGCAACTCACCATTCAAAACTATATTCATCCCCCTACCATCTATCAACCTCGTACACTTCATCACTTTACTCTTATTCTCATTTACTTTCAAACTCTACTGACAGATATTAACTCTAACATGAATATTCACTTTTTATTTTGATATGTCTTTTACTTTGTTGTCCGGCAGCATATGACCCTGGCAGTTGCGCCGCCAATTTTTAATTATTTGCAATCAATCAATCAATCACATCCACATCCACACCAGAACGCTCCTTCACATCCACATTTGTCAGTCTGTCTCTCCATGTGACTCCACATGCTCCTCTCAAGTAGCTGATTTCTACTGCTTTCACTCTTGACTTGTGTCCCTCCCACAGCGTCCAAGCTTCACTTCCATACGTCACAGATGGTATCACAATGCTGTCATGTAATAACTTTTTCACACTCATGCTCACTTCCCTGTTTCGTATCACTGCTTTCATTATTTAATAAGATCTGGTGTTCTGGTGAGTTTCCAACTTGTTGGGGTGTTACTGTAGATATCTCCATCCCCAAACCATGTAAGGACCACCAACAGGCAATAAATTATTGGCCTATTTCTTCGACGTCTTGGATATGTAAAGTTCTGGAAAAGATGGTCAATGTTAGGCTTGTGTGGTTTTTGGGGAGAGGTCACTTCTTATCCCCTGCCCAGTATGATTTTTGAAATATGTGATCTACCTCTGATGCACTACTGTCATTGGAATCTTCTGTCTGTGAGGCTTTTTCCACTAACCAACACAAGGTCACGATCTTCTTCGATCTGGAGAAGGCATATGACACTGCATGGCATCATGGCATTTTACTTCCTCTTCATGAATTTTGTCTTCTTGAGCGTTTGCCTGTTTTTATTCAGCAGTTTTTATATAACCATTTTTTAAGGGTCCAAGTAGGAGTGCTTTCTAATGCCCATGCACTTGAAGATATGGAGTATCTTTAGTGTTACTCTCTTTGCCGTGGCCATCAACAGCATAATCAGTGTACTTGCTCATGTGTATGAGGCTCACTGTATGTCGATGACCTCTCAATTTCCTTCACCGCATCTAGAATATCTCTGATAGAGAGCAAGTTGCAGCTGGCTCTAAATATAATTCCTAACTGGGCAGAGTCTTGTGGCTTCTGTTTTTCTTTAACAAAAACAGTGGCTATGCATCTTTTTCGTCTTTGAAGAGTTCACCCAGACCCTGACTTGTATCCCTATGGTCAGAGAGTATCCTGTGTGGAAGAGATGCAGTTTCTGGGACTTCTGTTTGATAGACAACCAACCTGGGTTACTCATATTCGTTCTGTTAAGGCAACATGTCTAAAAGCATTGAGTCTTTGAAGGGTTATGGCTCATACCTCTTGGGGTGCTGACCGTCAGACCTTGCACCTCTTGCATAGGTCTCTAATTCTTCCTAAAACTGAATATGGATGTGATGTCTACTCCTCTGCAACTGATGCCCATCTCCGGTTGTTAAATTATGTGCATTATGCTGGTTTACGTCTGGCAACTGGGGCATTCAGATCATCCCAGATTTCGAGTTTGTTGGTGGATGCTGGTGTACTCCCCTTGGATCTGCAATGCCAGCTGCTGATGATGAGGTGTTGGTATCGTCTTGACCACATTCCGGACTCAATTTCTTGTGCCATAGTTTCGTAGGATTCATGATCAGCTGTTTATGACACCCGTCCTAGTTTCCTGAAACCCTTTGGTTACAGGGTACAGTCAGTTATGTTAGCCCTCTCTGTTCAGAGACTGGCAGTTTGTCCACATTGGATCCCAAGGGTGGGTTTTCAGCTACTCCCTCGTGTGACATTTTGTAGGTCCATTGTTGGAAAAAAGGGCTCACTTCCCTCTCAGGTGTCCCTCTCTCTCTCTTTTTAGAACATGCCTCCATTCATGAGGACTCTGTCCCAGTCTATACTGACGGGTCTAATCTGATACTGGAGTAGGCTTTGGTGCTATCTTCCCTTCCTTTATTAGGGATGGTAGCCTTCCTAGTATTACTTCAGTGTACACGGCAGAAATGACTGCGATTTTATATGTTCTCCAAATCATTTTTACTCTCCCCCAATCTGGTCTTGTGATTATCAGTGACTCCCGTAGTGCTCTCACTGCACTGAAGTCTTTTAATTCATCCCGTCCACTGGTTTTATCAATTTTAGAGTGGCTTTTTCTTCTTGGCCATCATGGCCGCCATATGGAGGCCGTTGTGACCACCATGTGGACTTCTGTTGGGTTCCTGCACGTGTTGGTGTGGTGGGCAATGAGAAGGCAGATACATGAGCTAAAGCCGGGTCTTCTCAACAACCCCCAACCCACTACCAGCTTCCTGCTCCTGATATAACACCTAACTTGCAGTACGCGATTCGTACGTGTTGGCAGAGACACTGGGATGGTGTTGCTCTTACTAAGATAAAACATCTCTTTCAGAGTGTTGTTGTGCTGAGGGTTCTCCCCTCCATCCCTCGGCGATTGGAGGTGGCTCTTGCCACGCTGCACACTGGTCACTCTTGGCTTACACATGAGTTCCTGATGAGTGGTGGGACTCATCCATACTGTGATGATTGCCTAGTTCCCATTACTGTCCCCCACTTGCTGGTCGAGTGTCCATGTCTGAGGGACCTACGTCAGAGATTCCTCCATAGGCATAAGGGAGCAGATGGTACCTATTGTCTGTCCTCGATGCCTGGGGGAGCCTACAGCGATTTTACTGATGTGTTTAATCTTCTTCATGAGGCGGGCCTCCTTCTTTAATCTGCCCCATCCCAACCACTTTTCCACCACTGACTCCCCCCAATCCCGATCATTTTGGGAAAAATTTTTTTTTTGGCTCAAACCTCTGCTTTTGGTGAGAAACATCGAAAAATCATAGAGAAATCGCTCACCTGAGGTTTAAAATACTTGATACAGGTAGGAGTACCTCCTTACCTTACTGGGTTTTCTAGCAGGCTGGCACCAAAGAAAACAAGTTCTGTGGGAGGATAACTATTTCACACCACTCATAAACAGTATTTACTTATTTACTTGGTACGAATTTATACGTAGTACGAGAGTATATTGGTTTTCAAAGTAATATAGGCATTATATGCATTGTTTCACTCACTAACTCATCACCATACCTGACTTTTTTTTGCCACATTACCTGATCATCATTTCTGACTGTTTCTTCCTCTAATGCTATGTAAAATTTGTCCTCCACATTGTGATTGATTGGGGAATCACTCCGGCCCTGAATTTCGTACTGTGCCATGACATGGCTTTACTGGCCAGGTCACTGATAACAGGTGAATTGCTGAGACAATGGCATGCAGGGGGGGGAGGAGGTCATGCTGGGTAAGGCATTGTCCCTGCCTGGCATCTTGTAGAGGAAGGTGTCACGTGTATACGTACCAAAAATCACTCTCGAAAATCGAAAATTGTGCAAATTAGGGACCTTGCAATTGATTCGCGTTTATGTACGTCAACGGGCTTGGCGTGACAAAACGTGTGGACGTTAAAGAATGTCGACGGGACCCCACGGGTTAATAAGTAGTTGATATATTATGCGTTTGTTATTTTCAGTGTTTTATTCCTACTAACGGGTGTTAACTTTATTCTGAATATGCATTTTATATTTGCAGCATCTTTTACCCTGTTTTCCGGCAACATATGACCCTGGCAGTTGCACCAACAGATTTTAATTATATTGAATCAATCAATGAATGAATCAATCCAATGGATGTGGGTTCAGTTGCCTGCTGGGGCAGGGAACAGTTTATGGATATGGATTTCGTTTAGAGTAGATTTTACTGACCTCCTATCAGACCCGGTAATATGTAGCAACAACCTCAATGACACCAGTATACCAGTCCTGTGTGAGACAGCCTTAGCATGTTTTAAACATGGATGGCGGATGTTAGCACTGAAGTGGTGTCACGTGAAGGTGTATGGAATAGTACATAGAGGGACTGCTGGACTTCAAGGAACGGGATCTTGTACTTGCACCCTGATTCAAATACATTTTTAACAATCATTTTAAATTATCTTTCTTCAATCAGAAACGTAAGATGATGTATAATATACGGTATGTTAAATGGAACAAACAATTCTCTTAATTAACTGATAATGCCAATAAATTTTTTTCTTTTATTGTTCTTGTCCTTTTTTCATAACTAGTACATTTTTTTTCTACCGCAGTGGTATGTGACAAAAGATTTACAAAAAAATTAAAAAATCAGATTTCTTCATGAATGCAGTGCAATAACATCAATGATCTTAAGTCAGTCAACGAATCTCTGAAATACCAATACATTATGTAACAAGTCATCACCCATTCCCCCACTAAAATCTTCAGATGGCAACATTACAAATGACCCAAATAGTAAAGTGAATATCCATGCCAGAACATTTGACCCAAATTTTTCAGTACAGGAAGTCAGCCAGAACGTCCCAGTACTAGAACCTGAAATTGCTCCACTTAAAATCCATCCTAGACACAAAAAATCCATCCTAGACAATTTACCAACCAACAAAGTTCCAGGACCAGATGGAATTCCTCCAGTTGATTGGAGAAAGTGGTCCCCGGAACTTGCTTCAATTCTAACTAAATTTTTCAGACTATCCATACGTACTTTTTCACTCCCTGATTCTTGGAAAGAAGCCAATATCCACCCAATTCCAAAGAAAGGGAGGTCCTCTGACCCCTCTGATTACCGACCAATAGCTATCACGTCTTCTCTTGGTGAAGTATTTGAAATTGTAATGAATAAGCACGTAGATAAACATCTTGAATCCAACATCTAATTTGTGATGGACAGTGTGATTTTCGCCACGAAAGATCCACCATTGATATACTCAGTCTCCTGACCCACACCATCCGTCAATCAGTTGACCAACATGGAGAAATTCATGCATTAGCCCTTGAAATTTCTAAAGCTCTTGATAGAGTGTGGCACCGTTCCCTTCTATCCAAACTCTCATTCTATGGACTAACATCTTTTGTTCCTCTGATTTCCTCATATCTCAGTGACAAGTAGATGTATCTTCAAATTTCCAGTCGGTTAATGCCGGCGTGCCACAAGGATCTGTTTTGGCTCCCAACCCTTTTCCTAATTCATATTAATGACCTCTTATGTGTCACCCATAATCCCATCCATTCATATGCAGATGACTCAACATTTCACAGTTCATTCACATTTAAACACCCATTCACAAAGTTCATTATATCTAACTCACACCTCAGTACAGCCATCTTCATAAGTCAAAAGATATCTAGGATCACTGAATGGGGATAAAATAATCTTGTCTTAGTGCTAGTAAAGCCAAATATTTATAATTTACTGATAGACAGATATTGCCAGATTCCTATATTGCCTTCAATGTTACTAATATTCCTCCAACCAA
This sequence comes from Coenobita brevimanus, assembly GCF_032717465.1. Taxonomy (NCBI): domain Eukaryota; kingdom Metazoa; phylum Arthropoda; class Malacostraca; order Decapoda; family Coenobitidae; genus Coenobita; species Coenobita brevimanus. Next base: position 5,240,431 of record NC_136986.1, on the reverse strand, counting down.
AAGTATTGAAATTCTTGGTGTTTCATCTATCAAACTGACTTCTCATGTCAGATCACTTGCTAAAACTGCCTCGAAGAAACTTGGATTATTGTACTGAGTTCGTAGCTTCTTCACTGACTAGCAGTTACCTATAAAGCACTTTATAAGAGTCATGTGCTCTCACAGCTGGAATATTGCTCAACCTTGTGGAATGGATGTGGAGAGGTTGCACTAAAACAAAAGGACAAAATTCAGACCAAAGCTGCTAGAATTATTATTAACCCTGCTATTACATATAAACTACCTCCCCTACAGGTAAAAGGGAATGTTGCCTTCCTTGTATTATTTTGCAGATACGTTTATTGCAAATGCTCAGACGAAGTTACATCCATTGTGTCACCTCTCCATGCCCTCCCCTGTGCTACACTGGCATCTGGTATCTCTCATGACTGGAATGTCACTCTGCCATATAGCAGAACTTCCGCCTATCAGGGATCTTTTATTTCCCGAACTGGATCTCTTTGTAACTCGCTTCCTCAGAGATGTTTCCCACATAACCTCAACCTACTTCTGTTCATGTCCAACTGTTATTATTATTATTTTTTTAATGAATGGCGGACACCAGTTCTCTGGTGTATGGATTATTTTTCTTTTTTCATTTGTTTTTTCTTCCTCTGTTCTGTTATTAAAAAAGAAAAAAAGTATCACTGTAAGTAAAACCAACTCACTTCATCTTCAGAGCTGCGCTGAGTCCGTCCAGTACAGCTCCCTCGACCATCATGTTCCCAAGTTCTCTAAAGGCACTTGATTCAGAGTTTAAAAAGAACTTCTTGTATGGACCATCAAAAGAGTCTGTTGTCACCCTGTAACATGTACAAATACAATTTCTTTAATTACTATTACAACTGGGGCCCTTAGAACAATGCAACACCAAAACGTAACTTCAAGATACATTCAGTAATATATTTGTTTACTCTGACTTGCCATCTTTGCATCTCGAATGCTACCTTGTGACAATAAATTTAAACCAAGGTATGATACTAGTCACGATGAAGTCCTGTGGAAAGTAAGTGAGGTGTAGTATTGTCTCTTCCTGCCACTGAATTTTGTGATTTAAGCAACACATGGGAAAAAAATCGAGGTCAGGTTAAATTGAAAAATATAGTGCACTTATGTGGCCTGTTTATGGACGGGGTTATAAATGAGATACACGGTAGGGCAGTGGATGCTGGAGTGGTCCTTATGAGAGAGGGCAGTGTTTGGAAACTCCCTGTGCTGTTGTTTGCAGATGATACTGTGTTGTTAAGTGAAGACGAAAGGGAGCTGCAAGGCTTGGTGGATGAGTTTGGGAGAGTGTGTAAGAAACGGAATCTAAAGGTGAATGTAGGGAAAAATAAAGTTATGGTCTTCAAGAGAGGTGAAGTCAGTGAATGTACAGTGAGATTGGATGAGCAGGAAATGGAAAATGTGCATACGCTTAAGTAATTGGGTAGTGTAATGAGTAAGGATGGAAGTTTGGAGGGTGAAGTGCTTGAAAGGGTACAACAAGGAAGAAAGGTTGCTGGTTCCTTGAAGGCAGTGATAAGAAACGGGGAAGTGAGCATAGAAGTGAAAAAGTTATTACATGACAGTATTGTGATACCAACTCTAACGTATGGAAGTGAAGCTTGGACCTTGTTGGAGGGACACAAGACAAGAGTGAGAGCAGTGAAAATGAGTTTTTGAGAGGAGCCTGTGAAGTCACATGGAAAGAGAGACTGACAAATGAGGATGTGAAGGAGCGTTGTGGTGTGGATGTGGATGTGATACCAGCATTAGGAGAAACACACTGAGGTGTTTGGCCATGTGGAGAGGATGGAGAGTGAGAGACTGAAGAGAAGAGTGTATGTGAGTAAGGTGGAGGGGGAGAGAGGGAGGGGAAGGCCAAGGATGATATGGAGGGATGGAGTGGAGAGGTATATGAGAAAGGGGTGTATGAATTGGGAACAGGGCAGTGAAATGGCGGAGGACAGGGAGACGTAGAGGCGATTTGTTTGTGGTCATCCTGTATAAGGGATTAAGGCGTCTGGCAATAGACAGATAGATGTGGCCTTTCTTTATACCGTTTATTACTGCACATTGCTTGGATTTAGGAATAATATTGATAAAGTTACACAATTGACTAAATATACAGTACGATACGCTATGAACTAGATAACATCCAGAGTGCAATAGGATGTGCGTATCCAGTTCTTGTATTAATGCAGACAAAGGAGGGAGCATAAACAAGAGACCGTGTGGCTCTTATGTATCCGGAGAACAATGCATTTTGGAAGTGAATAAGGTTACGAGAGCGGTGAGCACAAAAGTAGAAAATAAAAGAACAGCTGGAGATAAGTATTGAGGGATAGAATATTTTAAGTATGGTTTAAGTGGAGGATGTTTTAATTGGTACTTGAGAACACCATTTGTAGATTTCTTTAGTGTTGCCCTGCTTGTAAACAGTCAGGTCTGAAAGTAACGCATCGATGGATATGAATAAAACACCAGCTGCCGGGTGAAAACTAACTCATTGTGTGATGTGTTGGTGAGCGGGGGGAGAGTTTCCTGTAAGTACTTGGATGCAGTGATAGAGCAGAGATAAATACCCAAGGGCCCATCATTAACTTACATTTCAATTTCATCCATCACCTTTGCATCCAAACATTTGTTCTTCGATATCTCACCTGTCAACTACTTTGACCAGCTCCTCAACTGTCTCTGGTCTGGGTGGCAGCCTTGGAAGGGTGAGGGAAGCGATGAGGCTGGCACGATATGCTGTGCCCACCACTACACCGAAGAACAACCAAGTACCAACCAGGATGTGGTTGGACTGGCTGGTTGAGAGGCGTCCGAACAGTCCCTGGCCCAACAGGGTGCCCACAGACTCCAGCACCACCGACCCAGTACTCAGCACTCCATGCCGCGTTTGCCACGTTTTTCTCCTCGTAATCTGAAAAAAAAAATAAAAAAAAAAATACAGTGATATACATACACAGTTTTGCCACGTTTTTCTCCTCGTAATCTGAAAAAAAAAAGAAAAAAATCATATACAGTGAGATACATACACAGTGATATAAGTGCATAGTTGTTTCTTTATTACCCGCCCCTCGGAGGGGCTCTTGGATGGGTATTGTTTTCACTCGGTCTGTCTGTTTGTTTGTTTTGTCTGTCCTTCTGTCAACAATTTTACACAAAAACCATTGCTGCAATTTTGACTAAAATTTCATAACTGGTGAACTGTGACGTTCTGATCACCTGATTAAATTTTGGGCCAAAATGGGCCCCTGCTGTGCGCCCAAAAAAGGTAAAGAAAAATATTTTTTCACCACAACTTTCAAATTCGTCATATCAACATGAGACGAAAAACTAAAGGTGGATCGTTCAAATCTGCATCCTATAACATGCCTCATTACATCGGGAGAGTCATCCCCCAGTTAGCTGTATGAGGGTGTGTCAGGTGTGTCAAGCCTTAAATTTCAAATGGGCATAAAATCGTCAGTTTTCTCCCGATTTGATATGCAGCATCTTTGACTAGATGTTCTGTTGTGTTGTAAGTCAACACAAAAATGGCTGCCAGGGAAGGTTTGCAGTGCCTTGGCACTGCTTCCTGTTTTGTCATACGGGCGAACAGTGATGTTTGGGACAAAGGAATAGAGTAGACAATAGCAGTCATGAAAAGAAGTGCACCTCCATGTATCACACCGTCAGAAAAACACTTAATTCTAATGAGGCCATTCGTGTCATTTTTTCCCGGAGTTGCTTGGTACGTCCAGTTTCGTAAGGTAATTTTGTTCCTTTTTATGTTTTTCCTAATGTAATTTTTGGCCACATATTGCACCCCTTAAAATGGTGAAAACGTCATAGATTAGTGAGATACTGTACTGCTTGCAGTGAAGGTATGATGTATTAATCGTTTATTTTTTTCAGCTTATTTTATTAGGAATGGCTAAGGTTCTTTGTCCGTCGAAAAAGACACCCCATAATAAAGCTATATAAAGTAGAATTAATTAACAGTGCCATGCTGAGGCTTCAAGCAATCAACAAGTGTGCAGTAGCCTACCACTTACATGACAGTGGCGGTAGAAGAGGGGGATGAGGGTGAGAAGTTACGATTTGAACCCTCAATTTACTCATCTATACCATAAATATGTGTGGCAGGAGAGTGATTAAGGATATGTTGTATAAAAACAGTAATATATACTCTTTAATTTCTTCCTGTATGAATGTGGCATCATCCATTGTATTTCTTTATTATCTCTCACTGTGATTTTCATCTGTGTCTCTTGTTAAACACTCACTTGAATCTATCGTCTGGAGTTAACTGGACAAATAATAGAATTGACCTGACCAAGAGATGGTTGATGGCATCAGAATGAACCCTTGTCTCCACTGACTCACTTACCTGAATAAAAACCATGTACTGTTGGCTCATGTTATATACAAGGCAAGAACAAGACAAAGCGACCATGAGAAGGTTAAAGCATCAGTATCCTCGGTAAGGTAAAAACAATAAAGGACAATGGCAACAGACAGATATGGCACCATACGGGACTTCGCTAAAATGAAGAACCATATTTTACTTCACTAGAGTAAAGCACATTTGCGTAAAAATCCTGAAGGAGCTAAACAGAAGCACCTGCCTTGTGCAATTATTTTTACGTGTGTGACTAACACTGGAAGACGGACCCGGGCTTCTGCTTGAGACTGCCCTGCGTCTGAATTATGATGATGATAAAAGCATTAACACTAATAATAAAAATAATATTATTAATACTACAAGGAACCGTTTCTACTGCCTGTTATTAGGCTACTAACATTGGATGCTGCCGTACCTGACCACTTGCATGTTTACCTTGACAAGTTGGAAGCAGACAGTCAGCGTACAAGCCAAGACACCGATCCACACTTGGCCACTCAAAGGGTAGTAGAAGCTCAGCCAACTGGGTGTTATGACCGGCGTGGCCATGGCGAAATTAGAAGCAGTTTGATCAAAGGCGAAAGTCAAGTCCCATCTGGAAACATTGTTAGAAATAAAGAGGCTACGTTTGTAGATGTTATAGCCATTTGTTACATCCAATAAAAAAGAATTTCTCAAATAATAATAATAATAATAATAATAACAACAACAACAACAATATTACTACGACTACTACTACTGCTACTACTACTACTATTAATAATAATAAAATAATAATAGTAATAATAATAATAATAATAATAAATAATAATAATAATAGCAATAATAATAATAATAATAATAATAATAATTATTATTATTATTACTATTACCCATAAAACAAATAACTCAAATTCAAATGGCCACCCCTTACGTGATTATGACGTCTGGCAATAGATAGATAGATTATTATATTACAGCTGAAAATGATGTCCCATCTGGAAACAGGGCCGGAATATTAGAGATGTTTTACATTTCCAAGTTCATCATCTTCCCTTAGCTCCATGCATAGGCCTATCCTCCACAACAATTCCTTTACCATTGAACATTGTCAGACTATAAGAAGGAACAGCATATTAAGTACAGCTTCATCATCTTCTCATCCATCTATCTTTCCCAGTTCTGTTTAATATATTGGGAAGACGAAAATAACAAAGAACTAGCCGCAGATTATATATATATATATATATATATATATATATATATATATATATATATATATATATATATATATATATAATATATATATATATATATATATATAGCAGCAGCAGCAGCAGCCACAACTAGTCCACTGCTGAACAAATGCCTCCCCCAACCTTTTCCACGAATTCCTTCAATGAGCCAATCTTTATTCTTGACAAATAATCCAGATCCATACAAGATACAGGTACTGTCACCACTTGGATCCTCTGACCACAATCTCATCAAAGCCTTATTAGTTAACCCTCCCACACCTCCCCGTTCTGAACCTGTCAGGGTGACCCGATGGCACTTTGATAGGGCAAACTGGGATGGATTTAGAAATGATCTTGCTGATGTTCCATGACAGTCTTTCTTCTCTAGTGATCCCAGTTCTACCCAGTCCCACATTTGCGACTTAATACTAGCTGGTATGGATTTATTCATACCAAGTCAACAGTTCACTAAAAGATCGAATTCTCCAAAATGGTTTGATGGCAACTGTGCCAGAGCAACAGCCCAAAAGTCATTAGCATATAACTCTTACTTAAAATAAAAAAACATCTGAATCACTCTCCCAGTTTAAAATTGCTAGAAATTATGCAAAAGCTGTATTAAATCTATCTAAATCAAACTTTCTTCAAAAGCAAGCATCAAAACTACTTAACAACCCTAATGACAATAGAATATTCTGGCCAACTCTAAATTCTTTCAATAATAACTTTAACAAATCATCTTCCATTCCCCCACTAAAATCTTCAGATGGCAACATTACAAATGACCCACGTGGGAAAGCAGATATCTTTGCCAGTACCTTTGCCAGAAACTCTACCATAGACGATACCAGTCAGAATGTCCCAGTACTGGACCTTGATTCTCCCGAAACTGTCCCACTTAAAATAAAGACAAGATACGTAAAATCCATCCTAGACAATTTACCTACCAACAAAGCTCCAGGCCCAAATGGAATTCCGCCAATTGTTTTGAAAGTGTTCCCATGAACTTGCCTCTGTCCTAGCTAAATTATTCAGACTATGCGTACGTACGTCTTTATTCCTAAATTCATGGAAAGAAACCAATATCCACCAAGTTCCTAAGAAAGAAAGTTCATCTGACCCCTCCAATTACAGACCAATAGCTGTCACATCTTCTCTTGGTAAGGTATTTGAAACTTTTATTAATAAGCATATTGTTAAACATCTTGAATCCAACAACGTAATTAGTGATAGACAATATGGTTTTCGGCACGAGAGATCCACCATTGACATACTCAATCTCTTAACTCATACCATCCATCAATCAATTGATCTTTTAGGAGAAACTCATGCAGTAGCTCTTGATATCTCTAAAGCTTTCAACAGAGTACCGTTCCCTGCTGTCCAAACTCCCTTGCTATGGACTAACGTCTTTTGTTCCTTTGATTTCTTCATATCTTAGTGACAGGAAAATAAGAGTAAAAGTAGATGATGTATATTCCAATTTCCACTCAATTAACGCCGGCGTGCCGCAAGGATCAGTTCTGGTGCCAACCCTATTTCTGGTTCATATTAATGATCTCTTATCTGTCACCCACAATCCCATTCACTCATATGCAGATGACTCAACACTATGTAGTTCATTCACACTCAGACATCCATTTACAAAGTCTAAGATCTCTACCTCTCAACTCAGTACAGCCATCTCCATAAATCAAGATCTATCTACAATCAGTGAATGGGGACAAAACAACCTTGTCTCTTTTAATGCTAGTAAAACTAAATATATACAGTTTACTAATAGACAGATATTGCCAGATTCGTACATTACCTTCAGTGCTACTAATATTCCCATCTCCAAAAGTATTGAAATTCTTGGCGTCTCACTTAACAGTGCCCTCAGCTGGACCTCTCATATCAGATCACTTGCTAAAACCCCCTCAAAGAAACTTGGATTATTGTACAGAGTCCGTAACTTCTTCGCCGATGAGCAGTTAGCTATAATTTATAAGAGTCATGTGCGCTCTCACCTTGAATATTGCTCACCCTTGTGGAATGGTTGTGGAGAGGTTGCATTAAGACAACTAGACAAAATTCAGAACAAAGCTGTTAGAATCATTAACAACCCTGCCATTACATATAAACTACCTCCTCTGCAAGTAAGAAGGAATGTTGCCTCCCTTGCATTATTTTACAGATATTTTTTTGGCAAATGCTCAGACGAAGTTGCGTCCATGGTGCCACCTCTCCATGCCTTCCCTCATGCTACACGGGCATCTGGTAGCGCTCATGACTGGAATGTCACTCAGCCATATTGCAGAACTTCTGCCTATCAGAATTCTTTCATTCCCTGAACTGCATCTCTGGAACTCGCTTCCCAAGAGTTGTTTCCCTCCAAATTTCAACCCACAACTGTTCGAGTCAAACTGTTACAGATATTTTATGAACAAAGGACACCAGTAATCTGGTGTATGGGTTATTTTTTTTTACTCATTTGTTTTTCCTTCCTCCGTTCTGTTATTAAAAAAAAAAAAAATCTTTGCCACGTTTTCCCTGCAAATTTGTCTATCTCATCTCTCCATCTTCTGTCTGGCCATTTTCTGCCACGCTTACAATCTCTTGGTGTCCAGTCAGTCAGCCTCTTGCTCCGTCGGTTATCCCTTATTCTTGCTATATGGCCTGCCCACCTCCATTTCAGTTCTTTTATAACTTCTATAATATCTTTGACTTTAGTCTGCTCTCTCACCCAAGTTGATCTTTTCCCGCCTCTTAAAGATATTCCCAACATTGACCTTTCCATTGTTCTCTGAGAACGGATTAATATGTTTTCCATTGATTTTGTCAGTTTTCAGGTCTCACAACCATAAGTTATAGCTGGAATTACACATTCGTTATATACTTGTCGTTTCATACAAACTGGCAAGCTACTTTTCATATCTCTATGTTTACTGTAAGTTTTCCATCCAATTGTAATGCGTCTTTCTATTTCACTATCATGATCTTTCGTTAATTTTAGTATTTGTCCCAAGTAGATGTACTCCTCAAATTCTTCAAGAATTTCATCGCTTATTCTGATCATCTTCGGTGTTTGTGGATTAAACATTTCTTTAGTTTTACTCCGGTTTATCTTCAGTTCTACTTTCAGACTTTCTCTGTTCAGGTCATTTAAAATTTCTTGCAATGCCTCTGCTGTTACAGAGATTAGGACAATGTCATCTGCAAGTAGCAGTTTTACAATGTTCTCTTTCACTCCTTGTTCTCGCAGTGAATTTACAATTGCTATGTGCTCCACTGAATCAAAAGCCTTTTCGTAATCAACAAACCCTAAGCACAGTGGTTTACTATATTCTGTAGCTATCTCAATTAGCTGATTCACTGTGTGTAGATGATCAGTGGTCGAATATCTGCTTTGGAGTCCTGCCTGTTCACGAGGTTGGCTTTCCTCAAAAATTGTTATTTTGTTCATAAGGACTTCAGTGTAAAGTTTGTAAATGATAATAAGCAAATGTGTCGATAGTTACTAAGATGTTTTGAGTCATCTTTTTTGTAGAGTAAAATAACTATTGCATTACACCATGTTTTGGGAATTTGCTTCTGTTTTATACAGTGGGTAAATAAGTGAGCAAGCCTATTTTGTACTTCAACTACTGCATCCAACAGTAAATCTGTTACTATTTCATCTTCTCCCGGAGACTTCCCTCTTATCATGTTTCTGAGACAAGTATTTACTTCGCCTGGTGTTATATATATATATATATATATATATATATATATATATATATATATATATATATATATATATATATATATATATACATATATATATATATATATATATATATACAGTATATATATATATATATATATATATATATACAGAGAGAGAGAGACAGACAGACAGACAGAGAGAGAGAGAGAGAGTAGACTGTAGCACCAGTCGAGCAGGGCAGTACTCCCAAGGTGGATGGATAGCTGATGACAGGGAGAGCTGGAGCTCCCGTTTCATCAGTTCTCGGGACAAGGTCCCGACCATCCCCCTTTGCTGAACTTTTTCAGTGTCTCAGTAATACAGAGAGTAGGCCAGCATGCTCTCCAATACAAGTTTCTCCAACTATCAACACCAAACTACATGCACAGTACACACCACACTTCCTTTTCAAAATTTTCAAAAATGGCGTCGAAAAACATAGCCTCAGAGTCCCCAAGGGGGGGGACCATAAATGCCCCCACCTTCAGCCCCTCTCCTGGTGACGACTCAAGGTGCCTGGAACCACTGTCCGACTCTCTTCTTCTTCATTTCTGCAACATTCGTGGCCTTTCCTCTAACTTTCGCTCTGTTGAGCACCACCTCTCCTTCTCTAAATCTCACCTTCTTTTCCTAACTGAGACTCAGCTGTCTGAGGCAACTGACAGCAAACCCTTTTCTGTATCCTCCTACTTTCTCTATACTCATTTCAAAGCCAAAGGTGGCTGTTGTGTATATATACGCAACAACTTATCTTGCTCTTGTGTTCCTGAACTCGATTCTTCTGAATTCTCTACACTCTGGCTTCGGCTTTCCTGTCATTCTCTGACTAAATATATCTGTGCTGTTTACTTATCTCCTAATTCTACTGACTATCAAAAATTCATTGAGTATCTTACTTCTACGATGGAACACATTCTATCCATCTCTCCTTTCTCTGAAATCTCCATTCTTGGAGATTTCAATGTTCATCACCACCTTTCGCTCTCCTATCCTTTCACTGATCCACCTGGTGAACAAGCCTACACCTTTTCTATCCTTAATGACCTAGAGCAGCTTGTACAGCACCCTACCCGCATCCCTGACTGCCTTGAAGAGAGCTCCAACATACTTGATCTCTTCCTTACAACTAATCCTTCTGCTTACACTGTTAATCTTTTCTCTCCGTTGGGCTCCTCCAATCATAACCTCATCACCTTAACCTGTCCTATCACTCCGGTACGGCCTGCGGACCCTCCAAAAAAACGTCGTCTCTGGTACTTTGGAGCTGCGGATTGGGAGGTCCTTAGGCAGTACTTCTTTGATTTTCCCTGGAATGATTATTGCTTTCATGGCCACGAGCCATCTGGGTGTGCCTTGTGCATTACGGAGGTTATTCTCTCGGGCATGGAAGCATACATTCCTTTCTCATATCCTTTGACTAATGCAAGAAAGCCTTGGTTTAATCACGCTTGTTCTAACGCTGTCCGCAACAAGGAGAGGGCTTATAAAAGGTACCGCAGGCAACCCACCCCTGAATCACATCTTTTATACATTTCTGCCCGGAATCGTGCTAAGTCTGTTCTTCTCTCTGCTAAAAATAATTTCATCCATACAAAATGTTCTCAACTCTCCAACTCAAACTCTTCCCGCTCCTTCTGGCACCTTGCCAAAAACCTTTCTAACAACTTTACCTCATCATCCTTCCCTCCTCTCTTCTACTCTGATGGCTCTGTAGCTATTTCTTCTACTGATAAAGCAGATCTCTTTGCTCAGACTTTCTCCTCCAATTCCACCTTAGACGATTCCGGTGCTGTTCCCCCATCACATCCCCCCTCTGACTTTCTCATGGCTAACATTAAAATTTCTTCAGCTGATGTATTTTCTGCCATTGATGGCCTCAGTATTCATAAGGCATATGGGCCTGATGGAGTCCCTCCTGTTGTTCTCAAGAACTGTGCTTCTGTGCTTACACCCTGGCTAGGCAAACTCTTTCGCCTTTGTCTGTCAACTTGTACCTTTCCTTCTTGCTGGAAGTTTGCTCTCATTTAGCCAGTCCCAAAGAAGGGTGACCATTCCCAACCCTCTAACTATCGCCCAATTGCTTTAACATCCTGTATCTCAAAAGTTTTGAGTCTATTCTTAATACAAAAATTTTTAAGCATCTTTCCTATCACAACCTTCTTTCTGATCGTCAGTATGGGTTCCGTCAGGGACGCTCCACTGGTGATCTTCTCACCTACCTTTCAGACTCCTGGTCATCCTCCTTTTGGGACTTTGGCGAAAGCTTTGCCATTGCACATGACATCTCAAATTCTTTCGATCGAGTCTGGCATAAATCCTTAATTTCCAAACTGCCCTCTTATGGTTTCTATCCTTCTTTCTGTGCCTTCATCTCTACCTTCCTTTCTGGTCGTTCTATAGCCGCCGTTGTAGACGGCTATCGTTCTTCTAGATCTATTAACAGTGGTGTTCCTCATGGCTCTGTCCTATCACCAACTCTCTTCCTTTTATTCATCAATGACCCTCTAAGCTGTACATCTAATCCTATCCACTCATACGCTGATGACACAACCCTTCACCTTTCCATTCGATTCCCACAACGTCCATCTCAGCAGTTACTTCAGCAGGCAAGGGATGAGGCTATGGCACACCTAATGTCTGACTTGGCTCGTATCTCTGACTGGGGTAAAAATAATCTGGTTGTTTTTAATGCATCAAAGACTCAGTTTTTGCACCTATCAACCCGACAAAATCTTCCATAGGGATACCCACTTTTGTTTAATAATACTCAACTTAATCCTGCATCATCATTGAACATGCTTGGAGTTTCATTTGCTCGGGACTTGTCTTGGAAAGATCATATTACATCTCTTGTAAAATCTGCTTCCAAGCGATTGGGTGTGCTAAGCCTACTCCATTCCTTCTTTGCCCCTGCACAATTGTTGACTCTATACAGGGGTTTTATCCACCCCTGTGTGGAGTACAACTCTCATGTGTGGGGAGGCTCCCCACATACAGCTCTTCTCAATAGGGTGGAGTCAAAGGCTTTTCGTCTCATTAACTCTCCCCCTCTTCCTGACTCCCTTCAACCTCTGTCTCTTCTCCGCAGTGTTGAATCTTTATCTCTTTTCTATCGCTACTTCAATGGTAACTGTTCCTCTGAACTGTCTGCATGCATTCCTCCACTTCTACGACGGGCGCGTAGCACCCGTCTAGCAGCAAACTCTCACTCCTTTTCTGTCCAACTCTAATGCAAGAGTTAACCGTTACTTCCGGTCCTTCATTTATGCAACAGATCAACTCTGGAACTGTCTCCCTCTGTCTGTATTTCCTGCTTCCTATGATCTCCAGTCTTTCAAACGCAGTGTGTCCAGGCATCTCGAAATGAATGGATCTTGAATTTGGCTCTCTTTTGTATTTTGTTTTTCTCTTGGAAGGAACAGTTTTGAGGGCTCATGGCCTTTGGTTCCTTCTTCCTCACATAAAATATATATATATATATATATATATATATATATATATATATATATATATATATATATATATATATATATGTGTGTGTGTGTGTGTGTGTGTGTGTATACATCGTAGATGAGTATATAGTCCTTCTTTGACGCACTGCCAAAATATAACGTGCTGTAATTGACATTTTATTTCTCTCTGCTAAAAAGAGATTCTTTTCAGCAGTTGAGTTAACCGGGCCATTCATTATGGGATGGACTTTCCTATGCTCACTAATGGTGCTTAGTAACATAAGTGAACCAAAGAAGTGTCATTATTGTGAACATGCAAAAAGAGATATGTGCAGAATTCAGTTCCATATTTGTAGGAAGTCAGCAGAAAAATGATCTTGACTTTTGTGCACTTACAGAATCATTATTTAGTTACTCCACTTTAACAATAAAACAAAAATGAAATTACTTTCATCACCTACGTTATCTATGAGTAAAAAGACATAAGGTAGTTTCAAATTAAATATGCTATCTTTATCTTTTTAACAATTTAAAGCTTTTCTTTGCTGCATAAAACTCTATTTACAAGAGATTATCAGTAATAACAATGAGCCCTGCAGTGCAAAGGTTAACCTTAGCTTAGAATCTCACCTCTCTAGTTGTTGTGGAATAACAGCATATATCATTGTTGCCATGAATGATGTACGAATCTCCACCTGATCTGTGACCTGCAAGTAAATATAACATTAAAATAAAGAAAGAAATGAAGACCCCAACTGCCATATATATATATATATATATATATATATATATATATATATATATATATATATATATATATATATATATATATATATATATATATATATATTCAAATTCAAGATCCGTTCATTTCGAGATGCCTGGACACACTGCGTTTGAAAAACTGGTGATCATAGGAAATAGAAAATACAGACAAAGACAGTTCCAGAGCTGACCTGTTGCATAAATGAAGGACTAGGAGTAACGGTTAACTCTTGCATAAGAGAGTTGGACAGAAATAGGATGAGAGTTTGTTGCTAGACGGGTGCTATGCACCCGTCATAGAGGTGAAGGGATGGAAGTGGACAGTTCAGGAAAGCAGTGTCCATTGAAGATGCGATAGAAAACAGATAAAAATGCAACAGTGCGGCGAAGAGACAAAGGTTGAAGGGACCCAGTAAGAGAAAAAGAGTTAATGAGACTTTGACTCCACCCAATTGAGAAAGGCTGTATATGGGGAGCCTCCCCACACATGAGAATTGTACTGTACACAGGGGCAAATAAAACCCGTGTATAAAGTCAACAACTGTACAGGGGTAAAAGAGGTACATAGCTTAGCGCATCCAGTCTCTTGGAAGCAGATTTTACATGAGTTGCAATATGATCTTTCCAAGATAATTCCCGAGTGAATGAAACCCCAAGCATGTTCAAGGATGATGCAGGATTGAGCTGGATATTATTAAACATTAGTGGATACTCCTGTGGAAGATTTTTTCAGGTTGATAGGTGTAAAAACTGAGTTTTTGATGCATTAAAAACAAAAATATTATTTTTACCCCAGTCAGAGATATGAGCCAAGTCGAACATTAGGCGTGCCATAGCCTCATCCCTTATTTGTAGAAGTAACTGCTGAGATGGAAGTTGCGAGAACCGAATGGAAAGGTGAAGGGTGGAATCGTTAGCGTACAAGTGGATAGGGTTAGATGTACAGATTAGAAGGTCATTGATGAATAAAAGGAAGAGAGAGTTGATGATAGGACAGAGCCCTGAGGAAAACCACTTTTGATAGATCTAGGAGAAGAACGATGGCCGTCTACAACAGCGGCTATAGAACAGCCAAAAAGGAAGCTATATATGAAGGCACAGATAGAAGGATAGAAATCGTAAGAGGGAAGCTTGGAAATTAAAGATTTATGCCAGACTCGATCGAAAGCCTTTGAGATGTCAAGTGCAATGGCAATGCTTTCGCCAAAGTCCCGAAAGGAGGATGACCAGGAGTCTGAAAGGTAGGTGAGAAGATCGCCAGTGGAGCGTCCCTGACGGAACCCATACTGACGATCAGAAAGAAGGTTGTGATAGGAAAGATGGTTTGGATATTTTTTATTAAGAATTGACTTGAAACCTTTTGAGACAGGATGTTAATCCAGCTGGACGATAGTTAGAGGGTTGGGAATGGTCACCCTTCTTTGGGACTGGCTGAATGAGAGCAAACTTCCAGCAAGAAGGAAAGGCACAAGTTGAAAGACAAAGGCAAAAGAGTTTACCTAGGCAGGATGTAAGCACAGAAGCACAGTTCTTGAGGACAATGGGAGGGACTCCAACAGGCCCATATGCCTTGTTAGTATTAAGACAGGTGATGGCAGAGAATACATCAGCTGAAAAAAATTTAATGTCAGCCATGAGGAAGTCAGAGGGGGGAAGTGATGAAGGAACAGCACCGGAATCATCTAAGGTGGAATTGGAGGAGAAAGTCTGAGCAAAGAGATCTGCTTTGTCAGTAGAAGAAATAGCTACAGAGCCATCAGAGTAGAAAAGAGGATGGAAGGATGATGAGGTAAAGTTCTTAGAAAGGGTTTGGCAAGGTGCCAGAAGGAGTGGGAAGAATTCGAGTTGGAGAGTAGACAACATTTAGTATGGATGAAATTATTTTTAGCAAAGCAATGACATACTCAGCACGATTCCGTACAGAAACATAAGCAAGATGCGATTCAGGGGTTCCTTGGCTCTGGTACCTTGTATGGGCCCTCTCCTTGTTGCAGACAGCATTAGAACAAGCGTGATTAAACCAAGGCTTTCTTGCATTAGTCAAAGGGTATGAGAAAGGAATGTATGCTTCCATGCCCGATAGAAAAACCTCCATAATGAGCAAAGCACACTCAGATGGCTCCTGGCCATGGAAGCAATAATCATTCCAGGGAGAATCAAAAAGTACTGCCTGAGGGCCTCCCAATCTACAGCTCCAAAGTGCCACAGTCAGTGTTTCTTTGGGGAGCCCTCAGGCCGCACTGGAGCAATAGGACAGGTCAAGGTAATAAGGCTGTGATCGGAGGAGCCCAACTGAGAGGCAAGATTAACATTGTAAGCAGAAGGATTAGTTGTAAGGAAAGGGTCACGTATGTTGGAGCTCTCGTGAAGGCGGTCAGGGATATGAGTAGGGTGCTGTACAAGCTGTTCTAGGTCATTAAGGATAGAAAAGATGTAGGTTTGTTCATCAGGTGGCTCAGTGAAAGGAGAGGAGAGCCAAAGGTGGTGGTGAACATTGAAGTCTCCTAGAATGGAGATTTCAGAGAAAGGAAAAATGGATCGAATGTGTTCCATCTTAGAAATAAGATAGTCGAAGAATTTTTCATACTCAGCAGAATCAGGAGATAAATAAACAGCGCAGACATTTTTAGTCAGAGAATGACAGGAAAGCCGAAGCCACAGAGCAGAGAATTTAGAAAAATCAAGTTCAGAAACACGAGAGCAGGTTAATTGGTAACGTACAGTTCGCCGCACAAATGGCGTTCCTCACCCTCCGGGTCAAATTGTATATTTGGCAACGCCGTACCCAGATCCCCAACCCCCTCCTAACCCCATCTCGTAGTACTACCAACCTTCCCCGCCTTCCACTGACTCACGTATATGAGATAAAGGTTTCGTGAACCATTTACATCAGTTGCTATATACGTGAGTCAGTGGAAAAGGAGAGGTTACTACGAGGTGGGGTGAGGAGGGTTGAGATCCGCTTTGCCGAATATACGATTTGACCTGGAGGGTGAGGAACGCCATTTGTGCGGGGAACTGTACATACTCGTATACACAGGAGTCGCCTTTGGCTTTGAAATGAGTCAATATATATATATATATATATATATATATATATATATATATATATATATATATATATATATATATATATATATATGTATGTATATATATATATATATATATATGTCATCATCATCTATTACAAGTCCACTGCTGAACAAAGGCCTCCCCCACGAATTCCTTGACTGAGCCAATCTTTGCCACGTTTTCCCTGCAAATTTCTCTATCTCATCCCTCCACCTCCTGTCTGGCCTCTTTCTGCTACGCTTACAATCTCTTGGTGTCCAGTCAACCTTTTGCTCCATCGATTATCCCTTATTCTTGCTACATGGCCTTCCCACCTCCATTTCTGTTCTTTTATAACTTCTATAATATCTTTGACTTTAGTCTGCTCTCTCACCCAAGTTGATATTTTCCTGTCTCTTAAAGATATTCCCAACATTGGCCTTTCCCTTGCACTCTGAGAACGAATTAATTTATTTTCCATCGATTTTGTCAGTTTCCAAGTCTCAGAACCATACGTCATAGCTGGAATTATATATTCATAATATTTTTTTCGTTTCATACAAATTGGCAAGCTACTTTTCATAATGTCCCTATGTTTACCGAAAGCTTTCCATCCACTTGTAATGCGTTTTTTTTTTTTTTTTTCCCCGCTATCATTATCTTTCGTTAATTTTAGTATTTGTCCCAGGTAATTGTACTCCTCAACATCTTCAAGAATTTCTTCACTTATTCTTATGACCCTTTTTGGTGTTTGAGGATTAAACATTAGTTTTACTTCGGTTCATCTTTAGCCCTGTTTTGAGACTTTCTATGTTTAGGTCATATAACATTTCTTGCAATGTCTCTGCTGTTTCTGAGATTAGGACAATGTGATCTGCAAATCTCAAATGGTTTAGCTTTTCTCCATCTATGTTCACTCCTTTGTTTTCCCAGTCTAGCTTTCTGAAAATACTTTCTAGGCATGCTGTAAATAATTTTGGTGAAATTGTATCTCCCTGACGCACGCCCTTCTCAATCTTAATTTTCTCTGAGTCCTTATGTAATTTATCTGTAGCATTTCCCTCTTTATATATGCATTCGAGCAGTTTTACAATGTTCCCATCCACTCCTTGTTCTCACAATGAATTTATAATTGCTATGTGCTCCATTGAGGAAAAAGCCTGTTCATAATCAACAAAACCTAAGCATAGTGGTTTATTATATTCTGTAGTTTTCTCAATTGGCTCATTCATTGTGTCTGTATATATATATATATATATATATATATATATATATATATATATATATATATATATATATATATATATATATATATATATATTGTCATATCATTTTTATCATAAACTCCTCCTGAGAAACATTTCGAACTAAAAGTTATGATGTAGCATTCCTTAAATCTTTCCAGCAAGCTGCCCTTCCCAATTTGAAAGAAACTGATCATTTTAGTGCATAGTAAAGTTCGAGCCAAAGGCTCCAAGTATAATAATGTATTGTTCTTCCTAGGAAGAACTAAAAAAATTAAAAATCATCATGTTTATTTAGAGATGTCTGGATTGGACACATAGTTTAAATGTTTGGAGGTCATAGGCAGAGGGAAATACAGTATGACGAAGATAGTTCCTTAGTTAATCAATTTTAAACACGAATGATTGAGAATACCCGGTAACTCTTGCAAGAAAGAACTGGACAGGAAAAGGGAGTAGGGTTCATTGCTTAGTGGATGCTATATGGCTTCCGTAATTGGGGAGGGACAGAGGCATTCTCTTCGCTATGAAATGACAGTAAAATAAGGAAAGATATGCAACGCTTTAGTTAAGTGCGAGAAGTAAGAAACCACAAAGAAGAGGGAGGATGACGAGAACTTATTCCTTTACCTCCATTGTGTTCAAAATGGAGAGAGAGAGAGAGAGAGGGAGAGAGAGAGTGCAGAACTTAGAGTCAAACATATCCCCTGGATAAAGCCTGCTAACTGTTCAGGGATAATGGACAAGCTAAGGCAAATTTCCTTTTATTTTCAAACTTTACCAGTCAGGGAATAGTCAGAATAAAACATAATTGTTTTCAGTACGAAAATGTTTGAAAAGAAATTTAATAACAGTGAGAAAATACTGTGATATGTATCGAAACGGAGATAATATAAGGCCCTGTACAGAGTATGATACACAAGCGCCATCCCCCCAGACATCAAGATAATGCTATCCCACAGTCCCTCAAAGTCCGTACTTTCATGTGGAGGTGATTGATGTTATGAAACACCACTGACCGCAAGGTTGGAAAGCCATGAAGACAAACACCATTTTCGTCCAAAGTGTGCTCAGTGTGCTAAACCCTCATTGGAGAAATTATTGGGAAAGTATGATACTGAGACACCAAAATGTTGTTCAGATGCGACATGCACTTGGCTGAAACATGAGCGGGATTTGGTTACCAATCGCTCACAACACACCAGTGTGGCGTCGTTCACACCCAATGTGTGTGCTGATAGTAGTGGTTCCAAGTCTCGTCCACAGACTGTGTACTGTACATTGCTAAGAGAATTAGTGTCTGTGGCTTTTTATTCTTTAATGTTTACTAACTCTGTCAATAAGGTTATTCTTCTTACTGCAAAAATTTTTTTTATTGCAACAGTATTTTTGAGTTGTATTCACATTCTTATTCTTTTCCTTCTTATGTTCTTTTGTTTTTATTGCATAAATATTGCACTGTCTCCGTCTGGGGAAATCCCGTGGTATAGGAACCTTTCTTGTTATTATTACCAGGATGTGCTTGCACCTACAACTTGTAAAACACTGTAACACAACATCAAAGTATGTAAAACCATGGTGCTGTGGCTGTGCAAACTGTTTTCATAGACAAAATATTGTCTGTTGTTCACAAATCACACAGTGCAACAAGTACCGGGTATTCAAGTAAAATGGCGATTATCATTATTCTTGACAAAATATTGTGAAAATTACTTTTCATGACATTTTCCAAACAGTCTAGTGACATTCAGCTTCATTTTAAAACATAAAGGAACCCTCTAGCTATAGGTCTTCATACTAGTTTACACATTATTGCACTGCAAAAATGGCTCAATTGCATGCCAAAACAATGTGATATCTAACTTTTTTTTCAAGTTAACGGAAAAAACAATAAAAAAAATAACAGTTCCTTTACCAAAAAGTTTTTGGATAATGTAGATACATTCAGCTTTACAATGCTCCAAACCGCATCATCCTAGCTATAATAGTTTTGGCGTTATCGATAATCCCACGTTCAAAAACTATGACCGCGTTTTCTAGCGTTATTAAAAAATGGCGCTTGTAAATAACACTCCCGGCAGGACCTCATATTATAATCGAAAGAAACGTTTCGGTGCTTATCTAATCAAGAAAAAAACGACGTCATTCTCACAGACAGTGGTGTGCTATGGTTGATATTATCTATGTGCATACCGGGGGTTCAAAAAAGATAAAACAGGACAAATATCCCTGGTGTTTATCATGCAGTTTTAGGTGGCACTGACGAGACCGATGCTGGCGACAGTTTGTACGTTTCATTGATCGACATCGATCATCATTGTGGGCGGTGAAGAGGTTCAAGTGTTGTTTGAATGAGAGTACACATTTCATCTCGGATGATAGTGTAGAACACTGATATACTGGAGGTGAATGGAGTTTAAAAGAGATAACATGGGTTTTGAAATAAAGGCTCTAACTGTAGCAGCCATAAAAATGAGATTAAATCGTATCTCTTGCAGTGAATACTTACCAAACATGAATTTTGTGAAAAACAATGTAGTTTCTGTAGAGAACACATTTTAAATAATCACTAGCATATCACATACGAAACTGATTGGGCTACAAAATATTGCAAAACAATGTTGATATAAAATCGGATGTAGTAATCAAATTAATTACAACAGCAACAGATAGTTACAGCAAAACCTTGAATGCATACAAGTATATAGTTCTCACCTCGATCCAGCTGGGTGATGGAAGAACACGGAAAGTAAAATTCAGGGCCTGGGCAACCGCAACCAGCTGATTGTAGTTAGTGCCTGAGTACCTGGTCGTGTTGCCTTCAATGGACTCTCTCCAGTAGGGTTCATATGGAAACGCCGTTACGTTTATCGTCGTGCCGTGGAAACTTTTAAAAATAATGCAATATTTTAAATGTATCGAAGTTGCAGTGCAACATTAGGGTGGAAGTGACGTTATTCATACTGTGATAATCCTATAAGAATAAAGGCTATTGCGTATTTTTTAAAACAAGTAAACATACTCCATGAATTTTTTTTATAAATGTTTATTAGTTAATTAGTTATATTATTTCATTTACGTAACTGTTTATCGGCTCGATGTTCTCTTTGATTACATTGACTATAACATGTATACTGCAGGCTACAAGTTATGCCTGTTTTACACTAATCTGCTCTAGATTTTCTGACTTTTGCGATGTATTTCACATACCTCAGATGCAGAATAATGCAAAGCTATGGCTCTACTTCATTTCCATATCATTTTCTCATGACTATAGTAGGACTCGCGTAAATGTGCGGCTTTGGTGTCGCCCGCACCTGTGTACAATGGTGCCACGATTCCCCAACTTGCGATGTGAAACGGAAGCTATTTATGTACAAGGCATCACAAATACAATAAATTCAGATGAATAAACCTTACACTTGTGTATTTTGATGGATGAATCAACAGTAATCTTATTATGCATAAAATATTTATAGAGTAACACAGAAACATGGCATACATATTGTACAGTGTTGCTAAAAGAAATTGTAGTCACTTTTAATGGTTTTTAACGTAGTTTTAGGGTGGGTAATAATATCACAGTTATGGATATAAGATAATGAGCCTGAAAAAAGAAGAAATATGCCAATATCCAAAGTAAAAGAAATAATTCATATAATTCTTGTGAGTGGCAACACTGACACACAAAGTCTGGCCTAAGATAAAGTACGTACCCCTTCATAGACCCAAGCATAGTTTGTACAGATGTTGCTAGGGAAAAATGCTCACATTTACTGGCTTTTACCGTAATTTTAAGGGCGAGGAATAATCACATTTATAATGATAAGCTAATATTTAGGACAAAATAGTAGACATATGCCAATACCGAAGTAAAAAAAAAAAAAACATTATTCACTCGCGAGCGGCAACACTTCCACACCCAGTCGGTGACCTTGACCTCAAGGGTGGTGTGGAAATGATGTCAAATTTACAATATGTACAATATTATGTAAAATATCCAAAATGTCTCTTGTACTAAAAGAGAGAGAGAGAGAGAGAGAGAGAGAGAGAGAGGGGCAAGGTTGAATGCATTGTCGGCATGACGGGGGGGTGGTGGTTGTGGAGGCATTGTCAGGCTGAGAGAGAGATGGAGGAAGGGGAAAGAGAATGAATGAATGAAAATCAATCATGGTACTGCAATAACGGGTCATCTGTCGCCGTATACAAAAAATTATAATTATCACTAAATATAACAAAACCAAATTAACAAATGAAAGCACAATTATAAATAACTTATAAAAGAATCAAAAGTACTCAGGGTGGCTCACATCTCCCGCCAGGAGAAAGAGAGAGAGAGAGAGAGAGAGAGAGATAATGGTATAGAAAACGTGGCAACACTGTACACAGATGCGGGAAACACCACAGGCGCAAATTTACGCGAGTACTACTATATCACCATAGTCTAGTGTTAATCTCTTCTTAAACCTAAGCATAGGAGGTGAAGAGATGACAATTTTAGGTCAGGCTAGAACAATATGGGTATAGTCCAGTATATACTCGTCAGTAATATGGATTCATTACATAATTTTTTTTTCAGTTTTGTAATGACCAGTAATTTCAACAGAGTACGTAAGATACTCCAGTTCTGAAATGGCCAGTAATCTGTACACATTACTTGGTGTATTTCTCCGGGAAAAGGGTGGGAGGTGTGAGATAGCGTAGACCTGATGTGGGGGTCCAGGAAGCCACTTGCAGCACCCGGGCACCGTCAGGACTGTACGGCAAGTGAACCAACATGCTGTACCTGCACAATACGTTTATAGTTTTCAGGCAGAATGAATTATCTTTATTCCCTCGACACTACAAGGGTGTAATTTATCATTTCCTGTAGCTAATGAAGAGACAGTTTCATGGAGTCTTTGGAAGAACTCTTGTAGTGAAAGTTGTATCTAATCGAGGCTATAATTTACTCCTTCATTAAGGAAAGTACGACTAACCCCTCAGTCTGAAAATTGTCTCCTGATTGGAATTTTCTGACGGTAGCAGGAATGAACAAAAAAAAAAAAAAATAATAATTCCACTTATAGTCTGTTTATCACATGGGGCCGTCTTTTCGATGCCTTGGATGTTTTCTAGTAATAAATCTTGCTCAGTTAATTGCTTCCTACGTGAGCCATTTGTTCTATATATACTCCACTGTTTTCTCTCTCCGAAACAAAGTCGTATTCACGGTTTCTCATGGGAAAAAGACCAGTTAATCTACTCCGTTCACTTTAACTTGGCCTAACAGTATCACCTCTCCATCTTGAATATTAAGATGTAACTAGATATCAGCACTATGATATGTTGCTAGTCATAAAAGGCGTCACAGAAAAGATGCATAACCACATTATTGGTATTCGGCTACTTAGCTGTGTGAAATAAGATGCAAAAGGAAAAAAGATTCTTGGACAAGTTATAATGAAGGAAACAAAATGAGAATATAATGCAGACTGCACAAGTAATAATATCATTGTGCATTGTTATCTCTTCAGTCCAACTGGCTTTGAACTACCAACTCAGCACTGGACAGCAGCCTTTTATTCAGTGTGGAATTCTGGTTACGATTTCCTTCTACTTGTTGCGAAAATTAGAGGGTTGGCAGAAGCTGTTGATCAAAAGTTTACGTGTATATTAGCCACCTACTGTAGATATAACTGCGTTTTTTTTTTTTTTTTTTTTCCCAGGGGAGGAAGGGGTGAAAGGGGGATTCTTACAACCGCTAGTGATTTTATTCAACTCTGGCGAGTTTTTAAATACAGGGGTGAAATGTAGCCTTCATCAAGTCTTTCACAACGAAAACTCCTTCCAAAACTAAATTTAAATTCTTTGGTTTTGATTTTGATTAAAATTTATGAGACGTTATGGTTCTGAAGGTCCTAAGATCTCGTCTATGAATACGTATACGTCGTTCTTAAAGCTATTTAAATGACACACAAGCGCATAAGAGGGTGTCCCATGCAAAATTAGTAAGGAAAGAGAATCTATCCTCTCTCATAAGGCGATGGAAACTTGACGCAAATAACAGTATACCTAAATTACAAAGGAAAATAAGGACTCCTAAATAATAATAGTGATGGACGAAAGAGTGTGGCCGAGGTGTACATGGTGCTCGTGCCCATTGCCCCAGTTCCCATAAGCCAAGTGTGGGGACGGTCAAAATAAGTGTGATCAGAGAGGAACGGGTTTCAGCCCACGGAGGCTGCATTTGATGATCTTCAGGCATGTATTTGGACAGATTTTCTGGGGACATGCAACTCGTGCATCATGGATTTTCCATGGCAATTTTTCACTGTCCATGACATAATACCTAGGCACAAGATCACTATCACCAGGAAATCTCTCGACACTGGTTTGACCTCCCTTCCTGTGAAAAGAGCCAACATGACGGAATGGTATCCTGTTGAAGTCGGTGAATTTTATGTGTGGCTATCGCTCACCACATTGATGGCACACATAAAAAAGCATGCCATAAAGGACTACTGGATCATGGACGACCTCACAACCACACCTGTCTCTGGAAGGTACATGACACATTACAGAGTACCTTGCCATATTATGGTTCCTGCACGTTTACCCCTACGTGGTACCCTAACCCAATGACAGGGTGTGGAAAATTCGCCCAATTCTGACCAAATGAGAATAGGATCTTCCACCATTTGTTTCCCCTTTCCAGAAATAGGTGGCGGATGAGTCCCATGTATTATTCTGGGGTTGACTGGCTTTTATCCAATACACATCATCCAAACGTCATCACATCTGCATCACAGTCTTTGTTGCTTGTGACTCCAAGAGTGGGTATATTCTGGACTTTACAGTTATCGCCCACATAGTGAGACAATAATGTAACCGCCTGCATCGGAGTGTGTGTGTGTGTGTGTGTGTGTGTGTGTGTGTGTGTGTGTGTGTGTGTGTGTGTGTGTGTGTGTGTGTGTGTGTGTGTGTGTGTGTGTGTGTGTGTGTGTGTGTGTGTGTGTGTGTGTGCTTACCTTTTGGTATCTTTACAGGAATGAGTCAAGCTCGTACTGTCCAGTGTATTAAACCATTTTTATCATACATATCCTATAATTTATGAATAGTTTTGGCACACACTGTTTCATTCGGTGATGCATCCCATTGATAATTTGCTCTGTTTGGGAAACTGAATTTCCTTACGTCTTTGTCACTTCTCATTTTGTGCAGTTTTTTGCAGTGTCTTCTTCCTGATGCCTTTCCGTACGTTATATACCCATTGATGTCTACTTTCTCTTTCCCTGAAATGCATTTATATAACATACTCATGTACCCATATTGTAGCAGCCCTTTGTACTTTTTCAGTGTTATCTATAATATGTGTTTTTTGATATGATGATTCCAGACCAGTGATACATATTCCAGGGTTGGTCTCATGAATGATGTTATTATCTTTCTCAGCATGTCTTCATTTATAATTGTGAATGCTATTCTCGTATTAGCAAGCAGTGTGTGCATGTTTAGTACCTTCTCATTTATGTGGTCAGCCGGTCATAGTCTGTTATTGTAGTCACTCCTAGGTCCTTCTTTTCTGATATGTGAAGGGTTGAACTTCCTAGCTTGTAACCCCAATCTGGTCTTTTTCCACTTTTACCAAACTTAATTACATGGCATTTTTCACACTGAATACCATTTGCAATCTATTCCATTCATGAAGCTTAATTAATTCTTCTTGTAGCTCTCTGCAAGAGTCTGTGTTTGCAATTCCCCTTCGTATTTTTGCATCATAAGCCAACATATTTAGATTGCTTTCATTTCAAACGTTCCTGTCTAAGTCATGTATATATTCTAAAAACATAATTGGTGTCAGCACCGAGCCCTGTGGAACTCCGATAGTCTCTTCCCTCCATGATTAGTAATTCCCCCTTAGTACTGTTCGCATTTCCCTTTATCTGAGAAAATCCTGCGTCCAGCAGAAAAGATTACTTTAGCTGCCTGCTTGATGGTACAGTTTCCATAAAAGTCTTTGGTGCGATACTCTGTCAAATGCTTTCTTAAAATCCAAATAGATACTGTCCACCCTTGCCTATCTTTTCTTTAGTGTTTCTGCAACTTTTATGATAGTAGCTTAATTGATTTGTTACAAATGATTTTCCTTTTCTAAAACTGAATTGTCCTTCTGTTATCATATTGTATTTTTCCAGATGGCTTATCTAGATTTTTCTTATTAGCTTTTTTAGTACTTTGCGAACAACAGTTGTCAGGGATACTAGTCTACTGTGGAGTAGATTCTGTCTGTTTCCTTTTTTTTAATAGGGGAACAATATTTGTTTTTTTCCAAATAGCTTTTAGTTAACCTTGCTTAACTCTTCTGCACATTCATATAGCATCAAACCTGATATTTCTTCGGGACCATTTGCTTTTCCTTTGTCTAATTTACACAACTCTTCCTGTACCTCCTATTCTGATATTCGTATATCTGGTAATGTGTGGGAATGCATGTTCCTTATCAACTCTTCAAAATTACTTTCTTCTGTAAAATCTTAAAATTTTTGCTAACTTCGCAAATATCATTTTCTTGGATATAGGTTATTCCCTCATCCATGATGGACAGGATTGAATCTTTAACTTTGGTTTTGCTTCGGATGAAGCTGTAAAAAGGATTCAGTGGATCACTACTTTTATTAATAATGTCTTCCTCAAACTGCCTTCGAGCTTTTTTCCTTATCTTTGTATAAAAATTTCTTGCCTGTTTATAGCTATTATATGCCCTCTCACTATTGTGTCTTCTGTATCTGGTTCACAGCAAGTTTCTTCTCTTTTGATTATTTACACTCTGTGTTAAACTACTTCTTTATCCGTATTTCTGTTTCTTTGTGCTGAGTTAGATAATTTTTGACTCCTGTTTCATATAATTCGCAGAATTTTCTATATATAACATTTATATCTGGTCCTCTAAGCTCCATTTCCCAATCTATTTCTATGAAGTACTTCTTTAGGCCATGGTAGTTGCCCTTTTTGTAGTTTAGACTCTTTTTGTAACTGTCATTACTGTTATGTATATCATATGCAATCCTGAAGTTGAAATTTAATACTACATGTTCGCTTTGGCCGAATAGAGGATGATACATTATGTTGTCGATATCATGATCTTGCCTGATATATAAAAGATCTAGTAATGATGCATCAAGTCCCCTTCTCGTGTTTTCCTTGACATATTGTGTTAAGAAAAACTTCTGTGCAAGATCTAGGAGTTTTTGATCCCAACAGCTTTCATAGCTTCCTCCACCTAGAGTATTCCCATTTACATTTGTATTGAAATCTCCAATTAATATAATTCTTTCAGATTTGTCTTTCATTGTATGTAGTAGGGCTATAAAACTCTGAATTGTACTTTCTGCCAAGTCTTCATATGCGCTTTCTTTTCATGGTGTTTGTTCTGGATGGCATGAATAAATTTGCCACAGTCATTTTGCTTTCAGATGTGTCAATCTGTAATGCAATCAGTTCTAACTGTGAAGGTATATCAAGTTGTAGCTCTTTGACTTGTAGATTTAAAAAAAAAAAAAAATCTATCTCTTTTCCATACTGTATATTGTAATCCTTTCAGCTTCAGGTGTCATTTGATACCCTTGAGGTTAAATTTGTTTCAGTTACGCAAATAATATGAGGTTCCATTTCTTTGTTATAGTCTTTTATCTCTAATAATTTGGATACCATTCCATCTACATTTGAGTCCATCAACTTAATCTTGTTTACATAATTGACATTTGAGTTTACTACCTTCCTTTTTCTCAGACCATGTTGTTTATGTACCATTTTCTTACATGTAATTGCACAACTTTGTAAAAGAAAGTTTGCTCCTCTTTTCCTCTGATATTTCTTTAAGGTTTGTTTTTGTTTCTTCCCTCTTTTCCTTTAGTGATCCCCATTCTTCCTTAGTTAGGCATTTTTTATCCAAACTTTTTAAAAATCCTCTTTTTCCATGAGTTTATTAGTATTTTATAAAATTGCTTCTACAGTGTTCACACTTTGGAAGGTTACTTTCAGGGGCCTTGACCTACAGTATTTATTTCATATATCCCTTGCCTTTTGTGTTCCTCTTTATATTTATCACAGATATCCTCTGATGCTTCCTGCAATATGTTCATTAGATTTACCATCTCCCTTTTGTCTCTCGAGATTCAGTTTTATATTTCTTCTTCATTTATACCAATGATTACTAGAGATTTGTTGATATCTTCTGATTCTTTGACCAGTTTTAGGTTGTTTTTAATGATTTCTTTCAGTTTCTTTGTAATGCTTTTTTCTTCAGCTTTCGTTTCGAAGTTTTTCCTTACTTTCCTAACGTAGTTTGTACTTAATCTTTGCAATTTCTCATCGTTTCGTTGACCTGGGTTATCGTCTCTTCAGTATCACTGCTTTGGTCTATGAGACTGCTTGCATGCCTAATTTTCTCTGTATCATTTCTGAACTCCTCCAGAATACTATCATGACTGACAACTGTACACACCATTTCACTGGTCTTCTAAGTGAAACTATCTCAACTGACAGCTCATCTATAATTGTGTATTTTCTGTTTAATTCCGTTTATTATTTTTCCTTTTCTTCTTTCTTCATGCGTAGCTCCGTCTTAATTTCATCTATTTCCCTTTGAAATTTTTTCTCCAGTTTATTCACTTTCTTTACTAATTTACTATACGTTTCCAGGTCGAACAGTTCTGGATAGAAATCATCATCAGTTTCCTACCTTTATCCCTTAACTCCTTCCAAATTCACTTTACTAAAGATAGTACTCATCTTGCAGAAAGGTAATTCTTACTTAGAAAGATAATTTTTACTCATAAATTTGCATCACCCCGCTACCCGCCTGGTGATAATGACGACACCCAGCTGATGTTTACGTTGTGTCAGTGGATTCATTTGAATGCAATGACTTGTATGTATTCTGTTTTTTGGACAACACTTTTTCTGCTTGTTCTTTCTCTGCTATATTAGAACGTCACTTAATTTAGCATAGTACAGAACTTGACTCATATAAAGATACTATTAGGTGTGGTTAGTAGTGGCCTGCTGCCTGCTGCCTGTGATCTCCAGTCTCAAACGCAGTGTGTCCAGGCATCTCGAAATGAATGGATTTTGAATTTGGCTCTCTCTTGTATATTGTTTTTCTCTTGGAGGGAACTCTTATTGGGGGCTTATGGCCTTTTGTTCCTTCTTCCTCGCATAAAAAAAAAAAAAAAAAATGTTGTGCATAGTTACCTGCGTCCTCCCTCTGCCCTGTCGCCTGTGTGTGTGTGTGTGTGTGTGTGTGTGTGTGTAAACAAAATATCTCAGTATTAAGTGGGCATTTTGTATCCAAACTTTGTTGTTAGTATCGTGCGATGTGTGGCTTGAATTGCTTACGTTTGGTGAAGCTGAAATTATATGCCTTCGAATGTCAATGGATTACTAATCTAGTTTTTGAAGACAGGGGTGCAAGGAGAAAATGAAATGCGGCAGGTGAAATTCCAAGACATTTTTAAGATTCTGTCATCTTGTTATTGCTCGACTAGCGAGGTGATATTGCAAACACTGGCAACTGTTAATGTATCTGCGTGTCTGTGTGTGTGTTTGTTATGCCAAAATATCTCAAGATCAAGTGGGCAAATTGTATTCCAGCTTTGTGCGCAGTATCTCGGGATATGTCACTTGAAATGAGTAGATCTTGGCGAACTTATGACTGTATGTCCGCTATTGTAAAGGATTACTGATCAGGGTTTTTTATAATGGTGAGCGATACGTATTCGAGAGCGAATGCTCTGGCTGTCCTTTATTTATTCAGCATCAAATATGGTTGTCTCAAGTGATGACTCCTACACATCAACCACACTGACAGTTTCTCCTCGAATATGGGTCATGAACCCATGGCACTTTAGTGCCCAGGAGGAGCACTACCCTATTTTACCAGCCAAAAGCGAGAATTGGGCTTTACTCACCGAGGAATGTGGTAACATGGCGGTCATCCAATAGCATGACAAGCGGGTAGTGCTGCAGGTAGTACAAGAAGAAGTAGTTCCTACATCTTTTCTCTCTTACTGTTGTGAATGTATTCATTCTGTTCAGACAGGCTGTTTGCATAACTGCTGCACCAAGGAGACACAGTGCTCTTGTAGTGCCTGAGAGGGTCACCCAGGCAGAGTACCTTTCATGTCACAGCATGGTGAACATGGGCACCTGCAGGTCAAAAAATGTACAGGCAATGCTATATCTGTCTGAACTGTCAGCAACGGCAACTGGTTCACAGGGAAATGCATTACCAGTGCAGTGAGTTAAAGGTGACTTCTTCACTTACCACACTAGGTTGAGGTAATAGTCAATGGTCTTTGGGAAAGTATAAATAGTGTGTATAGTGATCTTACATAAAGAAAAAAAAGAGTTAACAATATAAAAAAAGGTATGGGTGTAAGAAAACACTCTTATGCTACACTGCATCAACCTTCAGTACAAGTGCAAGAATGTGTTATGGTAATAGAGTGCAATATACATGCAAACTGGATTTGTTGTGATAGTAAAATAGTAATTATTTTTTCTTCTTCTAGTGCACTAAGAAATTTCCCAAGTAAGTGATTTTACCACAGAAGAATTTAGAATATAAGGAAAAGTACGAGTGTAAGGAAATGATCTCAGGATATGGTGAATGAACTCGCAATACATGTGCCAGAAATGAAATCAATATCAGGTTCCAGCGCAAGTGAACTTGCATTACAAGTGCAATATGTGTCACGGTAGTATAGTGCACTATTAATGCAAACTAGATTTGTTGTGATACATTTTATTTATGTCTGCACATTCGCAGCCCTTCTAATTTTCTCTCTGCTGAACGCCACCTCTCTTCCTCTAAACCTCACCTTCTGCTCCGTACTGAGACTCGGCTGTCTGAGGCGTCTTAAAGGAAACTCTGCTCTATCGTCCTACTTTTTGTATACGCACGCCAAAGCAAAAAGCAGCTGTTGTGTATATGTACACAACAACATATCATGCACCCATGTTCCTGAACTTCAGTCTTCTGAATTGTCTAGTTTCTAGCTTCGGATATTCTGCCATTCTGTAACTAACTACTGTATATCTCCACTGTTTGCTTATCCACGAGTTCTACTGATGATGAAAAATTCTTTGGGAATAATATTTCTGAGATGAAACATCCAAGCAACTTCTTCTTTCCCTGAAATCTCCTTTCTAGGTGATTTCATAGATCAACACCACCGGTGGCTCTACTCTCCTTTCACTGATCCACCGGGTGAATAAAGCTGCATATTTTCTATACTTTATGACCTAGAGCAGCTTAGATAGCACCTAATCTGTACCCCTCACCGGCTTGGAGAAAGTCTCAAAATACTTAACATTTCTTTACAGCTGGTCGTTCTGCTTATGTTGCTAATCTTTTCTTTCCATTGGGTTCCTCTGATTGCAGCATTATCACCTTAACCTGTCCTATCACCTCAGCAAGGCTTGTAAACCCTCCCAAGAAGCGGCGACTTTGGCACTTTAGAGCTGGTAATTGGGAAGCCCTCAGGCAGTACGTTTTTTATTTTCCCTTGAATGATTCTTGCTTCCATGACTGAGAGCTATCTGAATGTGCTTCACGCATTGCGGAGGTTATGCTCGCAGGCATGGAAGCATACTTCCCTTTCTCTTATCCTATCCCTAGTGAAAAAAAAAAAAAAACTTTGTTTAATTACGCTTGTCCTAATGCTGTCCACAGCATGGAGAGGGCCTTCAAAAGGTACCGGAGCCAACCCATCCCTCAATCTGATCTCTTTTATGATTCTGGCTGGAATTGTGTTTAGTTTGTCCTTCACTCTGCTAAAAATCATTTCAGTTGCACTAACTAAAATTCTTCCTGCTCCTTCTGGTGCTTACCAAAAACCTCTCTTACAACTTAACTTCATCCTTTCCTCCGCTTTTTCATTCTGATGACTGTAACTGTTTCTTCTGATGAAAAAGCAGAACTCTGTTCTCAGACTGCCTCCTCTGATTCCAGTTTAGACGACTCTGGTGCTGTTCCTCCATCATCTCCTCCCTCTTACTTCCCCATGGCTGTCATTAAGATTTCATCAGTTGTGTTTACTGCCGTCACTAGCGCTATTAGTGTCAAGGCATATGGGCCTGATGGGGTCTCTCCATTTGTCCTGAAGAACCGTGCTTCTGTGCTTACACACTTCCTTGGTAAACTATTTCACCTTTGTCAACTAACTTGTACCTTTCCTTCTTGCTGGATTTTTGTTTTCATAGATCGGTGATCATTCCCATTCCTCTGCCTATTGCTCAGTTACACTATAATCTTGTTTTTGTTAAGATTTTGAGTCTCTTCTATAATTAAACAGATAAAGCACCTGTCCTATGATAACCTATTTTCTGATTGTCAGCATGGGTTCAGACAGGGGTGCTCCACTTACTATCTTCTCACCTTCCTTTAAAACTTCTGGTCATTCTTCTTTCGGGACTTTAGTGAAAGATTTGTCATTGCACTAGACATCTCAAAAGATTTCGATCGGGTTTGGCATATGTCTTTAATTTCCTTTATTTTTATCACGGTTTCTACCTTTGCCTTTATCTCCAGCCGTTCTATAGCTGCTGTTGTAGACTATCAATGTTCTTCACCTTAGGCTATCAATAAAGGTGTTCCTCAGGGTTCAGACCCATCACCAACTCACTTCCTTCGATTCAAGAATGACCTACCAAGGTTTACATCTAACCCTATTCACTCATATGCTGGTGACTCCAGCCCTCACCTTTCCATCCGTTTCCCGCAGCATCCATCTCAGCAGTTACTTTAACAAACAAGAGAGGAAACTGTTGCACATTTAATATCCGACTTGGCTCATATCTCTGACTCGGGTAGAAGTTTTTTTTTTTTTTTCTTATGCATCAAAAACTCCGTCCTTACATCTTTCGATCCATGAAAATCTACCACAGGAATATCCTCTAATTTTTAACAATACTCAGTTCGATCCTGCATCATCTTTGAACATGTTTGAGGTTTCATTCTCTCGGAATTTATCTTGGAAAAGTTCGTATTACCTCTATTTCAAAATCTGCTTCAAAGAGATTACCTGTGCTAAGTTGACTCTATACCGTCTTTACCCCTACACAGTTGTTTACTTTAAACAGGGGTTTCATTTGCCCCTGTGTAGACTACTACTCTAATGTGTGGGGAGACTTTCCACATACAGTTCTTCTCAACAAGGTATAGTCAAAGATTTTTCATCTCATTTTCTCTTTTCCTCTTACTGCTCCCTACAACCTCTATCTCTTTACTTCACTGTTGCATCTTTATATATTTTCCGTCATTAGTTCAATGACCTCTGCTCTTCTGAACTATCTGCTTGTACTCCTCCACCACTGTAGCAGGCACGTAGCACCAGTCTAGCAACAAACTCTCATCAGTTTTCTGTCCAACACTCTAATGCACGAGTTAACCATTGCTCCCGGTCCTTCATATAGGCAACAGGTCGCCTATGGAACTGTTACCCTCTGTCTATATTTCCTACTGCCTATGACCTCCAGTCTTTTCTATGAAGTGTGTCCAATCATATTGAAATGAACAGATCTTGAATTTGGATGTCTATTACTGTGTAGTTATTATTGTTTAGAGGGAGCAATTTGCAAGCCTATAACATTTATTTTCTTTTACTTGCATTAACAAAAATAATTGCTGAGAAATAGTGAAACGTACATGGAAAGTGGGTTTGTTTCGATTTAAAAGTAGTATTGGTTTAGACAAAAAAGAAAACTACACGTATCAGAAATGGACATGACCACAGGGATAGCTCAAGTGATCTTATGCGACACAGAAAACGTACTCGCAGAGAAAGTAAAGTGATTGTAATGGCAAGTCTTGTGTAATAAATCTCAGGATTTTTTTTTCTCTCCTCCATTCTGCATATTGTCACTCTTGATAGACCAGAAAATTTGGGCAAATAAACTGAGTTACCCAAACGTATAAGGGGTGATAATTCATTCATGAGGCGGTGGCCTGGAGCAGTGGAGAGGAGTGTTAAGGTCAAGTGGGGCAAGAGGGAACATGGGTGTATGCGAGCACGGAATCCCTCTTTGTCCCAGGGTGATGCGAAGGCTGTGGGCTGTGACTACCAACTCACCCCCGTATGAACACAGCCTTTTGTGACTCCCCAAATTCCCTCTATTAGTCACCTTCTTCCTCCACAATGCCTCCACCTAAAGCAGACCTGTGGACACTTACAGCGGAGAGACGAGGGATAAATAAACAATTTGGTCTTTCACTGAAAGTTTGGTGTGCTGTAATTATGCAGCTATGACAGGTTGAAAAAGCCTACTTTCAAGAAAAAAACAATGTTTACGAGAATGGCTAGCCCTGTAAGACCCCCAAGGTTTAGGAGTTAAGTTTAAAGTGAGCATAATACTTGAGTAATTACATTCTGAAGCTGTTGACGATATGATAATGAACAGGAGTGGTACCAACGGTGATTGAAGCCGTGTTTGGGGGGCTTGAGTAGATCTACACTTTTTGTACATTGATATTGTAGGACAGGTAGCACTGGCAATGGAAATAAGATTTTGATTGGAAATTCTTTGTAAGGCACTGGAGACCAAAAAGTGTTGCGTGAGCAGAGACGAATGAATATAAAAGACTAGAATGTAGTGTTGAAGGAGGGTTGATGTACTACACAAGATCAAGGTTAGTATAAGCTTGTCGAAGGATTTAAACTTTTATTTTTAAGGCAAAAAATAAATAAATAAATAAGCACACGCCACTTTCAAATACTCGGTATCCCACAAAACAACTACAAATTAAAACATTGGCATTAGAGGTACAGTTGCGATCATGAGTAACGATACACTCGTGGGCTCATGGAAAAAAAAAAATGAGAAAGTGGGAGTGACCACCGTAGACTTACATGCCCGAAGGGAAGAGAGAATACCATGCCAGTGACAGTACACAACAATCTCGTAGTCTAGTTATGGACATCAACAATGTAGCAGCGGATTCTGTATAGGCAAATTCAAGAAAACACAAATGAAGTCCTCCATGAAACATAGATGATTTATGTAGCATCAACTATAGTAAATAATAATAATAATAATAATAATTATAATAATAATAATAATAACAGCAGTAGTAGTAGTAGTAGTTAATAATAATAATAATAATAATAATAATAATAATAACAATAATAATAGTAATAAAACGTAAGACCAAATAGACAATACGGTAGTGTTCTCACAGACATTGTAATGGTGTAATTTTTGCTCCATTATGTTGTAAAACATTGGACATCATTGTATTCACTGTCATGTTGCATGCATATTGAATATCAATAGTATAAAACTGTTATCCCTGATGCTGTTCCCAACCTGTTTGTTTGGTAGCTTTATGCTAAACTGTTTAGTTAGAATGAACAGAGTGAAATGGACCAGAAACAAAATATCACCCCTCGTAAGACGTTTCTGGCCCACCCATGTTGGCCAGGATGAGCTCGGCGACAGAGAAGACCTGTGCAGTGTTCGTCTACTGAAGAGACATGGCGCACAATCCACTCAGTTATAAACCATTAGGCAGTCGTCGAATTTAAATCAATAACACAACTCTAACAAACGGATAATGGCAAGAAAATATGCCCTACTGGAGACTCCAGAGTTATTCAGTATATTAATTACTGCATGCAATAATTGCTGCATACATTATTTTTCATTGTTGTCACATGTCACCAGACTCACTCAGGCAGCTGACGGTGCTCAAGCGAGTTATGTAAACGTAATGGTTTGTGCATTTCGTGTGTAGGCTGCTCATCTCATCAACGCACATATCCGTCCTAGAACTGGTGAAAGCCTCGAAGGCTCAGCTCATTATTATGTCAATGCTTTTTCCCCAACAGTCACGTAGAAATGTTTATTGATATGTCCATATACAGTAGTGATACGTGTATTTCATTCAGTGAACACACACACACACACACACACACACACACACACACACACACACACACACACACACACACACACACAGGCGTTATACATTTCCAAGTTGACAGCGGCCACATCAGGTACAGTATACTGGTATGCACATTGAGTAGGATGATGTTATGTATGATAGTGTAGATGTCTACCGTGTTTTAATGTGCATTCAATAAACGCTGTGTAAAATATCGATGGTGATTATGACCCGAATGGCTAGTGACGAGTATTCGAGCGTGCCATGGTGTGTTCTTACCTAATTGTATCTTTACAGGAACGAGTCAAGCTCGTACTGTCCTGTGTCTAAAACCATATTTATCGTACATATACTTAAATTTGTGAATTGTTTTGGCACACACTATTTCATTCGGTAGTGCATTCCATTGATCAATTGCTCTGTTTGGGAAACTGAATTTCCTCACGTCTTTATCACCTCTCTTCTTATACAGTTTTTTGCAGTGTCCTCTTGCTGATGCTTCCCCATATGTTAAGTAATCATTTACGAA
This sequence comes from Coenobita brevimanus, assembly GCF_032717465.1. Lineage (NCBI taxonomy): Eukaryota > Metazoa > Arthropoda > Malacostraca > Decapoda > Coenobitidae > Coenobita > Coenobita brevimanus. The sequence goes on along the minus strand of NC_136986.1, from coordinate 5,204,103 downwards.
TGTCTATTTTCTCCTTCCCTGATATGCATTTATATATCATTATCATGTCACCTCTTTTCTTTCTCTCCTGTAGTATTGATAGATTCAGTTTATTTAGTCTTTCTTCGTAGCTTAGATCCCTTAAGCTTGGTACCCATCTTGTAGCGGCCCTTTGAACTTTTTCAATCTTGTCTATGTGTTTTTGGAGATGAGGACTCCAGAATACTGATGCATACTCCAGGGTTGGTCTGATGAATGATGTTATTATCCGTCTTAGCATGTCTTCATTTATGTATGTGAATGCTGTTTTTTGAGATGAGGACTCCAGACTACTGATGCATACTCCAGGGTTGGTCTGATGAATGATGTTATTATCCGTCTTAGCATGTCTTCATTTATGTATGTGAATGCTATTCTCATATTTGCAAGCAGTGTATAGGCTACATGTTCCATACCTTCTCGCTGATGTGGTCAGCCAGAGATAGTCTGTTATTGATAATCACACCTAGGTCTTTCTCTCTTTCTGATGTGTATAGGGTTTTATTTCCTAACTTATAATCCCAATCAGGTCTTTTTCCACTTTTACCAAACTTGTTTACATGACACTTGTCCACATTGAATTCCATTTACCATGTATTACTCCATTCATGAAGTTTATTTAATTCTTCTTGTAGCTCTTGTTACGGAACAGAGAAAGATAATGTACACTTTAAGTGAGAATACTAAAAATCACTACTGTCCCGTAAAGTTCCAGGTTCAAAACAAAAGAGTTAGGTAAAATTACAAGTTAAAGTTTAATGCTCAAACTAACAACAAAACATTCAGGACTCATAAGGATAATGTAATGGCAAAAAACAGGTTAAATATATGGTTAATTGCAATAGCCTCTATTAACACGAAATTAGCATGAGTAAATTTATTTAAGTCAGCCCTGATAAAATGAAAATACAGGATAATACTCAGTGAATGCAAGACATATTATTACAGATACAAAATATTATCAAAAATGACTGACATAAAAACACACCAATCACAAAAACCTTAATAGGCCTAAGAATTAACACCTCACGCCACACAGTACAAGAAAAAATGCAACAACAGTTATACTCAAATTACACGGCTGCTAGATGGCTGGAGACTTCCTGAGCACTCAAAATAATAACAACTGTACAGGGGAGGACAGAGATGTGAGCAAAATAAGGAGTAGATCTAAGTGGCAATAATGCAGAGACTGAGCTCATTATATAGGGGCCAGCAGAGCTTGATACAACTTGTAAGAAGGACGCGCAAATGAAGCCATAGGGGACAAAGAGCTGACAATCCTGCTCTGAACAACAGAAAGGACGACTTACTCTACTATAACGGTAGAAGGGGGGGACTGAGGCAGAACACGCTCGTGATCAAACATGCAGCATACTGTGCGTTAAAATTACACAAAGGATGATGAAATCATAGGCTATGTAACACCTCCCCACAAAGAAAAAGAAATTTACAAAGGAAATTTCTTATTACTCTAAAACAATCTGTCTAAAGTCTAGATAAGCAATCTGCAATAACATTTTCTTTCCCCTTGACATGTTGTATGTCTAATGAATACTCCTGAAGAAGTAGACTCCATCTTGTCAATCTTTGATTTTTATCTTTAAACTTACTAAGGAATTTCAGTGGGTTATGATCGGTATAAATGACAATGGGGTCAAAACCAGAACACAAATAAAATGAAAAATGCTGTAAACCCAAAATCAAGGCCAAAAGCTCTTTCTCAATAGTTGAGTAGTTCTTTTGAGGTGGAGTGAACTTCTTACTGTAATAAGATACAGGGTGTTCAATACCCTGATCATCATCTTGCAGCAAAACAGCCCCAGCTCCTGTATCACTTGCATCAACAGCCATCTTAAAAGGCTTAACAAAATTTGAAGTAGCGAGCACTGGCTGACTTAATAGGATAGCTTTAAGTTTGTTGAAAGAGGATTCACAGTTATCGGTCCAGACAAATTTAACTCCCTTTTTCAGTAAGTCTGTAAGTGGTGATACAAGAATTGAAAAGTTAAGAACAAATCTCCTGTAATAACCTACCATTCCCAAAAATCTTTGTAGCTCTTTCCTACTTTTAGGTCTGGGAAGATCACTTATAACCTGAACCTTAGCTCCTGGTGGTGCAACATGTCCATCACCAATTACATACCCAAGGTACTGAACTTTAGCTTGACCAAACTCACACTTTGATAAATTAGCTACAAGATTAGCATGAACCAAACGCTCAAGAAATTTACTGACATGGCATAGGTGATCTTTCCAGTTGTCACTGAAGATTAATACATAATCAATATAAACAACACACCCTGCCAAACCCTCTGTTACAACATTCATGAGCTTCTGAAATGTGGCTGGTGCATTCTTCATACCATATGGCATTACAGAACATGCAAAAGTCTTTCCTAGTGTTACAAAACATGAGATCTCCCTAGCACGCTCAGTCATAGGCACTTGCCAGTATCCCTTTAACAAATCAAACTTACTTATGTACCTAGCCTTTCCGATCTTGTCTATGCAATCTTCCACGCGAGGGAGAGGGTAAGTGTCTGTTTTGGTTATCTGATTAACACGTCTGTAGTCGATGCAAAGCCGCTGTGACCCACCTGGCTTAGGGACTAGAGTGACAGGAGAACTCCACTCGCTCTGACAGGGCTCAATCATCTTGTGGTCCAACAGGTAGCCAAGCTCCTTCTGGATGAGAGGAACTATCACTGGGTTCACACGGTAAGGAGGCAGTTTAATTGGCTTTGCGTCTCCAACATCGACATCATGCATCAACACAGTAGTTCTTCCTGGAGTGGCACGGAACACTTGCGGGTACTCCTGCAGTAATGCCGAAAACTCCTGCCTTTCCTCGGGAGCTAGATGAGAAAGCTTAGTCTGGAGATCATTCATGATATCAGGATTCTTCCCCAAACTATCACTCAGGCTCATGCTGCATGGGAGAACTTCACTTGCAGACTCGGGTGGAACAGCTACAGTGCAGACTGGATTATTTTGGTCCCGCCTGTGATATAACTTTAGCATGTTGATGTGACATAGTTGCTTGTTCTTTCTACGATCTGGTGTGGCGATGACATAGTTGACATCACTGAGTTTCTTCTCCACTAAATAAGGACCACTAAACTTGGCTTGAAGAGGTTGCCCATGCACCGGTAGCAGAATGAAAACCTGATCTCCTGGCTGAAAGTGGCGTAACCTGGACTTCTTATCATACCAAGTCTTCATCTTCTCCTGAGCAGCTCCTAAATTCTCTCGCACCAGTTGTAAAGCAGTGGACAGCCGTTCTTTGAACTTCATCACATACTCCAGCAGGTTGACGTCATCTTCCTCCGACAGCCAGCATTCCTTGAGTAACTTAAGGGGTCCTCTTACTTCATGGCCAAACAGTAGTTCAAAAGGTGAGAAGCCCAATGATTCATTTGGAGATTCTCTTGCGGCAAACACAACGAATGGAAGACCTTTATCCCAGTCTTTCTGATGTTCCAAACAGTTTTTCTTGAGCATCGATTTGAGTGTTTGATGATATCTTTCCAACGCTCCTTGAGTCTGGGGATGGTAAGCTGAAGACGTGATCTGGGTGATGCCCAACTCTTTCAGAGACTGCTTGAAAACATTTGACATGAAATTACTTCCCCGGTCTGACTGTACCTCCTTGGGCAGACCAAACTTTGTGAAGAACCCTAGCATTTCCTTAACCACGTTCTTTGCTGAGATATTTCTAAGTGGAATGGCTTCAGGATAACGAGTAGCCATATCAATCAGGGTCAACACATAAGAAAATCCTGAAGAAGTCTTAGGAAGAGGGCCCACAATATCCACCAACACACGGGTGAATGGCGCCTCAAAAGGAGGAATGGGAACTAGAGGTGCAACCTTTTCGGTCTGACTACACTTCCCCACAACTTGACAGGTGTGACAAGACTTACAATACCAGGAAACATCCCTGAAGATACCTGGCCAGTAGAAGTGTTTCAAAATGCGTGCCACAATCTTCCTCACTCCAAGGTGTCCTGCCAAACTGGAATCATGAGCCACTCTAATGATATCCTGCCTACAAACACGAGGGATGACAACTTGATGTAGAACCTCCCATTCACAGTCGGCTGACGCTGTTGGGGGTCTCCACTTCCTCATAAGTACTCCTGACTTTGCATAATAACAAGTAGAAGCACCGGCTGACTCTTCTTCACTGTAAGCAGAGTTAGGTAGACCTTTCAACTCAGGGTCAGCAACCTGCAACTCAACCAACTCTTGACGAGACAAATTATCAACACTACGGGGTACTGCCTCATCTGGTGAGTGGTCCAAATTAGCTAGAAAAGTGTCAGCTAGGATAACATCATCATCATCATTATCCACTAAATCACCAGTAACTTTAGACTTAGCCCTAGTGACAGCACATGCAGGGAACACATCAGGGACATCACAATCCTGGGATGCAGCCACTGGTTCACTAGACAACTGAGGAGCTGGACACACTTGACTTCCACCAATATCATTTCCAAGTAAGAAAGTTACACCTGACATTGGGAGTGTCTCAACCAACCCAACCATAACGGAACCATTAGCAAAACCAGACTCTAAATTCACTCTGCACAGAGGGACAGAGAAGTAATTATTCCCTACACCTTGTAAGATTACAGTTTCATCAGAGGAATTAACATTAGAGCCTAGAACACTGGTCAGCATAAGGGATTGGCAAGCACCTGTATCACGATATATTTTAACTGATTTCCTGTCATTACTGTCCAGAGGACTGACAAAACCATCAGACAGGAAATTAGCACATGAACTCTTGAGAGTGTCACCAACGTTAGTGCTCAAAAGAGGAGCTTCATCATGAGAATTTAAGTTACCCCTCAAAGCAGGTTCAGTTAACTTAGTTAAAGAATTCTGGGAACTCTCAAGGGTGGACACTAGACCAATTGACTGAATATTTAAAGACTCCTTTTTGTTCACATCACGCTGTCTCCTGAAACATTTGTCCGTAGTATGACCAAGCTTACTACAATAAGTACATTTACTTTTCTGAAATCTAGAGGTGAAGCTGGTATTTACTTCCTGAGAAACATCATCTTTATTCTCTTTCCTGTTACCTGTACTCTGAGTAGAGGCAACGTACTTACTCTCAGCTTTCCCTTTTTCTTTAGAATATCTCTTGTGAGTGAGAACATATTCATCAGTTAAAACTGCAGCATCAGACAAATTATCTATTCTTTTCTCATCAAGATATAGACTTACATCTTTATAAATACACCTCTTGAAGTCCTCCAGCAAAATGATCTGCTTAAATTTACCAAAATCAGAATCCACATTCTTAGAATTTAACCACTGCTCTAACAGATCTTCTTTGATTTTTGCATACTCAACATGGCATTGCTTATCTTGCTTATAAGTTGTCCTAAATTTTACTCTGTAGGCTTCAGGAACAAGCTCATAGGCCTTAAGAATCAAGCTCTTAACTACATCATAATTATCAGATTGATCCTGAGGCAAAGATACATAAGTTACTTGAGCTTTACCGGTGAGAACAGTTTGAAGGAGTACTGGCCAATACTTTTTTGGCCAATTAAAACCTGTAGCTACCCTCTCAAACAACTGAAAATACTTTGTTAAATCAGATTCATTAAAAGGAGGGACAAGTTTAACATTTTTAGCCACATCAAAATCATCAGAGCTAGATGATCCAGTTCCACCTTGGTTCATGCGATACTCATGATCTGCCTGAATCCTAGCAAGTTCAACTTGTGCCTCAGCCTCCTTAGAACGGGCCTGAAATTCAGCCTCCTTAGCACGAGACTCCGCCTCCTTAGCCTGAGAATCCTGCAGGGCTAGCTGTAACTTAGCTAATTCAATCTGCGTTTGTTCATTTCGAGGAGTTACATTAAACAAGCTTTCATTAATCATGTCAACAATTTGATCTTTAGAATGATGAGAGCGAACAGCAATTCCCAATTGTTGAGCAACAAGCTTAAGTTCATTCTTTGTTCTGTTTTCTATATCACACACTGTTTGCACATTTGACAAAAAATCTTTGGCTTCATCAAGTGTAGTAATAGTAGACATCATGAATATATCACAGTCACAAAATATCAAGCAATATCCTTATGATAATATCCTGAATATCCTGATATGAGGTCGCCAAATTTATGTTACGGAACAGAGAAAGATAATGTACACTTTAAGTGAGAATACTAAAAATCACTACTGTCTCGTAAAGTTCCAGGTTCAAAACAAAAGAGTTAGGTAAAATTACAAGTTAAAGTTTAATGCTCAAACTAACAACAAAACATTCAGGACTCATAAGGATAATGTAATGGCAAAAAACAGGTTAAATAAATATTGTTAACTGCAATAGCCTCTATTAACACGAAATTAGCATGAGTAAATTTATCTAAGTCAGCCCTGATAAAATGAAAATACAGGATAATACTCAGTGAATGCAAGATATATTATTACAGATACAAAATATTATCAAAAATGACTGACATAAAAACACACCAATCACAAAAACCTTAATAGGCCTAAGAATTAACACCTCACGCCACACAGTACAAGAAAAAATGCAACAACAGTTATACTCAAATTACACAGCTGCTAAATGGCTGGAGACTTCCTGAGGACTCAAAATAATAACAACTGTACAGGGGAGGACAGAGATGTGAGCAAAATAAGGAGTAGATCTAAGTGGCAATAATGCAGAGACTGAGCTCATTATATAGGGGCCAGCAGAGCTTGATACAACTTGTAAGAAGGACGCACAAATGAAGCCATAGGGGACAAAGAGCTGACAATCCTGCTCTGAACAACAGAAAGGACGACTTACTGTACTATAACGGTAGAAGGGGGGGACTGAGGTAGAACACGCTCGTGATCAAACATGCAGCATACTGTGCGTTAAAATTACACAAAGGATGATGAAATCATAGGCTATGTAACACTCTTTACAAAAGTCTGTGTTAGTAATTCTCCTTTGTATTTTTGCATCATCTGCAAACATATTTAGATAGCTTTCATTTCCAGTGTTACTGTCTATATCATTTATATACACTAAAAACATGATTGATGCCAGCACTAGGCCAAGGGCTTAGAGTTAATTGTTTTACAGGGAGGGGGACTAATCCTCCACCAACCCCACTTGACACGTAGGGATGCCAACAGCATCTGGTGTCCCCATACAGTCACCCATCCAAGTACTAACCAGACCCAACGTTGCTTAACTTCGCTGATCGGACGGGAAGTGGTGTACTCAACGTGAGAAAATCTTGCATCCAACAAAACAGTTTGCCTCGAATTCCTCCTTGATGGTACAGATTCCATAAAAGTCTTTGGTGTGGTACTGTGTCAAATGCTTTCTTGAAATCTAAATAGATACTGTCCACCCATCCTACTCTTTCCTGTACTGTGTCTGTTACTCTGTCATAGTAGCTCAACAGATTAGTAACACATGATTTTCCCTTTTTGAAACCAAACTGTCTTTCTGTTATCACATTGTTTTCTTCTAGATGATTTACCCAAGCTTTTCTTATAAGCTTTTCTAATACCTTGCTTACAACACTGGTCAGTGATACTGGTCGGTAGTTGAGTGGATTTTGTCTATTCCCTTTCTTGAATAAGGGAAAAATATTTGCTTTTTTCCAAATATCAGGTAGTTTACCTTGATTCAAGGATTTCTTGAAAATTAAAATTAATGGTTTACTTAACTCCTTTGCACATTTTCCTAGCACGCAACATGAAATTTCATCATGACCATTTGCTTTTCCTCTGTCTAATTTACTTAACTCCTCTTGTATTACTTTTTCTGATATTTGTATATCTGGTAGTATGTGTGGGCATGCATGTTCCACATAGTCCCTCTCAAATTTTTTTCTTCTGTAAAAACTGATTGGAAATTCTTATTTAGTGCTTCACAAATATCTTTCTCTTGTGTATAAGTGATTCTCTCGTCCGTAATGGATTGTATTTTATGTTTTACTTTGGTTTTGCTTCTGATGTAGCTGTAAAAGAGCGTCGGTTGATCACTACTTTTATTTATTATATCCTCCTCAAACTGTTTTTGGGCTTCCCTTCTTATTCTTGTATAATCGTTTCTTGCCTGTTTGTAATTATTATACGCCCTTTCACTATTGTGTCTTCTGCATCTATTCCACAACAAATCTCTTCTTTCTTTTAATTTTTTACATTCTGTATTGAACCATTTCTTTATTTTCTTTTCTGCTTCTTTGTGCTGTGGGATGTACTTCTGTACTCCTATTTCATAAAATTCACTGATTGTTTTATATACAGCATTTAAATCTTGTCCTCTAAGCTCATTTTCCCAATCAACTTGTAAGAAATACTTCTTTAGCATGATAATTTCCCATTTTATAGTTTAGGCTCTTTTTGTAACTTTCATTGCTGTTAACTATGTCATATGCTATCCTGAAATTGCAATTTAGTACTGCATGGTCGCTTTTGCCGAATGGAGGGTGATATATTAAACTGTCAATACCATTTTCTTGCCTCGTAAATATGGGATCTAGCATTGAGAGTACATCGAGTCCTCTTTTTCTGGTGCTTTCCCTCACATGTTGCGTTAGGAAAAACTCTTGCACAAGATCCAGGAGCTTTTGGTCCCAACAGCTTTCTTGGCTTATTATATCTAGAGTATTCCAATTTATATTTATATCAAAATCTCCAGTTAGTATAATTCTTTCCGATTTCTCTTACATTTTATGTAGTAATGCTCTTAAACTCTGAATTGTACTCTCTGCCAGGTCCTCATATTCGTCTCTTTCCCATGTGTTTGATCTGGGTGGCATGTACAAATTGGCTACAAATACTTTCCCTTCATATGTGTTGATCTCTACTGTAATCAGTTCTACTTGTGAGGGTATATCTAGTTTTATTTCATTGTTGAACGTAGAGGATGGAAGTAATGCGAGTATAAGTGGCTGGGGAATGGCTGGGAGAAGGAGGGAGGTGAGAAGACAGGAAGAAATCAGTAGGATAGAAGTTGTGGAAGCAATGAAGAAAGTTAAATCAGGGAAAGCCCCAGGAATTGATGGAGTGTGTGGTGAAATGCTGAAGCATGGGGGAGAGATAGTAGTAGAATGGATGTGGAAGATGTGCAGATTGGCATGGGAGGAAGGTAGAGTCCCGGAGGATTGGAAGTCAGGTATAATTATTCCCTTGTACAAAGGAAAAGGGGAAAAAGAAGTGTGTGGTAATCATAGGGGCATTTGTCTTCTTAGTATAATAGGAAAAGTGTATGGTAGGATACTTATTGACAGAGTTAGAGAAAGAACAGAGGAATTAGTTGGAGAAGAACAGGGAGGCTTTAGGAAAGGAAGAGGTTGTGTAGATCAGACATTCTTTCTCAGATCTTTAGTGGAAAAGTTTCTAGAGAAGGGAAAGAAGTTGTATGCGGCTTTCATGGATTTGGAGAAAGCATATGACAGGGTGGATAGACTAGGATTGTGGAAAGTGTTAAGAATATATGGAGTAGATGGGAAGTTGTTGAATGCTGTGAAGAGTATGTACGATGGTGCGAAGGCTGCAGTGCGCGTGGATGGTGAACTAAGTGAATTTTTCTCTTTGAAAGTTGGGTTGAAACAGGGATGTGTCATGTCTCCATGGTTGTTCAATCTGTACATGGATGGGGTAATAAAAGAGGTACAAGGTAGGGTAGTGGATGTTGGAATGGCCCTGGTGAGAGAGGATAGTGTTTGGAAACTCCCTGTACTGTTGTTTGCAGATGATACTGTGTTGTTGAGTGAAGACGAAGGGGAGCTGCAAGGCTTGGTGGATGAGTTTGAGAGAGTGTGTAAGAAACGGAATCTAAAGGTGAATGTAGGGAAGAGTAAAGTGATGGTCTTTGAGAGAGGTGAAGTCAGTGAATGTACAGCGAGGTTGGATGGTGAGGAATTGGAAAATGTGAGTACGTTTATGTACTTGGGTAGTGTGATAAGTAAGGATGGAGGTTTGGAGGGTGAAGTGCTTGAAAGGGTACAGCAGGGAAGAAAGGTTGCTGGTTCTTTGAAAGCAGTGATAAGAAACAGGGAAGTGAGCATGGAAGTGAAAAAGTTACTACATGACAGTATTGTGATACCAACTCTAACGTACGGAAGTGAAGCTTGGACGTTGTTGAAAGGACACAAGTCAAGAGTGAGAGCAGTGGAAATGAGTTATTTAAGAGGAGCCTGTGGAATCACATGGAGAGACAGGCTGACGAATGAGGATATAAAGGAGCGTTGTGGTGTTGATGTGGATGTGATAGGAAGCGTTATGAGGAACACACTGAGGTGGTTTGGCCATGTGGAGAGGATGGAGGGTGAAAGACTGACGAAGAGAGTGTATGTGAGTGAGGTGGAGGGGGAAAGAGGGAGGGGGAGGCCGAGGATGAGATGGAGAGATGGGGTGGAGAAGTATATGAGAGAGGGGGGTGTGAGTTGGGAGCAGGGGAGTGAAATGGCGGGGGACAGGGCGACTTGGAGGCGATTTGTTTGTGGCCACCCCAAACGGGATTGAGGCGTCTGGCAATAGATAGATAGATAGATAGATTTCATTGACTTTTAGATTTTTCTTAGTTAATATTATAATTCCTCCTCCTTTTTTTAAGTTTCTATCTCTTCTCCATATATTATATTCCTCTAAGTTTAGTATGTCATTTGATATCCTTGGTGTTAATTTTGTTTCAGTTAGGCATATTATATGTGGTTCATTTTCTCTGACATAATCATTCATCTCTAGTAATTTAGATACCATTCCATCCACATTTGAGTACATCAGCTTAATCATCTTGTTTATATACTTGTCATGACATGGTTCTACTACCTTCCTCCTTTTTATTCCCACCTGTGTGTGTGTGTGTGTGTGTGTGTGTGTGTGTGTGTGTGTGTTCCCGTTCGTATGTGCGTTTCATACTACCTTCTCATGTAAGTGTAGTATTTTTCCGTAAAATAAATATACCCAAATATCTATTGCAAAATACGCTAGCCAGCAATTTAGGATAATGTGATTTTCAAACAAATCCAACCATTATTGTTATTATATTTCACACAGAACCAAGTTGTTATAATATATACGTGGTGTCTGAACCTGTATGCACAAAACACGAAAACCTCTTACAACATTGCCCTTCCTTACCACTACCTCCTTCCTATTCCCTGCCCTTACTCCCCCGATCTACCCAGTCCCCCCCCCCCTTTCTTGTCTGTCCCTCACACCTCCACTACCGCCAACCCTCTGCTTCATTCCCCCTCTACTGCACCAGTTAGCCAGGGATGTCCACAACTACCTACAGTATACCAGACATTGCCATTAGTTTTTGTTTGTGTGTGCTCTATAAGTGACAAAATGTGCATTGTGATACACACACACATAGGGTTTTATTTCCTATAAGTTAGGAAATAAAACCCTATACACATCAGAAAGAGAGAAAGACCTAGGTGTGATTATCAATAACAGACTATCTCCGGCTGACCACATCAGCGAGAAGGTACGGAACATGTATACACTGCTTGCAAATATGAGAATAGCATTCACATACATAAATGAAGACATGCTAAGAAGGATAATAACATAATTCAATAGACCAACCCTGGAATATGCATCAGTAGTCTGGAGTCCTCATCTCAAAAAGCATATAGACAAGATCGAAAAAGTTCAAAGGGCCGCTACAAGATGGATACCAAGCTTCAGGGACCTAAGCTACGAAGAAAGACTAAATAAACTGAATCTACCAACGCTACAGGAGAGAAGGAAAAGAGGTGACATGATAATGCTATATAAGTGCATATCGGGAAAGGAGAAAATAGACATAAATGATTACTTAACATATGGAGAAGCATCAGCAAGAGGACACTGCAAAAAACTGCATAAGAAGAGAGGTGATAAAGACGTAAGGAAATTCAGTTTCCCAAACAGAGCAATTGATCAATGGAATGCACTACCGAATGAAATAGTGTGTGCCAAAACAATTCACAAATTTAAGGATATGTACGATAAATATGGTTTAAGACACGGGACAGTACGAGCTTGACTCATTCCTGTAAAGATACAATTAGGTAAGAACAATTAGGTAAGAACAAACATACTGGTGTAGGTGGCATAGACACGGAGGCCAGGAGTGTGTGGATGATGGCATGCGGTCGTGAAAATGAATAGCTTTATAATGTATGACGATATGTCATCATCGGGATATGAAAATCACCCGTGAAACAGCAGTGGGTTATCGGTAGTGTATGGTCACAAAGGACACAAGAGGGTGGTATAAGGCAATGTCTGATACATTATACCATCGAAACGCTGTTTATCTACGCACTATTAAGTGGACACAAAGGCGCATACAACATTCCAAAAGTTAACACTCATCACAGACACCACAGCAGGAATCATCACATCATATTACGTTTAAAAATGATTTTAGAGACCTTTTAGATTTTATAATTGGGATATACCGTATTATTACTTGTCATTCAGTCAGAGCAGCATTTTTTTTATAACATGATGACAATACGTATGATAATGACGAAGAGATACTATACAGTTTAATACATCGGTCAATCCATTTTTTCCATGAACAATAAATGCTTATGATCCCATACGTTCCATTACAATGTGGTTAACCTCTGATATATTGTATATATCGAAACTTGTTTGTGCTGACAAGCAAACACCCAGACAGTGGCAACCTATTGAATGGCCTCCCCAGCAGTTTGTGTGGTGCGCCCGCCGGAACTATCAGAGTCACCTCCCGACCAGAACGGCAGATGTGCTTCATCTCTTGCTCACGCTGATGTCCCAGAAACTGTGCTTTCTGACTGTATTAAACTTTAAAGTGTATCAAGTGCTCTTTTCCTAAACACCTACCCCCCCCCCCAACTTATTTCTGTGACATGGCCGGTAACTGTCTCCTACCATTAGTAAATTTGTTTTGAATTTCGTATGAATTACATATATATACTGTTTTGTTGTTGGTAAAAACTTAACTGTATTGCACATTTTGCACAAACTGCCACACCAAAAGCGTCAAAGTATATCAGCAAATTTATTAAAACACTGCAAAAAGCCTTCCGGATTCCAAAAAACTAATTGTATACATTACGATTACAGTCTTGAAGAATTATTGAACAGGAATCGTGTCACATATGATCAAGAAAAACGACAATTACAGACTACTTTGGGAGGAATGCAAACGGAATGAAACATTTTATATGACTATGCAACTCAGTTTACGCAAATACATATATCGACACATTGAGATAAATGACATACAGCATGGCACGTATTCATGTGTTACATAAAGCAACACAGTATAAAGAAATACAGATATCAACACAGTGAGATAAATACCATATAGAATGACACGTATTCTTATGCTATATAATACAAGATAAAGAATTACTGATAACACATACCACAAAATCGATACAAAATGACAGATTGTTTACACAACGTAGTGATACGTTATCACATGACATCAATTTCTGGACCATCCCCCTTTATTCTCCAAGACGCATTGTAGTCGTCGTGGAACTGAAGCGACATGGTTAATTTATACTATTTGTGGCTTCCCCCTCATTATCTTCCACTCACGCATTGCATGGTCCACTACCTGTTGGGACGTCCTCGCATTCTCGGGCTCCCATACTTTTACTATACTTGCCAATATATTTTCTATGGGATTGATGTCTGCACCTTTACTCGGCCATGGTAAGAGTTCCACATTCCTCTGATCTTCAAACCATCGGCAGACGATATTAGCGGTGTGGACAGGGCATCTGTCATGCATGTAGATAATTCTCTCTGGATAGTGAAGAGCATATGCCCGGATGGTGGGAAGCATTATCTCTTCGAGGGTTTCAAGATACTGGTCAGCATTAAACTTCCCCTGTATCTGAACGAGCTTCCCCATCCCACAGAGATGAATACATGCCCACATGTGGTGCTAACGTGGCCACTCCACTTCACTTTGTAGATGTGCTTGTCGTCATATCTGTGGGTAAATGCAAGTGCATTCATATTGCTGCATGTCTACAGATACTTTAAGCATCTGTATATTTTCGTCATATTACAGCGTTGGTTTGTTTAAGCTAACTAGTGCAGTGCCTGTTCAACACCAGCTTGTATGGAACGGTCAAACCGCCTGTTCCGGGTGAGTTAACTGCCTTTTACCTCTCGGCTTTCACCGCCATCACCCACATCATCAGCACTATCCCCATTATCGTCAAAACACTCATCACCATAATAACTACACCCAACAACATCACTACCCCCACCATCATCATAACTACCTCCATGATTATCACTATCGCCACTATCATCATAACTACCTCCATCATTATCACTACCCCCACTATCATCATAACTACCTCCATCATTATCACTACCCCCACCATCATCGTAACTACCTCCATCATTATCACTACCCCACCATCATCATAAATACCTCCATCATTATCACTACCCCCACAGTCATCATAACTACCTCCATCATTATCACTACCCCCACAATCATCATAACTACCTCCATCATTATCATGCCAAGGGTTCTCCCCTCCATGCCTCGGCTATTGGCGGTGGCTCTTGCCAGGCTTCACACTGGTCACTCTGGGCTTACACATGGGTTCCTTATGAGTGGTGGGACTCAACCGTACTGTGATGATTGCCTTGTTCCCCTTACTGTCCGTCACTTGCTGGTCGAGTGTCCAAGTCTGGGGGAGCTACATCAGAGATTCCTCCATAGGAATAAGGGGGAAGATGGTGCCTATTGTCCCTCCTCAATGCTTGGTGGAGCCTATAGCGATTTTACTGATGTTTTTAGTTTTCTTCAGGAGGCGGGCCACCTTCCACGTTTGTAAGTAATTGATATTTTCTTTTAAGCATTCTTTTATTGTTTTCAGTGTTTTATTTCTAGTAATAGTTATTAACTTTATTTTGAATATGCACTATTTATCTGCTGCTTCTTTTAGCTTGTTGTCCGGCGGCATATGACTCTGGCAGTTGAACCGCCAGTTTCTACTACAATCAATCAATCAATCATCAATCCATCATTATCACTACCCTCACCATCATCATAACTACTTCCATCATTATCACTACCCCACCATCATCATAACTACCTCCATCATTGTCACTACCCCACCATCATCATAACTACCTCCATCATTATCACAACTCCCACCATCATCATCTCTCTATCTCCATCATTATCACTACCCCACCATCATCATAACTACCTCCATCATTGTCACTACCCCACCATCATCATAACTACCTCCATCATTATCACAACCCCCACCATCATCATAACTACCTCCATCATTATCACTACCCTCACCATCATCATAACTACCTCCATCATTATCACTACCCCACCATCATCATAACTACCTCCATCATTATCACTACCCCCACCATCATCATAACTACCCACACCTCCATCATTCATGAGAGGTGTGGCCTTCGGCTACACCTTCCATTATCATCACTACCCTCATCTCCATCATTCATGGGAGGTGTGATCTAGGTAACAATGACATTATTATGTAAAGTAGACAGGCTTACACTGCATTATTCCTGCTCCAGCAGTGCTGTTTACCATGGCAAGTGGACGAGAATATCAGTAAATATTACACGAGCCCAGAAGTCCAACCCTTCCTCCACATATCGCTCGGCGAAGGCTCGTCTCACTTCTCTATGCTCTTGTGTCAGGTCTTTTTTCAGCTGGAGTCCGATGATGTATGCCATTCCTATGCAGGCGTCGTCTAAGTGACAGTGCAGAAACATCCAGCTGTAGCTGTTGTCGAATAGCGACGGCTGTTTATATAGGATTGGCTTGAGCATAATTAATTATGTCTTGGTCCTGGGCAGCACTAGTTTTTCGTGGTCCTCCCACACGGTGTCGATCATCCAGGCTTTCATCCTCTTGCCACCTCCTGATCCAACGATACACCGTTGTCCGTATTATGCCCAGCTGGCTTGCGATTTGCGTTGGGTTTGAGCCACTTTTCCATAGCCCGATTATTAAGCCTCGGTGTGCTGCCTGTTCATTGTTGAGGTGCGGTGCGGAGGTCGTGGCGTGTGTGATAGCTTGCCCCACAACCGTTCATGACTATACATCGGTTTATGAAACTGGACTGATAAGTACCGACCTAATAAATACAATTGTTTTATAAAATACAGCACTTGGCAGTAAATACTGTCATTATCTGACTACACTGACGTGATTGCCTGACAACCAAATGGGTAAACATGACATCCTCCATACAATACACGGCAACTACTACATTGTAACAGTCATTTGGTGAACTGGCAAACCGTATAATTTGCGAACTGTCTCTCATCTGGAAAAGCTGACGTCTTCAGCTTTTATTAATCACTATTATTAATATATATCTGATAATATAAATGAGTAGTCAGCTATAGAAACCGACTGTTGACTAAATATCTCTTGGCTTTGACTAGCATACCCAACTGTAATATATATTTCTCGATAACCATTGCATGGGCAATAGGCAGGTAGGGACTGTTCACTATGGAGCAGGTGCCATGAACCATTACCACTGACATAATAATGTTAGAATAAGCACGTCAGTAATAACACAGATTGATAATACCTTAACAAATGTTGTACCGGTTTATAAACTGTTAGGTAAATTTTGTAGCTAGTTCAGTTTTGTTATTAATTGCAATTGTAAATCGAATGAATGCAATATAAAATGCAGTGCCATCATTTAACTGCCTTTTTAAGGTTAACTGCTGATCTGAACTGAGTCCTATGTAGACCCGATCTATTATTTCTATCGAGTTAACGTAAGATATACAGCGTTATACAACTACCGTATTATCGGTACGCATTTTGCTAATGAAAGGATCTGTGGTTCAGTGACAGGCATCTTGTTCCTTCCATGCAAGCTGCCTTGGCAGGACTAGGACTAGGACTCTGATGCAAGTAAAGCGAATGTCTAGATTATAACGTGAATAATGTAACCAGACCTCACCATAGCTCCTGTTATACTGATATATGCAGCATCATAAACACATTACTGATATACTGTATATTACTGTTATGATATATGCTGCTTAGTTTCGAACGGCAAATTTGGGACCATGTTTCATTAGTTGTCAGTGTTCAGCAAAGGGTGTTAAAGTGTGACTGCCAAATATTGTGATGTTTTGCTTTACCTCCCTCCTTATCTGTCACACGCATCACAAATACCCCACCACCCCCATACCCCGTCCACTCTCTTGATGTCACCGTCATTGTCGATATTCACCCCTAAGGCTCAGATACCTAGTTACCCCATTCATTCCTCCGTGCAGCACATAAAGTATCACCTACCACTCCCACATGACCCTCCCATCCCATCCCCCACCAAACAGTCCCTAATCCCATGCACCAATCGTCATGGATGCCCTCTACTCGACGGTACTGTATACTTTATGACTGAGGAGACTAGTCTACTGCTAACATAATACTTATATTTTGAATATAACAACAGTGACAATTTGTTTGTTTTCCGACTGTTTGCCAAAATGACGACCTCTAAGAAAATCTACTTCGATCATTATGTGTCTCATCATTGCAGGACTATTTACGGCACAACGTTAATGTTATTGCTAATTATCTGATCAACACATAAATATTGTCCTATGTGTTACAGATACTGGAGCAGAAATACGTTAACCATTACAACGTTAGTGACATCACTAACGTAGTGTTCCTTTCGTTTAACGTTTTTTTTTTTAATTATTATTATTTACTCTAATTGATGCTACATAAATCATCTATGTTTCGTGGAGGACTTCATTTGTGTTTTCTTTGAATTCGCCTATACAGAATCCGCTGCTACGTCATTGATGTCCATAACTAGATTACGAGATTGTTGTGTACTGTCATTGGTGTGGTATTCTCTCTTCCCTTCAGGCATATGAGTCTACAGTGGTCACTCCCACCTGTCAATTTTTTTTTTTTCCCCCATGAGCCCACGAGTGTATCGTTACTCATGATCGCAACTGTACGTTCTTGGTTGCTGATTATCTTACCGTTTGTCAGATGCTGAGGTTTCATCATTGATCACCAAGGTGTTCATCATGGAAAATGTCCAGTGGGAAAGAAGTAGAGCCCCGAGGTCGTCCCTAGGAAGGCGAGTGACCACCAGGAGCCTCGTCGACCACACCAGGAGGCGGCCATTGAGGGACCAATCGGCGAAGGCAGTGAGGAAGGCTGGGTCGTCACTCACCACCACCACCATCACGCACCACGACACCTGGCGCAGCTGCTGACGTCACCATGGTACAAGTTAGCTGTGTGAACTACCTGCCTGAGCAATAATGTGAGATTGACCAACCCACCTCAGCAGTAATGTGAGAATAACATAACCACCTCAGCAGTGCAGTGAGAGTGACCTACCCGCCTCTGCACTAATGTGAAAGTGACCTATATGCCTCACCAATAATGAAAGAGTGACCTACCCACCTCATCAGTAATGTGAGTGTGAATTACCCTCCTAAACAATAATGTGAGAGTGGCGAACCCACCTTAGTAGTAATGATGGAATGCCTGACAGCCTCAAGAGTAATGTGAGAGTGACCTACCCACCACAACAGAGGTGCTAAGTTGATCTTCCCACCTGAGCAAAATATGTGTGACCCACCCGACGAGCCTCGTTGACCACCAGGGAGAGCTGTGCCTGCGTCACGTTAGCGTCCTGCCCGTCCACACCCACCTCGAACACACCCACACCCCGTGCCGCTCCAACATCACCAATACTCTAATAAAAAGCAATATATAATTGTTCAGAGAAAATTAGTTTTCATAGCGTTAAGATGCCGGCGAGGAAAGTGTATTATTACTTTAAAATTTCTTCCTAATTATATATATTTATTTATAACCAGATGTCTCAATCCAGTAAGGGAAGATAGCAAACAAATCGACTCCATGTCGTTCTGTTCCTGGCCGTTTTACTGCCTTCCCCCAACTCACACCTACTCTCACATATACCTTTCCAATCCATCCCTCCATCTCATCCTCAGTCTCCCCTTCCCTCTACCCCCTCTCCACCTTACATACTTACTGTACACTCCTCGTCAGCCTCTCGCTCTTCATGCTCTCCACGTGACCAAATGACCTTAATGTATTTCTCCAAACGCTTTCTGGCACATGCACATTTACATCACAATGGTCATTAATTTCCTCATTTGTCAGTCTGTCTCACCATGTAATTCCTCATGGTCATACCAAAATAACCCATTTCCACTGCTCTCACTCCTGACTTGTACCCTTCCAACAAGGTCCAAGCATTGCTTCCATACGTTAGAGTTGGTATCACAATCCTATAATGCAGCATCATTTATAACCTCCATTCTCACTTCCCTATTCCTTATCACTGCTTTCAAAGAATCAGGAACCTTCCTTCCCTGTTGTACCTTTTGATGGACTTCTAAACATTCATGGTTACTCATCACACTACCCAGTACTTTAATGCACCCACATTTTCCATTTTCACATCATCCAGCTTCCAACTTAGTCCATTATTATATTCTAAGTATTTTCCACATTCATAGTCTATCCACCCTGTCATATGTTTTCTCCACATCCATGAAGGCTGCAACAACTTCTTTTTCTTTTGTAGAAACTTATTCACTGAAGAACATAGAACAAATATCTGATCTACACAACTTCTTTCCTTCCCAAAACCTCCCTGTTCTTCCCAAACTCTTTCCTCTGTTATTTCTTTAACTCTGTCAATAAGTATCTTATCTTATACTTTTCCTATTACTCTAGCAAGACAAATGCCATTATGCTTAAAACACACTTCATTTTCCCGTTTTGTTTGATACAGGAGAATAATTATACTGATTTCCAATCCTCTGGGACTCTACCTTCCTCCCAGGCCTGGGGCTTTCACCATTTTGATTTTCTTCATTGCTTCCACTACTTCCACCCTACTGATCACTTCCTCCCTTATCTCCTTCCTCATCCCAGCCACTCCTCAGCTACTTAAACTTGCACTACTTTCATGCCCCATGTTTAATAATTCCTAAAAATGTTCTCTCAGTCTGCTCACTTTCTCTCTCTTCTCTACTAGCAATATGCCATTTTTATGTTTCACTCCCCTACTACCTTCTTTATAACCCAGTCTAACTCTC
Organism: Coenobita brevimanus; assembly: GCF_032717465.1. Taxonomy (NCBI): domain Eukaryota; kingdom Metazoa; phylum Arthropoda; class Malacostraca; order Decapoda; family Coenobitidae; genus Coenobita; species Coenobita brevimanus. Next base: position 5,183,949 of record NC_136986.1, on the reverse strand, counting down.
TTAATTTCCTTCCTAATTATCAAGGTATTTACTACAGTATATTAATGTCTATTGCAAAAGCATAAATTGCTTTCTGTGTATTACTGAGCACTAAGGAATCTTTCAGTGTTGAAATTCAATTCTAGCTGTGAGACCATCACTGGTAATGAACTTAGCTATCAGAGTAATGATGATATCCAGTTAAGGAGCCTTATTTAAGATTCATTAACATATTCTTTTGTATTACCTTTATTATGGTGCTATTTGTTACCATGTTGTCCGTGAGCAGCATTGGAAAACAACTCCCTTGTAGCCAAGTTTCCAACACTGAACTAACCATCTGTACCGATTCCCACGGACGATCCCTGGAATCTGTAATGAAATTTGTCTCTCTCTCTCTCTCTCTCTCTCTCTCTCTCTCTCTCTCTCTCTATATATATATATATATATATATATATATATGGTCAAATATGGAATGATGGAATTCCATTGCTTGCTCCCCATGTAGTATTTTCACTTGGCACAAAAACTGAAATATGAAAGTTTGGCCCCAATCACCCTTCATTCAGAGGTCGCCCTTGACTGGTACAGAGTATGGCCTTGATAAAACAGTCCTTACTGCACAACTACATTATCTGTATTTTACTCGATACAGTAAGCAATAATCACACTAGCTACACAAGAATCAGCATTGGCATACAAGGCGTAGGTTCTATGGGGGTGGCATCATTATTCTCACTGATCAATGATGACTTGAGCTGGACAGATTTTATTGGAACGGGGTGACTCTGGCGGTGGTCTGCAGCAACTTGGAGCATGAACTGGAGCTGCTCTTCCTCCACTGTCAGCTTCTTATTGAGCTCCTGAATCAGGGCCACCACCCGTTCTGACCAGTCATTCATGACAGTGACAGCTGCAACGATGTCCTTTGCACTCACAAACGCATTGTTTCATGACCAAGTGTCGGGTCGGTGGGTCAGGAACCTCACTGGCAGACCCAGCCTAGTGAAGAGTTCTTTTGTATCACAAGTTGATGTAGCCTGTTGTTGGTGAACATCAACTCAGGAAGCCGAGGACGCTTGGGTGGTCAATCAGCAGCCCTGTCTCCTAGCATCTTTACAACTCAGCTCTTCACATCACCGAAGAAAGCAGTGCCAACTGTTTCTGGAAAGGTATCACAGGGGTGTAGACAGCATCTTCTTGTTGCCTCAGTGATCTCGTTGTTCGGGAATTGCATCAGGTCCTCATTAGAGACCATTGTTCAACAGGGCTTTGATGGGAAGTGATGACGTTGTTCAAGCCTTTATGTAGACGAGGACAGAAAAAAAAGAGATTGCAAATCCCTTATTCCTCAGTCTTTGTCGTCTTGAACTTGCTTCAGAAAAGCCACATCTTGATAGAATATAGCGCTTTAACCATCCAGTGAGCTCGATGCATGGCACCTGGTGCACAGAACTTCAAGCCTTTATCTGGAACACCTGCGAGGAAGATGATGGATAGATCCAAAAGTTCTTCATAGTCATCCTGTAATTAAGCATCTGAGATCTACTGAACTGAATCAGTTCAGTCGTGGTCTAAGAAATTGCTTTTTTGGTGGCCTCATCTGTATCACCTGGCTGGAACTGGTTTTGGTCGATGAAGTCCCAGTGGTCTCGAAAACGCCTGAAGAGCAACACCTCTGGACCAGCTGAGACAGATCCAAGCATTGCTTCGAAGGCAGATGCAAACAGCAAGTCCATAACATGGTGTCTGCATGCTAAGTACAAGAGGTCGTGTCCCAGTTTTGCCTCAATGAGAGTGCAGTCTCCTCCACGTTGACCCGTGTTTGATGCTGTTGTGTCGAAACACATTGCCATTACCTGTTCAGTAATCCTCCACTCACTGAGGCACTCCATGATAGCTTGGGCTTGTGCTTCTTCAGTTGAGAATAGAATCTTGGGAACTCCAAGCAGCTGCTCGGCACCAGGTCCCGAAACAAACACTGGGAGTCGGTCAACGTGCTTGCAAGAGGTGAGGTCCTTCATCATCTTGCTGCCTCAGTGGACTGTCAAAGGACATTCTCCCTGGAGATGTTCCATCAATTCTTGAGCACAGCAGGCTCGATTCTCTCCTCAAAAATAGTTAACAGAACTCTGATTGACATTGTACTCAGAGTAGTCTAAACTGAAGCTTGCAGCTGCCTCGGCCAGGACAAATGATGCCTTTCTGGAGGACACTTGGGTCCCGTCCAAGGCAGCGGACAGCTGAGGAGTCATGACGTTTTGCATGTCTCACTTTCCCTTGCATGGGGACGAGACTCCTCCAGTGGCTCCTTTGGGTGGCTCCTCCTCGTCCTCATGTATATATATATATATATATATATATATATATATATATATATATATAGATAGATAGATAGATAGATAGATATTGTTACATAGCCTATGATTTCATCATCCTTTGTGTAATTCTAACGTACAGTATGCTGCATGTTTGATCACGAGCGTGTTCTACCTCACTCCCCCCTTCTAACCCTTATAGTAGAGTAAGTCGTTCTTTCTATTGTTCAGAGCAGGATTGTCAACTCTTTGTCCCCTATGGCTTCATTTGCACGTCCTTCTTACAAGTTGTATCAAGCTCTGCCGGCCCCTATATAATGAGCTCAGTCTCTGCATTAATGGCCACTTAGATCTACTCCTCATTTTGCTCACATCTCTGTCCTCCCCTGTACAGTTGTTATTATTGTGAGTGCTCAGGAAGTCTCCAGCCATCTAGTAGCTGTGTAATTTGAGTATGAGTGTTATTACATTTTGTTCTTGTACTGTATAGCATAAGGTGTTGATTCGTAGGCCTAGTAAAGTTTTTGTAATTCATATTGTCAGCCAGTGTTAATGATATTTTGTATCTGTAATAATATATCTTGCATTCACTGAGTATTATCTGGTTTTCAAATTTTATCAGGGCTGACCTAGATAAATTTACTCTTGCTAATTTCGTGTTAATAGAGGCTATTGCAGTTAACCATATATTTAACCTGTTTTTTGCCATTACATTATCCTTATGAGTCCTGAATGTTTAGTTGTTAGTTTGAGCATTAAACTTTAACTTGTAATTTTACCTAACTCTTTTGTTTTGAACCTGGACTTTGCGGGACAGTAGTGATTTTAGTCTCTGTTCCGTAACATAAATTTGGCGACCTCTTATCAGGATATTCAGGATATTATCATAAGGATATTGCTTGATATTTTGTGACTGTGATTTATTCATGATGTCTACTATTACTACTCTTGATGAAGCCAAAGATTTTTTGTCAAATGAGCAAACAGTGTGTGATGTAGAAAACAGAACAAAGAATGAACTTAAGCTTGTTGCACAACAATTGGGAATTGCTGTTCGCTCTCATCATTCTAAAGATCAAATTGTTGACATGATTAATGAAAGCTTGTTTAATGTAACTCCTCCAAATGAGCAAACGCAAATTGAATTAGCTAAGTTACAGCTAGCCCTGCAGGAGGCTCGTGCTATGGAGGCTGAATTTCAGGCAAATGCTCGTATTCAGGAGGCACAGATAATGGCTCAGGCACAAATTGAACTTGCTAGGATTCAGGCAGACCATGAGTATCGCATGAAACAAGGTGGAACTGGATCATCTAGCTCTGATGATTTTGATGTGGCTAAAAATGTTAAACTTGTCCCTCCTTTTAATGAATCTGATTTAACAAAGTATTTTCAGTTGTTTGAGAGGGTAGCTACAGGTTTTAATTGGCCCAAAAAGTATTGGCCAGTACTCCTTCAAACTGTTCTCACCGGTAAAGCTCAAGTTACTTATGCATCTTTGCCTCAGGATCAATCTGATAATTATGATGTAGTTAAGAGTTTGATTCTTAAGGCCTATGAGCTTGTTCCTGAAGCCTATAGAGTAAAATTTAGGACAACTTATAAGCAAGATAAGCAATCCCATGTTGAGTATGCAAAAATCAAAGAAGATCTGTTAGAGCAGTGGTTAAATTCTAAGAATGTGGATTCTGATTTTGACAAATTTAAGCAGATGATTTTGCTGGAGGACTTCAAAAGGTGTATTAATAATGATGTAAGCCTATATCTTGATGAGAAAAGAATAGATAATTTGTCTGATGCTGCAGTTTTAGCTGATTAATATGTTCTAACTCACAAGAGATATTCTAGAGAAAAAAGGAAAGCTGAGAGTAAGTACGTTGCCTCTACTCAGAGTACAGGTAACAGGAAAGAGAATAAAGATGATGTTTCTCAGAAAGTAAATACCAGCTCCACCTCTAGATTTCAGAAAAGTAAATGTACTTATTGTAGTAAGCTTGGTCATACTACGGAGAAATGTTTCAGGAGACAGCGTGATGTGAACAAAAAGGAGTCTTTAAATATTCAGTCAATTGGTCTAGTGTCCACCCTTGAGAGTTCCCAGAATTCTTTAACTGAGTTAACTGAACCTGCTTTGAGGGGTAAATTAAATTCTCATGATGAAGCTCCTCTTTTGAGCAGTAACGTGGGTGACACTCTCAAGAGTTCATGTGTTAATTTCCTGTCTGATGGTTTTGTCAGTCCTCTGGACAGTAATGACAGGAAATCAGTTAAAATATATCGTGATACAGGTGCTTGCCAATCCCTTATGCTGACCAGTGTTCTAGGCTCTAATGTTAATTCCTGTGATGAAACTGTAATCTTACAAGGTGTAGGGAATAATTACTTCTCTGTCCCTCTGTGCAGAGTGAATTTAGAGTCTGGTTTTGTTAATGGTTCCGTTATGGTTGGGTTGGTTGAGACACTCCTAATGTCAGGTGTAACTTTCTTACTTGGAAATGATATTGGTGGAAGTCAAGTGTGTCCAGCTCCTCAGTTGTCTAGTGAACCAGTGGCTGCGACCCAGGATTGTGATGTCTCTGATGTGTTCTCTGCATGTGCTGTCACTAGGGCTAAGTCTAAAGTTACTGGTGATTTAGAGGATAATGATGATGATGATGTTATCCTAGCTGACACTTTTCTTGCTAATTTGGACCACTCACCAGATGAGGCAGTACCCCGTAGTGTTGATAATTTGTCTCGTCAAGAGTTGGTTGAGTTGCAGGTTGCTGACCCTGAGTTGAAAGGTCTAGCTAACTCTGCTTGCAGTGAGGAAGAGTCAGCTGGTGCTTCTACTTGTTATTGTATAAAGTCAGGAGTACTTATGAGGAAGTGGAGACCCCCAACAGCATCAGCCGACTGTGAATGGGAGGTTGTACATCAAGTTGTCATCCCTCGTGTTTGTAGGCAGGATATCATTAGAGTGGCTCATGATTCCAGTTTGGCAGGACACCTTGGAGTAAGGAAGACTGTGGCACGCATTTTGAAACACTTCTACTGGCCAGGTATCTTCAGGGATGTTTCCTGGTATTGTAAGTCTTGTCACACCTGTCAAGTTGTGGGGAAGTGTAATCAGACCGAAAAGGTTGCACCTCTAGTTCCCATTCCTCCTTTTGAGGCGCCATTCACCCGTGTGTTGGTGGATATTGTGGGCCTTCTTCCTAAGACTTCTTCAGGATTTTCTTATGTGTTGACCCTGATTGATATGGCTACTCGTTATCCTGAAGCCATTCCACTTAGAAATATCTCAGCAAAGAACGTGATTAAGGAAATGCTAGGGTTCTTCACCAAGTTTGGTCTACCCAAGGAGGTACAGTCAGACCGGGGAAGTAATTTCATGTCAAATGTTTTCAAGCAGTCTCTGAAAGAGTTGGGCATCACCCAGATCACGTCTTCAGCTTACCATCCCCAGACCCAAGGAGCGTTGGAGAGATATCATCAAACACTCAAATCGATGCTCAAGAAATACTGTTTGGAACATCAGAAAGACTGGGATAAAGGTCTTCCATTCGTTGTATTTGCCGCAAGAGAATCTCCAAATGAATCACTGGGCTTCTCACCCTTTGAACTACTGTTTGGCCATGAAGTAAGAGGACCCCTTAAGCTACTCAAGGAATGCTGGCTGTCGGAGGAAGATGACGTCAACCTGCTGGAGTATGTGATGAAGTTCAAAGAACGGCTGTCCATTGCTTTACAGCTGGCGAGAGAGAATTTAGGAGCTGCTCAGGAGAAGATGAAGACTTGGTATGATAAGAAGTCCAGGTTACGCCACTTTCAGCCAGGAGATCAGGTTTTGATTCTGCTACCAGTGCATGGGCAACCTCTTCAAGCCAAGTTTAGTGGTTCTTATTTCGTGGAGAAGAAACTCAGTGATGTCAACTATGTCATCGCCACACCAGATCGTAGAAAGAACAAGCAACTTTGTCACATCAACATGCTAAAGTTATATCACAGGCGGGACGAAAATAACCCAATCTGCATTATAGCTGTTCCACCCGAGTCTGCAAGTGAAGTTCTCCCATGCAGCATGAGCCTGAGTGATAGTTTGGGGAAGAATCCTGATATCATGAATGATCTCCAGACTAAGCTTTCTCATCTAGCTCCCGAGGAAAGGCAGGAGTTTTCGGCATTACTGCAGGAGTACCCGCAAGTGTTCCGTGCCACTCCAGGAAGAACCACTGTGTTGATGCATGATGTCAATGTTGGAGACTCAAAGCCAATTAAACTGCCTCCTTACCGTGTGAACCCAGTGAAAGTTCCTCTCATCCAGAAGGAGCTTGGCTACCTGTTGGACCACAAGATGATTGAGCCCTGTCAGAGCGAGTGGAGTTCTCCTGTCACTCTAGTCCCTAAGCCAGGTGGGTCACAGCGGCTTTGCATCGACTACAGACGTGTTAATCAGATAACCAAAACAGACACTTACCCTCTCCCTCGCTTGGAAGATTGCATAGACAAGATCGGAAAGGCTAGGTACATAAGTAAGTTTGATTTGTTAAAGGGATACTGGCAAGTACCTATGACTGAACATGCTAGGGAGATCTCATGTTTTGTAACACTAGGAAAGACTTTTGCATGTTCTGTAATGCCATATGGTATGAAGAATGCACCAGCCACTTTTCAGAAGCTCATGAATGTTGTAACAGAGGGTTTGGCAGGGTGTGTTGTTTATATTGATGATGTATTAATCTTCAGTGACAACTGGAAAGATCACCTATGCCATGTCAGTAAATTTCTTGAGCGTTTGGTTCAGGCTAATTTTGTAGCTAATTTATCAAAGTGTGAGTTTGGTCAAGCTAAAGTTTAGTACCTTGGGTACGTAATTGGTGATGGACACGTTGCACCACCAGGAGCTAAGGTTCAGGTTATAAGTGATCTTCCCAGACCTAAAAGTAGGAAAGAGCTACAAAGATTTTTGGGAATGGTAGGTTATTACAGGAGATTTGTTCTTAACTTTTCAATCTTGTATCACCACTTATAGAGCTACTGAAAAAACGAGTTAAATTTGTCTGGACCGATAACTGTGAATCCTCTTTCAGTAAACTTAAAGCTATCCTATTAAGTCAGCCAGTGCTCGCTACTCCAAATTTTGCTAAGCCTTTTAAGATGGCTGTTGACGCAAGTGATACAGGAGCTGGGGCTGTTTTGCTGCAAGAGGATGATCAGGGTATTGAACACCCTGTATCTTATTACAGTAAGAAGTTCACTCCACCTCAAAAGAACTACTCAACTATTGAGAAAGAGCTTTTGGCCATGATTTTGGGTTTACAGCATTTTTCATTTTATTTGTGTTCTGGTTTTGACCCCATAGTCATTTATACCGATCATAACCCACTGAAATTCCTTAGTAAGTTTAAAGATAAAAATCAAAGATTGACAAGATGGAGTCTACTTCTTCAGGAGTATTCATTAGACATACAACATGTCAAGGGGAAAGAAAATGTTATTGCAGATTGCTTATCTAGACTTTAGACAGATTGTTTTAGAGTAATAAGAAATTTCCTGTGTAAATTTCTTTTTCTTTGTGGGGAGGTGTTACATAGCCTATGATTTCATCATCCTTTGTGTAATTCTAACGTACAGTATGCTGCATGTATGATCACGAGCGTGTTCTACCTCACTCCCCCCTTCTAACCCTTATAGTAGGGTAAGTCATTCTTTCTATTGTTCAGAGCAGGATTGTCAACTCTTTGTCCCCTATGGCTTCATTTGCGTGTCCTTCTTACAAGTTGTATCAAGCTCTGCCGGCCCCTATATAATGAGCTCAGTCTCTGCATTAATGGCCACTTAGATCTACTCATTTTGCTCACATCTCTGTCCTCCCCTGTACAGTTGTTATTATTGTGAGTGCTCAGGAAGTCTCCAGCCATCTAGCAGCTGTGTAATTTGAGTATGAGTGTTATTACATTTTGTTCTTGTACTGTATAGCATAAGGTGTTTATTCGTAGGCCTAGTAAAGCTTTTGTAATTCATATTGTCAGCCGGTGGTAATAATATTTTGTATCTGTAATAATATATCTTGCATTCACTGAATATTATCTGGTTTTCTCATTTTATCAGGGCTGACTTAGATAAATTTACTCTTGCTAATTTCGTGTTAATAGAGGCTATTGCAGTTAACCATATATTTAACCTGTTTTTTGCCATTACATTATCCTTATGAGTCCTGAATGTTTAGTTGTTAGTTTGAGCATTAAACTTTAACTTGTAATTTTACCTAACTCTTTTGTTTTGAACCTGGACTTTGCGGGACAGTAGTGATTTTAGTCTCTGTTCCGTAACAATATATATATATATATATAGGCTGCGTCCCCCAAGGAAAGGGAGGTAGCCGAGAAAGGACAACACACTCCTAATTTACTCATTCACTCAAACACATTCATTCGCATCTTAGCCCCAAGGGGAGAAGGGACAGATCCTCACTGCTCCAAACTGCATGAGGGTCAACTGTGCAGTGCAATCAGTGACATCCGCGGCAGGGCCCGACAGCAGAGCTGGTTTACCCCTGCCACATCATAATAGCCCCATCCCCTTACCCGCACTTGACCTGATCAGCTGATCAGACCAAACGCAGGAGAATATCCCCTCAGGGCTGCGTCATCATTCATTCATTCACAGTTTCTCTTCATTTATTTCTGTCATGCACAGCCACTCTTCCTTGCTCAACAGACATCCCTCACACATCTAGCAATCTCTTCACACTATCCATCCATCCTATTCGTGGTCTTCCTCTCAACCTTACACCTCTCACATCAGATCTAGTTATCTTTTTCACTAATTGCTCATTATCCATTCTCTCCATATGCCCAAACCATCGCAAGACTCTCTGCTCAACTCGATCAGCCATCTCCCGAACAACTCCAGTTTTCCTTCGCACTTCATCATTTCTCACTTGATCCATACGTGTCACTCCACACATACTCCTCAGACACCTCATCTCCATTACATTCAAACTTTTCCTCTCTGCTCCACCCATATTCCATGTTTCAGCCCCATATAACATAGTCGGTATCACAACACCCTCATACAGCCTTCTCTTTACATCCATTCTAAGCGAACGACATCTAAACATTTTTTTTTCATTCCTGCCAACACTTTTCCTAATTCATTCATTCTAAACTTCACTTCTGCATCTATTCTGCCATCCATAGCAACATGTGACCCTAAATACCTAAAACACTCTACCTCCTCAAGTAACTCACCATAAAAAAAACTATTTTCATTCTCCTACCATATATATATATATATATATATATATATATATATATATATATATATATATATATATATATATATATAATTATTAAGGTGTGTGTGTGTGTGTATGTGTGAAATTTTGTCCAGTCGGGAATAGGATCATTTGTAAATGATCCGTCGCCGGAATAGGCCCATGAAGAAATTGGTTCGTGGGGTAATTAGGCCCAAATGCGAACACAAGTCTATAAAAGAGTAAAGACAGATCCCTGTGACAAATAATTTTTAGTAAAATTTTCCACATCCCTGTGGGACGTTTTATTTTTCTAGTCATTTTTTTTATTTTACATAATTAGAAAAGCCATATTTCAAAGGCTATTTGGCAGATAGCCTTCTAATTGGTCAGCTTAGTCAGAGAGCTGTCGTTTTATTTTGGTCAAATATTGTGGCAATCTGTCAATCTGATCTCGGGATGTTACCCGGAACATAGAAAAGTGATTCAGCCTCCCAGTCTGAAGAACCACTTAAGTTAGGAAACTAAAATATTACTGCAACATAGACTTAAAGGCAGACGCAGTGCAGAAAGCAATATTGTTCTAATCGGCTGTTTATTCTCTGAGATCGCCTGGGACCAAAAAAAGAAAAAAAAAAAAACGGATCTTTCCTGAATATTCTGTATACTCCTAATTTTCCATGAAGGATCAAAGCTACAGCCACCAAACTTGGTCGACTAACCGACTGTGATGCCAATGGTGACATCCACAATATCAGTGACTGACTTTATTGCTCGGCGTTTAGTTGGCAATGGCTGTGAGAAGTTTCTCTTCATAAAAACTGTCCTTGGACAATTTTACGGTGTTCTAGTTATTATTATTATTATTATTATTATTATTTGTGGTAGGTGGGGGCATTCACCATCCACTCACTCGATGTAGTGCTGCTCTCGGATGTCTGCCCTTTACTCCCCTCCATCCGTCTTTCCTTCCATTCGCTTCTGTCTTTCTTTCCTTCTTTTCTCTTCCTTCTGCCTGTGGGTGACTTTACACTGAATGACAAGCCAAATGGTTTCCTGTACACCATGAAACCATTTACTACGCTGGGTGGTAACCATATAACCAATTTTTTTTGTTGCTGGTGGGTTAGTGGGGAATTACGGAGCTTCAATCGGATTGACCCAGTGAAGGTTTATATCCAAGGGATGGTTGGATTTTTTTGCACACGCAATGCCACTCAGGCATGAGTGAGGTTGGTCACTCTCATCTTAAATGTCAGGACCAACTTGCCTAGCCCCGGGCTCCTACGCTCCTCATGGGACAACGTAGGAAAGGATGATTATGATGATGGTGGTGATTATTGTTATTATTATTATTATTAATATTATTATTATTAGACACAGAAGGATTGAGGAAGGTTTTGCGCATGTGCGGTGTAGATGGTAAGCGTTTAGGTGCCGTCAAGAGTTTTTATGATGGCAAAGAAGCATGTGTAAGGGTTAACGGGCATCTTAGTTAATGGTTCACGAACGGTGTGGGCGTGCAACAAGGTTGTGCGATGTCCCCATGGTTGTTCAATAGATATATGGATGGGGTGATGAGATAAGTAAAAACACGAGTAATGGAGATGTGGATGGCGTTGGTAATGAATGGTGATGGATGGAATATCTCAAATTTGTTGTATGGTGATGATGCAGTACTGCTTACGAATACCAGACAAGAACTTGGTAGACTAGTGCAGAGTTTTGCTGATGTCTGTGAGCGTCGTGCCTGGAGAGTTAATGTAGTGAACAGTAAAGTGATAGTTCTTGAGAGAGAAGGTGACTCCCAGTGCGATGCTGTGGTGAATGGAAAGAGACTGGAATTGACGAGATTTCAAATACCTGGATACAGTGATATAAAAGAGAGGAAAATGTGCGGAAAAAGTGAAAAGTAGAGTGACACAAGGATGGGAAGTAGCTGGTGCAATGAAGGCCTTGATAAGCAACAGAGGCTTGAGTGTTGCAGCTGCGTGAGACTTACCTGAAAGAGTGTTAGTGTTAACTTTAATGTATGGATATGAGACTAAGGAGTGGCATGAAAATGAAAAGTCAAGAGTGAAAGCAGTGGAGATGGGACTGCTAAGGAATGTATGTGGAACAAAAAGAGTCGATGGGATACGAAATAAAGTGATTCGTGAAAGATGTGGAGTGAGGAAGTCTGTGGACACCAGAATCAAAGAAAGTGTCCTGATATTGTATGGTCATGTGGAGAAAATAGATAACAATAGAGTGGTGAAAAGGGTAAATCTGAGCGAATTTGAAGGAGAGAGGAGGCGAGGTAGGCCAAGGAGAAAGTGGAGGGATATGGTGGATGAGTGTATGAGGAAGAGAAGTTTGGAAGTCTATGAGGCTAGGAAACTGACAAGACATCGAGCTGGCTGGATGAATGTTGTGAGATGAAGTGCATAATCAGGGATCTGGCACAACTTTTTAACTTGACAGCGTCAGGATTGACTGTTGGGTACGTTTATATGAAGCTACATAATAGGGTGAAAGTTTTTGGCGTATCAGACAGAGAGCCAGGATTCCGGGGGCTTGAATGCTGAGCGAATGGAAGCGTGGCCCATTGGATTGGGCAAATTTGGGCTGTCTGGACATGGCTACTCGTCATCCTGCTTTAGGGTGGGAAAGGAGCTCCGGATGATGATGATTACTACAACTACTACTACTTTTTTTTTTTTTTAATCACTTCCATCCATCGGGGAATTATATTGTGAAGATCAAAACCAACCTCCCTAATACAGTTCACCATTTGGAGTTGTAATGTGAAGGTTAACACTAACCCTCATATTATAATCTGCTGGCCCCAAGCACGCCAACGGCAGTGGTTACCAACCATCTACTATTATTATTATTTATTTTATTTTATATTTATTGATATTACAGTGTAAATAAAGACATTAAACTATTGGAGTCGCCGGTCTATGCGACTCTCGATCACTGTAGCTTTGTAATCCATACCTGCCAGGGAGACAGGCCTGAGGGCTGATGATCTTGTGCCCCTGAGACATAGCAGAGCAGACCTCACGAGGGAGAATGAGAGTCGACATCTCATCCAGGCCATAACAGAACTCTGCGGTTGACGTTTCTTCTCAGAAAGAACCTCTGCCAGTCTCGAGTAGAATCTCACTGCCTCTGGACCCATCCCACCTGATGTCGTGAACACAAAGGGAGTGAATCGACCATGGTCCACATGTTGGATCCTTTCTTGATAATTTCTATTTTTTTCTTGTTCATTCCTTTTGTGTGCAGCTTCGAGAGACAGTTGACGATGACATGCTGCCATGGGATCAAATATCCTGATGTCGAAGAACGCCCTCTACCCACGTGTCCAGAAACCTCCAGCACTAACATCCACTCTTGCGTCATTTGATGTGTTTGCTGTTCTGTGGGTGAAGTGCTCGCCGTCCAGGGGTAGCAGAGCTGGCTCAATCGTGACATCATGGCATATTTCCTGCAGCATTTTGGCAGTGAGGTCGTGTACTTCATCGTGTTGGATGCAAACAAAGCCTCCCTTCTTGCATACCATTGCATGGTTTGCATCAAAGGCAGTGCCACAGGCACAGTGTTGAGTTAGGTTCTCTATTGGCCACCCATATCTCAAGGCTATGGCGTCAATAAATTCTTGTTTGTTGAAGTGGAAGGCTTTTGCCTTGAGAGGCAGGGTTGTGAGCCAGTTCGATGCCTCAACCTCCTGTGCAATTTCAACTCTTCTGCACTGGTCTGGTGTTAGATGTTCGATTATGTGCTACAGCTGGTCTTTTTGTGTTGCTTCGCTCTGCTTGCTTATCTGTGTCTTTATGTCTTTCTGCCTTTGTTGGTCGATTTCACTCGTCTCAACCTGGGCGCAGATCTTCTGTGACAAGGATTCGGTGAGCCTGATTGAATTTCTGTGTTCATAGCTTGCCACGGCTACTGGATTTATAATGCCAAGGCCTCCCATCCTGGGTGGGAGTGCTAGAATGTCCCTCTCTTCTGGTGTGGGGATGTGGCAATTGCTTAGAGATGGGAGGAATGAATCCCTGATTGCATCCTCCAGTGGTTGTAGCAGCAACTCGATATCTGGTATGGTCCTCATCACGAAGGTCCACTTGTGCTTTACACCATAGGTAAATGCACTGTATGCTGCATGGGGTTCTGTTTTTACGTGGCTAGATAGTGTATGAATTTCTTCTACCCATGTCTTTACCTTATCACTCACATATTTGTCTTTGAATTTCTTAGTTCCAATCACAGCCCCTAGATGCCTCTGACCTTCCTTGGTCACTCACGTTTGTGCCTCTTAATGCTTCTTGTACATCATGATAGTAAGCTGCTACTACTACTACTACTACTGCTTCTTCTATTATCATTATTATAATTATTAGTTATTATTATTATTATTATTGTTATTATTATTATTATTATTATTACTACTACTACTACTACTACTACTACTACTAGTACTACTATTGTTATTATTATTATTCCATGGAAAGGAAACAGATCTGGGTGAATAGAAGTCTCTTGTGGAAACTTAATACATTGAGGAATTTCATCCATGAAGGAAAAAAAAGTCCATTCAGGAAAATAAACGTGTGGAAACATAAAATGTCTCTCCAGATAAAAATAGGTCCATGTAGTAAATAGATCATCGAGTGAAATAATTCCTTGGCGAAAATTAGTCCTAAGAGGGATTTGGTATCAAGGAAACATAATTTAGGGAGAGGTTTAACAACCATGTAGAAACTGGGTTAGTGGCAGAAAATAGGTCTGGGTAACGGGCACATAACTAGGCCATCGATGATTATGGTCCTAAGGAAACAGGTCCATAGAGGAAACGTATCCAATGAACAGGTTCACAAGGGAAACTAGGTAGGTGTTGGTTGAGCCCAAGAAAGTATTGTATGAGATCGACTTATATGTGAGTGAAAATTACTTGATAATCTTGGAAGAATTACCTTATATGCATACAGGTATATGTGTGCACTGAATGCTTGTAAGTGTTTTATGCAACAGTACCTGCTGTAGGTGTAAGCAGAGAGCTCCTTGCATCACATGCAGCGTTAAAGATGATCAGCAGCAGACCACGCTTCATCATCTTTAGGGCCAGTATCTGTGAGGGCAATCAGCCGTTTAGCAATGTAGCAAGTTGTTGTATCTCTCATGCAATAGTCCTTTCCTCATCAGCAGGGTAGGGGTCTGGAGCCAGGATACTAAGTACCGACATTTAAGGCAAGCGTGACAAGCCCTGATAGTCCCGAGTGGCATCATTTTAGCAATGATCCCGAAACAATCCTCAGACTGAAACCATTATGGTTCCCGCCCAGTTAAAGCACCTGAACCCAACAGACCACAAAGCATCGATTTAGTTAAATGGTTACCGCCCATTATGGTATATTGTTTCCTAGATTAGAAGAAACTATCTGGCTTGTCAGTTAGGGTAGAGTCGCCAGACGGATGCATTACATGAAGGAGATGGATGGTGGCCATTCCCACCTACCATATATTAAAAAAATATATATATATCATTTGAAATGTAATAAGAAACATTTCAAAGGGCATCCAAATGTAAATTAGGGTACTGCTATTGTCCCTTACGTAAAGGTTCATATCCATGTAATGAACTTCTGTAATAAGTTAACAAATGCCTTTACTTCTAACTGATGTAAGTGATGCAAATACTGACTTTGGAGCCGAAGACGAAAAGCCTGTTTATGCCAAGGAGGGTGTTCACATTTAGCTAATAGTAATGTTAGTTTTCTTCACTACTGCTGGAAACGGTAGTGAGCTATATCCTCAAATTTGAGGAAATAAATCTCGCCATAACATTGACTAAACCGGCAAATGCGTGTACAATCCCCTCCATACCTTTACCTCCTTAGCCCATCTCTGCCCTTCGCTTGCTCAACGCAGGTGTTGGCAAGACAAGTCATTCCCTTAACAGCAGATCACATGTGGGGACGATGTGAAGCTGTGTAGGTAATAATGATACACACAAACACTGCCCTCGCCCCTGACAAAAACAGGCTTTTCACGTTCATCTTCAAAGCTGCTGTTATGACAAGGTTGGAGAGTTTGCATTTAGTTAGCTGCATACCAAAAGGATGGAAAGAAGTTTAATGCTTGACAGGAACACATACTGTACAGTACACTGAGGATCACGGACTGTAGCTCTCAGGCTAGGTATTGCACTGGACATCTCATTTGACACTTTCACCGAAAAACCTCGCCCTCCCTCCTCCCACCATTTTTTGCATGTAAACTGTCAGAAATATCTGACTTTATATAAAATGGTATCCTCGATCGGGCACCAGAAATGTAAGAAATTTCTAGTATTTTCTAGTAAACAACTCGTAGGTCCTTACTCGTCCCTAAAATTGTCCTTGAGTAAATTCAAACAAGTCTCACAGGGTTAGGTGAACCGTAACTTACACTTTAACTCACCTAACTATTTCTCTTCTATCTCCTAGCTAATCCCCGCTTGAACTGGCCAATTCGTAAAGGTTACTTAGCTAGGGAATGTTGAACAACATATGACGACGAGTCTGTTTTTGTCAGTTGCTTGGGCTATCAAGCGTCCTTGAGGTGTGTATATACAAACGTGCTTGGACCTTGTCTAGGAGCAGAGTGAGCGAACTAGGCAAGCCTATATCTCCCTCATAGAATGGTAGAGGTGCCAACTATTAATTAATTACAATATTAAATACTGTTAGATTACATCATGATATATACAGGGCGAATCTAACAAATTAAGCTTAGTTTTAATCAAACTAAAGACAAACCAAATAGTCCCTTCACCTATGTAAATAAGTTAAACCGACATGTGCTTTTATGTGAGACTTCTCATCCTCTCGTCACGTCATCTAATGCACAGACACAGTTTAGGTTCATGGAACTTTCCAAGAAATTACATGTATTTACAGTATAGTTGTCCACGAGGGTTAAGCAGTAGCATTTAATTAATCAATAATAAGAATTATTAAAGAGAATGTAATTTATGGGTTGTAAAAACCACTTGAAGTTATTAACGATCTCAGGTTTTTCCTCTGCACTCCAACCAGGGACGACTATTTTAAAAAGTAGTGAGCGCAACTGCTCTGGGGGAAAATATTTCCCACAGTTTTTTGGCCGGGCGAAAAATGATACACTGTATCATGTAATGTGACCCTTAGCCAAGAGTTCTCTCCATAAGTCTCGAGAACCCTGTGCTGCGGCCCGTTTAGGTCGTGCAACCTGACCTGTTTGATATCCACTATCCCCTGTATTTGGGGTAGCTGCTAACTCAAGGGGTACAAGTTTATCAAGAGTTTTTATGCTGGTGTCCCCTACATTTTATTTTCACGAGTCTCAGCATCCCCTCTGAATCGGGGTGCGTGGAGATCACCTTAGCTAATGGCCACTGGGAAATTGGTTGTTCTGTTTTACACTAAGACCACATCCCTTATGTTTATAACAGACTTATTGCTGGCAGCCTGAGCCCCATAATATCTTTCTCATAGGCTCAAAAGATATTCTTCACTCCAATGTCTATTCCGAGTATCCAATACCCTTTTCAGACATTGATATCCCTCCCGCAGATGTTGTCCTAAATCATTATTTTCAATGGTAGGATCATCTTCTTCCTGGATATCCACACAAGACACCGAATGGAGTTTCCTGTCATAATATATGAGCTGGTGTCAAGGCCTCCTATCGAAACGCTAAATAAGTTAGGGGACTATTATTAATCCTATTTTGAATTTCAGTTATCACTGTTCTTAAATCCTCTCTTGTGATCTTAGTTCTGTGTAATGTTTTCCTTAGGCAGTTCTTGACAATACCAATCATTCATTCGGTAAATCCATTTTGCCCTGGTAGACTAGTACAATTTTCGGAAGAGATGGATATTTAAGCAGAATCAGGCATTTTGGGGGGAAAGCAAGCAACTTACTTTTTCTTATGGATGTTGAGGTGCTGACTACGACCAGCGGTGTTGCTAAAAGCGATATCTTGACATTTAAGGGGTCAAATTAAATGTAAAAGATTATTTGGTGAATTGCTGGGTTTCCCGTTATTTTTTAGATGAGGCACTGCTAAAATTAAAATAACTCCATCAATAAAGCAGGTAGATAAGTCAGTTAGGTCGCATATTGTAGCTAAGGAAATTCTTTATTAGATGACATGATCATTTAATAATTTCTCTCCATAATATGAGTATTTGAGGTCAAAAACTTGCGTTAACCCTTGGAACCTTATATTTAGTCCCTATCTTAATTTTGATCTCCACTGACTAAAAACCTGACAATATAATGTATTTTTCCTAGATTCATTTGAAAAACTAGTGACGTGGGTAGTTATTGCACTAAAGGAATCCATGCTCTCTCATACAGGAACTGTCATACAAAGGTTCTACTTACAAACTCCCGTAACTTAACATACAATTGCTTCTGATAAAGTCTGTATTCCAACTAGTAGCTTATATTAATCATCACTGTACTGCCTGCAGTGCATCTCCCCCTCATTACATCTGCAAGCAGCTGTGCAAGGAAGGCTTGCCCTTTTGCATGAGCACTTGTGAGTACTGCAGCCCTTGGTGCATCCACAAGAAACTATGTCTACATCCTTTAGGAATGGGAGATAATATAGTCAGGACTGGTCTCAGTTTTCCATCAGTATTCTCCCAGTCACAGGTAGTTAGCAATGGCAGTGACGGGGTGGGAACATGTGCTTGTCGCCATATGAAGCATTGAAGATTGGCCCTTTGTATGTGCAACTTTGCTACATCACTAGTTGGAGGTAGCAACTCTGGAGATTTCAACTTAGAGAACAGGTACACACCGTACCTTATCACGTGTGTCATGTGGGACTTTGCAGACTTTGCAGATGAATTGCTCTGCCTTACGAAGCCCTTCATCTGAGATGGTGCCAGTGGTCCCCAGATCCTGCAACAGGTTGTGGTTCTCTAGGAACACAGTCCAGGCTGACCTCTTAGAATGACCCATGAAATAAGACACAGTGTTACACCCAGTTATTGCATGGTATGCAAGGAGTTCTTCAAGTGTTTGCTGCTCAAATGCTAGTGATTTATGAATCTCATGAATGGGGATGTACTTGGGTTTTTTTGATGTTCCAGCCTTCACCCATACAGTTTTGCACTGCATTCTGTGATAATTCACCAAGAGTAGAACAACAATGTCGGTGTCACGCACAGACGCAACGATATGCTTAGCAGGGGAACTGATGCGATGCAAAATCACAAGCGTATCTTCCTCCTTGTGTCGGATACCAAATTAGCTGTATCCATCCAAGGGTCATTTGTTTTCACCACTAACCCCAATCCACCAGCAACAACCATGAGCTTCTCTGGTGGAGCTGATGAAATTAGCTTATCTGACAAAAAGGCAGACAGATCCTTCTTGTTGTAGGACAATGCCAGGAAATCAGTCTACTTGGATGGTACTGGAACCTCTCGGTCTTCTATCATTCATCGAATAGGATGTGAAGTTTTCTTTCGTCTTTCTCTAGTTCCCTCTTTTATTGATGTGCCAGAGTCCCTGTACTGGTCAAATGCGTTCAAACTGTTTGCCAAGTTTCAAAATGTGGCCAACAAACCTGTCAGCATAATATGCATTTGTCTTTGCCCCGCTAGGTATACCAAAGGAGACAACAGTTGCCTGGCCATCTATGACAAGACATGAGCTCTCAGTATCCGGTAGTTCAAGATTAAGTGGGCATATCACATCCTGAGTAAGAACATCTACAAGTACTGACTTCATCCCAGATCTCAGTGAACCACCAGTTTCAGCAGTACTGATGGAAACTTCCGTCAGTTCATGGCTTAGAATATTATCCAAATCAACTGGTCTCCCTGCCTGGTATGCCATAATCAATTGCTGGAAAATCTGCCTATCTCCTTTGATCAGTTGTCTTCCCCTGTCCTCTCTCGTTTCTGACTTCGTACAATGAACCAAAAGTTAATACTTTTGTTTTTTTGTAATTTATCTCTTAGGCTCACTTCCTTGTTGACAAGTCTTTTCTTAAAGTCATCTAACAGTGCCTGTTCCAAATCCACTGTTTTTAAGAGCGATTCCTGAAATTCTGGTGTCGCAACGTCTTTGGTGGCAATGTTCATAAGCTGAGTCAATGATGCTACACTTTCGAAAACCTTGAATCTAACTAGAACTTCCAGGATGTTGTTCTCATCTAGGTTATCACGCTTCACCCTTCCTGGAGTACCTTCATTTGGAGTTATTTCATCATCAATGCCAGTGCTGAACATTTCTCTAGTCTGTACTGCAATGCATGCTCGTAGATTGTAAGATAGAGCCCAAAGACTGAGAGCATAGGTAGTCTTGTTATCCCAATGATCCCACCTGCCTTCTTTCCGACCCCATTCAGCCATTCATGACTGCGGTCAGCATCCACCTGATTGAAGAGTTTGTCAGAACCCTTCACAACAAAGTTTCCTTGCTGAAGTTCATGTTTCACTTCGTGGGGAATTAGAGGATATAGAAGTGAAGAGTGGGCAAGAAAACAAAAGAGGAAAAGGAGCAAGAAGAGAAGGAGGACTTATGAAGCAATTCAAAGCGACAGACGTCTCGAGTGGATACAGGCGCGAGTGGGCATGGAGGACCCCATTGTGGATGCCGACCTTGTACAAAACAAGTGACAAAAATTGTATAGTCATATCTGCCAGTTGAAGAGAAGAATACAGCAAAAGGGTGCCATTAGAAAGGAGAAACCCAGCATCCACGAAAGAACGAAGTACACTGATGACACAGATAATGGCTACAGCAAACAGAGTAACACTAAGGATGCTCCCCTGTGGACTCCATCTTCTAGTGCTCAGGCGTTAGAAAGCACTCCTCCCACTCGCACCCTTAAAATTCGGTTAAATAAAAACTGTTGAAGAAAAATAGGTAAGCACCCACGAAGACCAAACTCATGAAGAGAGAGTAAAATACCATGATGCCATGCAGTGTCATATGCCTTCTCCAGATCGAAGAAGACCGTGACCTGGTGTTGGTTATTGGAAAAAGCCTCAAAGATAGAAGACTCAGATGTAGATTGCATTTTTCGAAAACCATACTGGGCAGGGGATAAGAAGTCACTTCTCTCTAAAAACCACACTAGCCTAACATTGACCATCTTTTCCAAAATTTTACATATACAAGACATCAAAGAAATAGGCCGATAATTCGTAGCCTGTAGGTGGTCCTTACCCGGTTTGGGGATGGGGATATCTACAGCAACACCGCAACAAGCTGGAAACTCCCCAGAACATCAGATCTTATTAAACAGTGAAAGCAAAAACAAGAGGAACTCATCAGACAGGTGGCGTAAGAAGGCATACGGAATATCATCATAACCAGGAGAGGAATCATGGCATTGCGACAGAGCCGTCTGGAGTTCAGAATTTTAAAATGGAATATTGTAAGGCTTTCCCCTAGCAGAGGCAGAACTGAGACCACGAGACACTAGGCGCCGACGGTGGCAAGCCGAAGGTGTATCTGCATCCTTCTGTGACACCGGCCAAATGATCAGCAAGCAACTTTGCAACAGCAAATGGATCAGCCATAGTTCCATCTGCTGCAGATAAAACAGGAGGGGATGGAACAGTAAATTTTCCTGAAATTTTCTTTACCCGGTTCCACACCTGGGATATGGAAGTCCTTGCATTGATGGAGGAAACATAACCCTTCCAGGACGAATGCCTGGCCTCCTTTAAGACCCGCCTCATATGAGCTCGTGCCCTCTGATATGCCACCAAATACTGAGGATCCCCACAGTGACGACGAAGCCGTGAGAAGGCAACTCGTTTGGCTCTCACTGCAGAACTGCACTCCGAGTTCCACCAAGGAATCGAACGTTTAGGAAACTGACCCTTTGTTTTTGGAATAGATGATAGGGCTGCTGAGTGCAGCACGGTATTGAAATATGACACACGCTCGGAAAGAAAGCCAAACTCGTTGACAGAAAGGGAAATGGAACTTAATTCCCTGAAATGTGGCCAGTCAGCCTTATCCAGAAGCCACTGAGGAAGACATGGCTGAGGTCCACCTGCACTAGCAGTTAAGAGTAACGGAAAATGGTCGCTGCCATACAGGTCTGGCAACACATCTCAGTTAAAATCTAAAAAAGCATCAGCTGAACATAAGGACAAATCAATGGCAGTAAAAGTTCCTGTCTGGCTATGGAAATAAGTCATTTTATTGGAGTTTAAAATGCCTAACTCCTCATCTTCCACTAAAGAGGCCAGCATAACACTCTGAAGGTTGGCCTTACTGTTTCCCCATAGTGGATTGTGGCCATTCATATATTCTAGTGACAGAAAGGGAGAAGGAAGGCCATGCATAAGGCATTCCGGATCCACCCTTTCAACAGTAGCACTAGGAGGTAGATAAAGACTGCAAACTGTATTCTGCCAATGTAAAAACATCTGGACAGCAACTGCCCGCAAGGGACTGGAAATATCCAGATGACTATATGGAATATCCTGGCGAAGGAAGATAGCAACACCTCCATGACGACCTTGGCCCGGCACAGGATCAGAATAAAAAGCATTGTAGCCAGAAGGACCAGCAGGAGCACAATCACCAACCATGGTCTCATGGATACACATGCATAGAGAAGTAAATTGAGAAACTAGATGACACAGCTCCTCATAGTTAGCACATACACCCCGACAATTCCACTGAATAATAGAACCCATTGTGGAGGGGAAAATGATCAAGTATGGGACTGTACACCTCCTGACATGCGAGCGGGTTTGGAATGATGCTTAGGAAGGCCCTTGGTAAGAGAGTGCCCAGCACCAGGAACCTGCGCTTTATGTCGAACATCCTTGGGCAAACGTGAGGATGAGGAAGAGGAAAGTTTTACAACACTCTTACTTTGAGGTGGAATAACATTTGGTTTGGAAAGAGGCTTGGAGGCCGCCTTTGGTGATGTGGGATGGCCAGTGTCACCATTAGAAGCTCCAGAAATGAAAAGAGAATCGACAGGATTAGAACCCTGTGAGGATGACATTGTACTTTTCAAAACAGACACACCAACGGTCTCTCCAACACCATCCCCAGGTGGGGACCTGACTACAGGTGAACCACCACCAGCAGCTTCCACTTAGCTAGACCCCTCAGCCTCTGAGGCAGAGGGAGTAGTAGAGAGGTTGATACAAGGTTCAACAACAGAGACCTTAGGTGGCCAGTTTTCAGGCTCTGAGGACTCGGACGAATTACGGGGACGTTTGCCGGGTACAGGAGGAGACTCGTTCATAATGGACAAGGGGGGATGAGTCTCGTCAACGTGTATCTCTGCCACCATCACAGAAGTGTGCGAACCGTCAGCCACCGAGATGGAGGCAGAGACAGTTGGAGCAGTGGGTGGATGAGCATCAGTCACACACGTATCAGTAATTCCAGTGTTAATATCCGTCAAATCAGTAGTTGGGGAAGTGGTCACTGTAAAGGGTCGTGGCAACTTCTGGGACACAGAACGACGTACAGGCGCCCCAGAAAGGACAGAAGCATAAGTAACTCCAGGCTGAAAGAAGAGAGTCTGGGCCCTCCTCTTTGCTTCTGGAAAGGAAACCTTCTCACGTGCACGAGTGCTCAAAACTTCCTTTTCAAGGCAGTACCAAGGACAGTTTTGGGAAGGTACAACATGAGAACCCCCACAGTGATAGCATTTAAGGGGTCCTGGACAATCACTGGTATGACTCATTTCGCCACAGGAGACACAAACACCAGGAAGGCCAGCCAGTGCACTTTGGCAAAATTTGCTAACATGTCCATACCCCTGACAGTGGAAACACCGCTTTGGATTAGGAACATAAGGCTTCACAGGCAGAGAGAGCCAAGCAAGTTTCACGGAAGCAGGCAACGTTAAGCGGTCAAAGGTCAAAAACAGCATCAAAGTTGGGATCAGAATATCATCGATCTTCTTCTGTATTTGGCAACCTTTACAACACCCTAAGTGTGTAGTTCTTCTAATAACCGTGACTCAGGGTATCGCAGGAGGTCTCGGGAGTAAATGACCCCCTTACACTGACCAAAGGTGGCATGAGGTATGCAGGACATGCCGTGACCAGAAACGGAGGTCAGAGTCTGGAGACGTGAGCTCTCTTCTGGGGAGGAAACCTCAATTAGGTGGCTACCATCCCCTTGGGTAGAAATTACTTGTTCGCACTGACAGGAAGAAACAATTGTATGGTGTAGATTAAAAATGTATCCAGCACTGAACCACCTGCAGAGGGTTTCAGCACTAGATACTTCATGAATTTTTCCTGGTTCGTATCATCTTGGCCAAACCTTGGAGCAGAGGTGAGAAGTCGCCAGGGGCCTGAAAAGGTTCCAGTGTGGCAACAAAGGATGTGCAGTTTGAAGAGTGTCCAGGGGCAGATGCAGTGTCGTCAACAGATGTAATTGAAAAGTAAGCCATGAATAACAAAAACACTTTCATTCCCCCACCCCTCCACCCACCATAGATCCCAACAAGGGGAAGTCATGTGCCAGGGATAACACCACTGGCGACTCCAAAGGTAGCGGGAGAGTATACGCGGGTAACCACCAGGGGACCTGGGCAAGGGTAACTCCAGGACAATAGGAGCCCCCAGGCCCCTCAGTGTCCACTTGACCCTACCCAATGCATGACCAGCCAACTGACCTGGTCGGGCCCAACCAGGCCGCCCATCTAGTCAGAAAAAGGGACCAAAGAGGTGTATTGCTTGCTGCAGAGCGTATCGTGCAGCATCGCTCAACCTCCAGAACTCCCGTCTCCCAGCATTACAGGATGCCATGCACGGCAAACACGTGGGGAGGCAACAGTCCCGCCCTAGGTGGCAAATGGACAGGGACTAACATCACAAGCAGACTTCCTCCACCAGTGATGTAAGGGGTGCTTGGTCCACGAGGCTGACAAATGCCGAACCCTACAAAGGTAGGCATGCCTCCAAAGTAGGTGGCACAGTCAACCACGCTTCAAGCCCCGCCACCACGTCAAGGTGACCCCCTGCAGCGGGGTCATGGACCCAAGAACCATTTGGAAAACCACCTTCTTTGCTCCACTCCCTCCAAGAATGATAACCAGAGGATAATATACAGATAAAAAGAAAAATGCTGTCATTTTTTTAAAGTACGGAAAACGGTCCAATTATGGCTCTTTGTATCTCAGACCCTATATAAGAGATCATCAATTCCTTTTTTGCAAGAACTACCCAGAACATTAGTCTTTTCAAATGAATCTAGAGAAAAACATTATATTGACAGTTTTTTTTAGTCAGTGGAGATAAAAATAAAATAGGGACCAAATTTAAGGTTTGAGGAGTTGACTCAAGCTTTTACCTAAAGTACCAATATCATGGGGGGAAAAATCATAAAATGGTAATGTCATCTAACACAGAATTTCCTTAGCTGCTAGACCTAGCTGACTTACCTACATGCATTATTGATGGAATTATATTGATTTTAGCAGTGCCTTATCTCAAATATAACGGGAAACCCCACAATTCACCAAATAACCTTTGACCTTTAAATTGCCCCCTTAAATGGCAAAATATCGCTTAGCAACACCCCAGGTTGTATTCAGCACCTCAAAATCCATAAGAAAAAGTAAGTTGCTTGCTTTTCCCCCAAAATTACTCATTCAGCCATAATTTCAAGAAATCGCACTAGACTATGGTGCTCCTGGAGCTGTGAACTGCCAGGTACAATTTTTGATTCCCAGTGCCGACTTAACCATTGGGTCATTCATTATGTTCAAGAGTAAAGGTGCTGCTCTGACGAAATTAGTTCCTTTGTCGCTTATTGATTTGTTAGGACAAGACTTTCTAGTGGCTATTCTTCAAAAGACATTCAAGAATGTCTCTGAGCTCAGATCTTCCGCCATTTCTAGATAGACTGCCTTTGTGTAGGTAAAAGTAAATAGACAAATGTTTATGGAGAGTTCCCTCACCCATAACAGTTATGGCCCCTGTGTAATCCACTCCAGTTACTTGGAAGGGCCAACTTACATTTACCCTATACCTTGGTAAGGCAGGTGGTCTTGGATAGTCATATGGTCGTTGTTCATGCCTCCTACATGTGATGCAGCCTTTGAGATATTTTTTTTATGACCTGTCTCCCCTTAGGGATCCAATACCTTTCCCGGATTCGGCCCAAAGTCTGTGGCACACCTCCTCTTCTTCTTCTTCTCCTTTTGGCTCTCCCCTTAGGGGTTGCCACAGCAGATCACCTCTCACCATCTTACTTTGTCTTCTGCATCTTCTTCTCTTACACCTACCACCCGCATGTCCTCCTTCACTACATCCATAAACCTTCTTTTTGGCCTTTCTCTCTTTCTCCTGCCTGGTAACTCCATTTCCAGCATCCTCCTCCCGACATACTCCTCATCCCTCCTCCGCACATGTCCAAACCATCTTAGTCTCGCCTCTCTAGCTATGTCCCCAAACTGACTTACGTGTGCTGTCCCTCTAATATGTTCACTTCTAATTTTGTCCAACCTCGTCACTCCTAGTGAAAAACGCAACATCTTCAATTCTCCTACCTCCAACTGTGCTTCCTGTCTTTTTCTCAGAGGTACCGTCTCCATTTCGTACAACATGGCTGGCCTTACTACAGTCTTATAAATTTTCCCTTTCATTTCAGCAGAGACCCTTCTGTCATAGATCACTTCTGTCACCTTTCTTCACCCACTCCATCCCGCCTGCACTCTCTTTTTTACCTCTCTACCTCATTCTTCGTTACTTTGTACAGTTGACCCCAAGTATTTGAATTCATCTACCTTTGCCACCTCTACACCTTGCAGCCTCACGGTTCCCCTGTCATCTCTCCCCTGTCTAATCTCATCTGTCAATCTGTCCATCACCATTGCAAACAAGAAGGGGCTCAAAGTCGATCCTTGATGCAATCCCACCTCCACCTTGAAACCCTCAGTCATTCCTACTGCACATCTCACTGCTGTTACACTATCGTCGTACATGTCCTTCACCACCCTCACGTACTTCTCTGCCACTCCTGACTTTCTCATACAGTACCACAGTTCCTCTTTCGGTACCCTATCATAAGCCTTCTCCAAGTCCATAAACACACAATGCAACTCCTTCTAGTCTTCTCTGTACTTCTCCATCATCATTTTCAAAGCAAATATGGCGTCTGTAGTACTTCTCCCTGGCATGAAACCAAATTGCTCCTCGCAGATCCTCACTTCTCTTCTCAGCCTAGCTTCCACCACTCTTTCCCATATCTTCATTGCATGGCTGATCACCTTTATACCTCTGTATTGCTGCAGCACTGCACATCACCTTTGTTCTTGAAAATCGGAACTAGAATACTATTTCTCCACTCCTCCGGCATCCTCTCAACCTCCAGGATTTTGTTAAGCAATCTGGTAAACCACGTCACAGCCATCTCTCCTAAGCTCCTCCATGCTTCCACTGGTATACCATCAGGGTCCACTGCCTTGCCATCCTTCATCATCTTCATGGCATTCCTCATTTCCTCTCTGCTGATCTCTTGCACTTCCTGACTCACTACCTCCAACTCTTCCAACCTTCCCTCTCTCATATTTTCTATATTCATCAGCTCTTCGAAATACTCCTTCCACCTTCTTAGTACACTCTCCTCACTTGTCAGTACCTTGCCATCTGCATCCTTTATCATTCTAACATGCTGCACATCCCGCCCAGCTCTGTCTCTCTGCCTGGCTAATCGGTACAGGTCTTTTTCCCCTTCTCTACTATTCAACTTCTCCTACAGCTTCTGGTATGCATTTTCTTTTGCCTTAGCAACCTCTTTCTTGGCTATGTTCTTCCTCTCCTTATATTCCCGAATTCTTTCTTCTTCCCTGTGTCTATCCATGTTCTTCTTTGCCTGCTTCTTCCTATTCATGCTATCCTGTACTTCCTCATTCCACCACCAAGTCTCCTTGTCTTCTCTCCTCTGTCCCGATGTCACCCCAAGTACCTTCTTGGCTTTCCCCCCTCACCATTTCCGAGATAACTGCCCATCCGTCCTGGTCTTCCCTGCCTCCAAATGCCTGGCACACCTCATTCCTAATTATACTACAAAAGTCTTGCTCCTTCAGCTTGCACCACCTAATCCTTGGTTCAGCTCTCACTTTCCTCCTTGTCTTTACTTTCAAACTCATCCTTCCAACCAACACCCTATGCTGTCTTACTACACTCTCCCCTGGCACTACCTTACAATCACTGAATTCTTTCAAACTGCATCTCCTACATAGGATATAATCTATCTACGACCTCCTTCCCCCACTCTTATACGTAATCCAGTGCTCTTCCTTCTTCTTAAAATAAGTGTTTACTACAGCCATCTCCATCCGTTTTGAAAAATCAACAACCATCTGACCCTCAGCGTTCTTCTCTCCGACACCGTTCCTGCCTATCACCTCCTCATCACTACTATTTCCTTCTCCAGCATGCCCATTCAAATCCGCTCCCATAACCACTCTTTCCTCCCTGGGTATGCTCTGCATCACTTCCTCTACTTCACTCCAAAACTCGTCCTTTTCCTCCAAGTCACACCCCACTTGCGGGGCATATGCACTGATGACATTAATCAGGACCCCCTCAGTTTCCATCCTCAAACTCATTACTCTATCTGACACTCTCTTCACCTCCAATATACTATCTATATACTTTTCCTTCACTACCACACCTACACCATTTCTCCTCCCATCCACGCCATGGTAAAACAACTTGAACTCTCCTCCAATCATCCTCGCTTTCCTTCCCAGCCATTTTGTCTCCTGCACACACAGTATATCCAACTTTCTCCTCTCCATCATATCGGCCAGCTCTCTCCCTTTACCCGTCATCGTGCCCACATTCAAAGATCCCACTCTTATCTTCACTCTTCTACTCTCCCTTCTCTCCCGCTTCCTCTGGAACTGTCATCCTCCTCTTCTCCTTCCTTTGTCCAACAGTCGCATACTTTCCACCGGCCCTCTGTTGGACAACAGCACAAGTGGCGGTCGTTGTTGACCCGGACCACGACCGATCCGGTATGAAGTTTCCTTTTGTGCTCCGCATATTGAGTTGGCTAGGGCTTTACACCGGATGCCCTTCCATGACGCAACCCTCCATGAAGAGTCAATTCGTGGGCTTCCTTTACAATTAACTGTACAAGTGTCTGCTCTTGGGTAATAATACGGGATGTTTAGTATGGAGAGGCAAATCAGCCTTTATTATTGGGTCCCAGCATCTAATCAGAACCTTTCTGTCAAAGAACTGGCCTAAATCTCTTATCAGCTTATTCCTGTTCCCAGTGCCCTGGCCTAAAAGGTCATATATCTCTCCGTAATAGTTCTTTTGTATTCTTTTCAGCCAATAATCCATGGGATCTAACTTCTGAAACCCCACTGTCTTATTTTAAAATTCAACAATTAATTTAGTAATGTTAATAAGTTGTCTTATTGATGAGAATCGGCTGATGTCAGTTGATTCTGGCTCAGGTACTACAAGATCCAGGTTTACTAGACCAACCTCAGCAATATTATACTGTTTCTGCTCAGGCCAATCTTTAGTGAGTAACCATTTAGGATTAGTCTTTTTACAGTCGAACCTCTCGAGGGCAGATCTGCAGATTTTTTTTGCAGGATACATGCATGAATTTAAATTTGAAAGACAGCTCTTTAATAGTTTTCACTCTATTACGGACGAAAGGAATTTTACTATCTTCATTCCCTATCCAGTAAAGACAAATTTCACTGACAGTCCATATATAGATATTCTCAAACTGAGTATCAAGAGTAGTGGACAAATATCTGGCCAATTTAATTCCTACTTCTATGGAAACCAACTTTATTTGAGGTAGGGTTCTTCCTTTTATTGGCGCAACTCTGACTTTGGACATAATAATCTTACTATCCTCTCCTGTTGTGCAATAAGCTTCTGCTCCATAGGCCCTTTGAGAAGCATCACAAAATATGTGTAAGTGCAACTTCTCATTACTGTTTATTTTCCTGGGAATACATATGCTTGATATGGTTTCAAACTCCTTTCTAATTTGTTCCCATTGTTCCATATGTAGTACCACACATTTGATATTCATGTATGTGTTTAGAAGTACTGTAATTTTAAGTTAGATAGGGTGTAACCTGAATATTAGTCTATAATTCATATGTTAATGATTAATGTAGGGCTAACTCTATTTTTATATGTATGTATCTCTGTATCTATGCAGTGGGTGATGTAATTGTGGATGTTGAGCTATGGGAATTCCTCGTCTGGTCGAGTAATGAATAACAGATGCGCGCAGCTTTCCCTTCTTGTTGTGCGTCGTTGTTGGGCGCCGAGTTTAAACCTTAAACAGAATAATGATGAATATACAATTCTCTAGTTGTGAAATGTTTACTAATGAAGCTGCTAGAACCAAAATATGTAAGATCAACAGTCCAAAAGGCCTAAATAATGTCATTTGTGAGGATTTAAAGGTCCCGTTTGTCTTGGCCGTCAGTAGATGGCATGAGATGCCTCAAAATTCAAAGTGAGACATTGACAGAATCAGTATCTAAATTAAATAAGGAATAAACCCCCAATTTTCCCCAATTCAATCAAAAGTCCTGGCGTCATGGGTACGCTGCTAAATAAATTGTAAAGAGAATTGAAACCCACTATATTTCAAAAACACCACCTCATTTGACTTAGCAGTGGCATCGCTAGCGAGCTCACTCGAGGCCCAGACGTCGTATATAATGGACGTTTGTTCAGGTGAGCCGTCTACATTTCTTCTTCCTCCCCCTCTTTTTCTTTGTTTAATCCTTACTTGTCATGGACTATATGAAGTAATATTGTTCAAAGTTTAACGCAGACTCGAGGCCCAGACGTCGTATATAATGGACGTTTGTTCAGTCCACAGACACTGGCGACGTCAGTGTGAGCATAAGGCTTTCCCATAGTATTGTCCAAAGACTTGAGCATACACACATTACACTATCCATGAATTATTATATAAACCAAATGTAATTGTAATAGTATTATTGATCTAACAAGTGAATTTTATTTTGTAAATAAGAAATAGAAATTTGAAAGTGATGTAATCTGGTAACGGAAGGGCGAAATTCAAAACCATTAACTGTTTTCTTTCTTGTAACTAAAGTTAGGAAGTTAGGAGCGTGGAAGGGAACTTAATGATTGTGAGCAATGATGTAATTTTGAAATGAACCTCGAGGCTAGACAAGCCCGAGTGATTATGTATTCTTAGTGATTATACAATGTTTGAGTAGTACCTCGAGGCTAAACAAGCCCGAGTAATTATGAATTCTTAGGGATTATGTTTTTTGCTGAATTATTCCTCGAGGCTAAACAAGCCCGAGTGGTTATGCATTTTTAGTGATTATATAGCAATGATGCTTATGAACCGTAAATAGTCCTGAACTGATATTGGATTCTAGAGAATTACATGATGAGAGTATATTATATGGATGAAAATGAACACGAGTAATCATTCTTATTGGTTCGAGGCTATGCTAGCCCGAAAAGATAACCCATGCTCGTAAAAAGGTCCCTGTCTTGAGGCTATTGTCGAGCCTAAGAGTAGCTGACAAAAAGAAAATATGGTACAATGACTTCATACATCGCTTGTATGTATCAAATTGTTTCGCCTGGTAATAATGTTAGAGGAATGATCATCCAAACCATGGTTTTAATGTACAATCTCTCAGACTACAAAAGGTCATATAATTAAAAATGTTTTGTGGAAATTAGCATAAAAATTATTAAAGTAAAGTATATATCTTTTCTTACTTTCTTAGTGTACGTAATCAAGGGAATTAAGTCCTCAAGCCTAATTCACTCCCCTTCCAATTCAAGATTCCTTCGCTGAGGGAACGACGACCACCTGTGGTACTGATTAAATCTAAGCTCGGCCAAAAATTACAAACGCTACCAAAAATTCTTTTTTTTCTTAAATAATTATCATCTAATATACTAAGTCGAGTACCACATGTATCATCCATTGATGAGTTGACCAGTACCAACAACAGGTAAGAATATAAATATTCGTCATTACACTGATCGAAGAATACCGGTGGGATAAAATCACTAGCCTTACACTGGATGAACAATAACGGGGGATAGAAAATTCTTACTATTACACTGGTGGCAATAGCAGTGGGATATTCATCGTTCCCAAATTAGTGGCGTTGGTGAGAAAATGAAGGGAAGTGAAAGGTAAAGAGACAATATTTCAAAATTTAATTTCCTTTTTTTTTTTTAGTAACAATAGTAAATTAGGGTCACCATGTCTCTGTATGGACAGTTGTTTGCTCAGACACAGCCGGAAGCTGATCGTCCGTCACAAGTGGGGAGAGATCATGTAACCATTCAATTGGATGAGGCTGAGGAACAGTTCGGTGCTACTAACAGAACGCTGCTTTCACACTCGACCCCTTGTTCACACATTATGACTTCACCTCACTTTCTCACAAAACTGCGCAATATCCCAATTTTGGAATTAAATCAACTGCAAGGGATAGAAGCTACATCTCGCCTCGAAATGTTTTGTGAGGCGGTGGAACAAACTCATACCAGCAACGCAACCAGAATCCAGGTTCCCAAGAGTCGAATGGGTTCTGAATTGGCCACTTTTATTCATAATTATCAAAAGAAGCATTTTGCACTGTCATGGCCTGAGCTTAAAAAATTCTTGAATGCGGAGTTTGCCATCGAGCTGAGTGTAGATCGAGCTTGGCAAGAGTTAGAGAACATGACCTATGACTGGGAGGATTCACCCCAGGCGTTTGTACATAGGTTTATGTGTAAGCATGCAGCTCTCGAAACAAAGTTCCCAAAAGAAAAGTTTCCCTCGCGAGATAAATGGATCAAGAAGAAACTGTGGTATGGTCTTCTGCTCGAGTCTAGGGAAAAATTGGAAGGTTACCTTGATGACGGATATCCACTCCGTAAATTCAATGACAGGATCGAAAATGAAAGGCAGCTTCTCGAAGAGAGGTATACCACCAGAGTTAATGCAATGCCGGATAGAGACAATAAAAGTGAAGATCCCTCAGATACCAATGTAGTTGATACTCCACCAAGACCATCCCATGATAACTGTCAACCCGAGTCAGACAAGGAAGTGACTGAATTGAGAGCTCAATTAAGGGATTTGAAAACAAATTTAGAACAACTCAATCAAAAGCAATCTACTCCTGTAACACCGGGGAGAAAATACTGTAGTCATTGTCTGAAGAGTTCACACAAGTTGCAAGAATGTCGGGCCAAACCACCACCAGGCCACTGTTTTGATTGCCGTAGGTTGGGATGTCGTCGAGGCAGTAATGATTGCCCAGGGCGCATAAACCGCAGTGCAGTGACACAGAGCAATAACAGATTTCACCCACCCAGTCCAAATGCGAGGCAGACCGCCACTCAAACAAAGTTCCCCCATCAGGCTATTTGACTAACCGCAGGTATAACATCGCCCACAATAAGTGTCAGCGTGAATAATAAGATCGTGGAAACTGTTGTTGACACAGGGAGTGGATATACCTTACTTAAAGAGGCCACCGCGAAGCGGTTAGGAACAGAAATAAACACAAGGAGAAATCCACCGAGATTACAGGGAGTCACAGGAGCGCCACTCCGTATCCTGGGTATGGTCAAAGTAGATATCAGAGTGGGAGATGAGAAAGTTCATCAACAGTGGTGTCCAGTCGTCCCGAACGCCTACTTGACTACTGAAATGTTGTTGGGATGTGATGTCCTCGGACAATCTCCGTTGATCTGGAATGGTGCGCAACGAGCACTAATGTTGGGAGGAGCCCCGTACGTCGTGAACTATGTTCCTCGGCGAAAAGGAAAAGTTGAGCAAGTCCAGGCCACACCTATCAGAGCCGTCAGGAATCCTCAACAGTTGAAGCAAATTAATCTTGTAACAGTAGAGAGACTCACCCCATATCAAACCAAATTCATTGCCGTGCCAGTGAGTGAGGAGCCTAAAACCACTTTAGTTTTACCCACAAACACGTTTCAGTCATAATAGTCACCCTTACTTGTTACAGGTGAATTCAGAGGGCCTAGTCTATTTGCCCCTCAATAATAGAGCCAAACAAGACAAACTGTTTCGGATAAGTACCATTCTAGGCTCATATGAAATCATTGACGACCCTCCTGTAAGTACAGTCAACTCAGTTGCCAATATCCATAATGACCTGATCCCTACCAGTGATCGAACTGATGAAAGTGGAACTCGTGTTCAATGACTCCGAAAACTAATTGACGAACAGACATGGCCACACTTAGATTCAGCTCAACAAGAAGAATTAGCTAACGTAATCCTGCAACACGATCCCCTCTTCATTTTGGAAAAAGGAGAACTAGGAACCATCAGCGGTTCCCCTGTTCACATTAAAGTAGCAGATCCACAGCCCAGCCGTGGACCGATCTATCGATACCCTGAACAGGCTAAACAGGTGATCGCTGAAATGTTGCAAGACATGGAAGAGAGAGAAATTATTGAAAGATCAACAGCTGCTTGGTTATCTCCTATTGTATTAGTTAACAAGCCGGACGGCAGCAAGCGCATGTGTTTAGATTATCGCCACGTGAATCAACATCTAGCCACGGATATCTATCCACTGCCCAGACTGGAAGAGTTAGTCGAGCAGGCCGCAGGTCATAATTACTATGTGACTCTTGATATGCGTGAGGCATATTTTCAAATCATGCTGGACGAGGAAAGTCGTGATTTAACCACATTCAGTGATGGAGTCACACTTTACAGATTTAGGCGCTTACCATTCGGACTAAAATGTTCACCAGCCATATTTTCCCGACGAATGCAGGACATTCTTACTCCATTGTTGAAGCAAGGCTGGGTAAAGAATTATTTGGACGATTTGATAATTTGGGCTGATGACTTCCCCATGTTGTTGAGTCGCTTACAGCAACTATTCACTTTACTCTCACAGAATGGGGCCAAGTTAAATTTAAGCAAATGTACCTTTGGGTTAAAAGAAGTAACCTTTCTTGGCCATCAAATCTCAGCGGCCAGGAGTACGCCGGACCCAAAAAACATAGAGGCTATCAACAAAATGAAAAGACCCACCAAAGTAAAGGAAGTCAGGAGATTCCTTGGATTGTGCGGATTCTACCGAAAACATGTACCTTCGTTCGCAAAAAAAGCAGCTCCCCTTACTAACTTAACCAGATCCAGAGTAGCGTTCGAATGGTCAGATGAGTGTCAATCCGCTTTTGATCAATTGAAGACGAGCTTAGGGAATGCGTCAGTATTGGTAAGAGCCAATGTGACTCAACCATTCATTGTAACCACCGACGCGAGCAACACTCATATTGGTGGCGTATTAAGTCAGATCCAACCAGACAACTCCAACTTGCCTATTGGTTACTTTTCCAAAAAGCTCAACCCTTGCGAGAGAAAATATTCTGCAACAGACAAAGAAGCATTGGCAGTTGTTCTCACATGCCGCAACTTTCACCATTACTTGTGGGGTTCCCACTTTACTATCTTGACAGACCATCAACCGCTTACCAGCATTTTTAAGCGAAAGACCAAATCCCCACGTATGAACAGATGGATTCTCGAGATGCGTGAGTACGACTACAACGTGCAGTACGTCAAAGGTAAATATAATGAAGTCGCTAATCAACTTTCTAGACCTGTCAGAGTGATATTCCACCATTCAGAAACCAACTGGCTTGGATTTAGTGGAAACGAGATGAGAGATAAGCAACGAGAAGAACCCATGTGGGATGAGTTAGTTAAGTACTTGCGTAGTGAGAAGCTCCCTGCTAAAAGACTACCGAAAGCTGTGCTGAGCCAGTTCGCATTGATTGATGAACTATTATATTTTGCCCGTGAAACAAATGATGGTAGCATCCAATATTGTTTGGTGATTCCTAAGTCAATCATTAAAGAAGCTATCAAACACGCTCATGAAATCTCAGGACATCTAGGTCAGAAAAAATCCATTAAGAAAGCCGAAGAACTATTCTATTGGCCAAATCTAAAGGTAGATGTATGCGAGTATGTGAAACAGTGTCCCACTTGTCAGAGATTCAAAGGTGAAACTGGGTTGCAGCAACTTTGGAAAGGTTTCCCGCCTGTAAGTAAACCATTGGAACGTATCGGGATTGACTTGACTGATATGGTTGCTGGATCTCAGGGTTACCGCTATGTCCTTACTGTGATAGATTATTATAGTAGGTTTGTGAAATATTATCCCCTCGGGGATAAACATACACAACACATCATACACTGTCTTGGGCAATACTTCATCGACTTTGGGACACCACGAGGTATCGTGCTGGACAACGGCGGAGAGTTCACGAGTGGAGAGTTCAAGAAGTTCTGCCGGAGGAACCAGGTGGACTTGTTCTACGTCACCCCTTATCATCCCCAGGGAAATTCCACCACTGAAAGAATGCATCGGACTATGAAAAGCATCCTAGCATCTCTCTGCAACGGACACCCCTTGCGTTGGCCTCAGCTGCTCCAATCGTGTCAAACCGTCATAAATCAAGAGGTGCACTCGAGCACGGGACAACAGCCTTATTATGCCTTCTTCTCGCGCCATCCCCCTCGCCTCATTGGTACCTTATTGCCTTCTGTGGATGCAGAGGAGGACGACCTGGCGATAGCACACACACTCATAAAGGGTACAAACCAAAGGATGACTAGGCGATACCGGGAGGTGGCCAACAGGTGGAGGAGAGCCCAGAAGGTTGAAGTCAATAGTTTGGTGTGGGCAAAAAAAGAAACCATACAGCCGGGTACCTGTAGAAAACTGAATGCCAAATGGGATGGCCCGTATAAAGTGATTGAAGTGCTGCTAGATGGAAGTGTTTATATCATTGAAAATGTATTAAGTGGAAAAAAAATACAAAGGGCTGCTGAAAAGGTAAAACCATATTACGGTACCGAGGAATGGCTCTTAGAACTGTTGCAACAGGAGCTCGCTCCGGAGCCCGAAGATGAGCGATTACCACCGCGAGTGAGGAATGCCCCTTGGAGGCTCATAAAGGAGTGTTAGAAATGTAGATAAGTGCATGTGACGAATGTTGTGAAACATAACTGCTTAAAGTTATGTTCCGGGTGGACTCATCCCCGAGGAGAGGGTGTAAAAAAAGAAAAGAGAGAAGAGTTCCTGTTGGAACCGGGAAGTGCCTTACTTCCAGGGGAGTAGCTAATCCCCTCACCTTACAGTTAGCACGATTTGTGAGGTAGTGGAGTCTTCAGGACAGAATGAGCGCTCACCTCTTGCGGGTGGAAAGCTGGAAACAAAAGGACAGAGTGAATGTGATTGCAAATGGAAGAGTGGAAGGAAGCGCCTCCCGTGGTGATCTCAATCTCGAGAGACCCTGTCGAGCACAGCTGAGCGACAAGCTATCCTCCAAAACCTGAGGCTGACTGGGGCATAAATTCCCTCATAACATCTCGAGTAAGGAGTGATCATACCTCCTAATGTAGTGAGTAAGTGACCTTCTGAGGTACGCATCAGGTGTTTAATGTGGACCGACAGGTGCCACCGATTGTGGGGAAAAGTATTCCAATTCAAAGTGTTCATAGCAGTTATAAGAGTAACAACAATCCATCCATGCACATGTCATAGAAAATTGACTTGGGTAAAATTTGTTTTCCGAACGTGGGAGCCGTGTAGTGCCACACATTTGATATTCATGTATGTGTTTAGAAGTACTGTAATTTTAAGTTAGATAGGGTGTAACCCGAATATTAGTCTATAAATTCCTATCCTAAGTAGTAATTCATATGTTAATGATTAATGTAGGGCTAACTCTATTTTTATATGTATGTATCTCTGTATCTATGCAGTGGGTGATGTAATTGTGGATGTTGAGCTATGGGAATTCCTCGTCTGGTCGAGGAATGAATAACAGATGCTCGCAGCTTTCCCTTCTTGTTGTGCGTCGTTGTTGGGCGCCGAGTTTAAACCTTAAACAGAATAATGATGAATATACAATTCTCTAGTTATGAAATGTTTACTAATGAAGCTGCTAGAACCAAAATATGTAAGATTAACAGTCCAAAAGGCCTAAATAATGTTATTTGTGAGGATTTAAAGGTCCCGTTTGTCTTGGCCGTCAGTAGATGGCATGAGATGTCTCAAAATTCAAAGTGAGACAGTGATAGAATCAGTATCTAAATTAAATAAGGAATAAACCCCAAATTTTCCCCAATTCAATCAAAAGTCCTGGCGTCATGGGTACGCTGCTAAATAAATTGTAAAGAGAATTGAAACCCACTATATTTCAAAAACACCACCTCATTTGACTTAGCAGTGGCGTCGCTAGCGAGCTCACTCGAGGCCCAGACGTCGTA
This sequence comes from Coenobita brevimanus, assembly GCF_032717465.1. Taxonomy (NCBI): domain Eukaryota; kingdom Metazoa; phylum Arthropoda; class Malacostraca; order Decapoda; family Coenobitidae; genus Coenobita; species Coenobita brevimanus. Next base: position 5,146,116 of record NC_136986.1, on the reverse strand, counting down.
TATAATGGACGTTTGTTCAGGTGAGCCGTCCACATTTCTTCTTCCTCCCCCTCTTTTTCTTTGTTTAATCCTTACTTGTCATGGACTATATGAAGTAATATTGTTGAAAGTTTAATGTAGACTCGAGGCCCAGACGTCATATATAATGGACGTTTGTTCAGTCCACAGACACCGGCAACGTCAGTGTGAGCATAAGGCTTTCCCATAGTATTATCCAAAGACTTGAGCATACACACATTACACTATCCATGAATTATTATATAAACCAAATGTAATTATAATAGTATTATTGATCTATCAAGTGAATTTTATTTTGTAAATAAGAAATAGAAATTTGAAAGTGATGTAATCTGGTAACGGAAGGGCGAAATTCAAAACCATTAACCGTTTTCTTTCTTGTAACTAAAGTTAGGAAGTTAGGAGCGTGGAAGGGAACTTAATGATTGTGAGCAATGATGTAATTTTGAAATGAACCTCGAGGCTAGACAAGCCCGAGTGATTATGTATTCTTAGTGATTATACAATGTTTGAATAGTACCTCGAGGCTAAACAAGCCCGAGTGATTATGAATTCTTAGGGATTATGTTTTTTGCTGAATTATTCCTCGAGGCTAAACAAGCCCGAGTGGTTATGCATTTTTTGTTGATTATAGCAATGATGCTTATGAACTGTAAATAGTCCTGAACTGATATTGGATTCTAGAGAATTAGATGATGAGAGTATATTATATGGATGAAAATGAACACGAGTAATCATTCTTATTGGTTCGAGGCTATGCCAGCCCGAAAAGATAACCCATGCTCGTAAAAAGGTCCCTGTCTTGAGGCTATTGTCGAGCCCAAGAGTAACTGACAAAAAGAAAATATGGTACAATGACTTCATACATCGCTTGTATGTATCAATTTGTTTCGCCTGGTAATAATGTTAGAGGAATGATCATCCAAACCATGGTTTTAACCCCTACACCGCGGGCTTGTTTACCAATAACTTGCGTGTGCCGCGGGGTTATTTGGGCTCCGACAGACTCTCAAAAAATATTTGCCAAAAATCAGTTATTAGTCCTAGAATAATAAAATTACATATGCTTATGGCACATACCTTCAGCTTTCTCCTGGAATGATTGTTGAGCCTTCGTCGGTTACCGTAGGACTTGTGGAGACCTCTGAAGTAGGGTAACGAAGTCTCCACTTTACACTTCCCGACAACCCGTAATATGATTACCACAGCCAGATACAAACACTATAAACACTATTCTACAATTTTCAAGTAGTTTGGGATCCATACTAAAAAAAAAAAACACTGTGAAAGCAATGGAAATTACGAGCGCGTCTGATCGTCTCACTGGCACTAGTTCGCTCATGGTAGCCTGTCATTTATTATTCATAAAACCCCTCACACTTTATATTTCTATTACTATATAACACTTATATATATCTACAGTCTTTATCCATAAGTTTCCTTCAGTAGTATTAGTTTATTGTCACTGTAGGGATTCAATTTCTTTCAGTAAAATACGTAGCATTCACTTTCTCTTCCTGTATACTGGCATTGAGAGTGAATGTCACTTTCATCTTCACTCTCATAACTCATAGCATTCAGACATGCTAGAGTGAAACTTTCACTTTCATTACTCCTAGGGTATATACTCGTAATCTTATAATACTACTCATTTACATTTCTATTTACGTTCTCTATTTTATTTACGTTATTTACATTTCTATTTTATTTACACTGTGTTGTGCACTGTCACTTGAAATAACTTATAAAACTATTTTCCATTGTTCACGTATATTTACATTCATTACTTTCACTTGCTGTTTACACATTATTTGCACATTATTTACAATTCCACTTGCACTGTTTTACTCAATAGAAAGATCATAGTCACTCTTTTATCAATTGTCAGCGCTTTACCTCTTTCCACACGAGGTTTAGTAGGGGGTAAAGGTCACAGAGCCATTTGCATGGGGGTGAAAAAAAGGCCTTGAAGTCAGCAAGATGAAACGTACGTCCTCCCACTTCGGAAGATGAGAGTACACTGATAACGCAGGGGCAGCCTAGAGGCCTGCTTTAGGGGTTAATCAGAGTTACCAATATTACTTCTTGAAACAGCTAAGTCTAGCACTGATATGATTGGCAGGAAATCTAGACAATACATTATAAATCTGGTAGTTCCAGGTGAATGTAAATATTCTCCCTTCCCTCCTTACATGTATATTTATTACGAAAATAGATTAGAGGCCTACTTAGGAGATATATAATCAGAGCTACCAATGTTAAATCTTGAAACAGCTTTGTGTAGCACTGATATGATTGGCAGGAAATCTAGACAATACATTATAAATTAGGTAGTTCCAGGTGAATGTAAATATCATTTAGGCTTCTCCCTTCTCTCCTTACATGTATATTTATTACGAAAATAGATTATACGGCATATTTCAAGGGGAAAAAAACAGCGAAAATTAGCGAACGAGTGCACGTGAGGTGTTGTCAGGTGATAATTAGCCAATTCCAGGTGTATGGCACTCTCACTTACCTGATTTCTTACTTGTATATATTATTTGGTATAAGAATACGACATAGGGCTTATTTCAATGGATGAAATCAGTGAAAAATTCCAGGGAAGATTTACTTAGCGTAGCATGGCCGGGCAGGCGAGAGCATAGGGTAATGGAGGGGGGGTAGGGAGGGGAGTCAAGAACGGGGAGAAATGGCTAAATTGTCAACAATGGATGGGAGTACAGATGAGATTAGGAGTGCTGACTAGTGTTGGACATTGTCAGTACTGATAGATGATACAAGCCCCCACTGGAAAGCCCGGGTGAATTCAAAATAACACAGAATCACAAAAGCGACGCCCCGCGGTATGATCCCTTGCTCCCAAGCGTCACGAAAGTGACGCCCCGCGGTTAAGGGGTTAATGTACAATCTCTCAGACTACAAAGGGTCATATAATTAAAAATGTTTTGTGGAAATTAGCATAAAAATTATTAAAGTATATATCTTTTCTTACTTTCTTAGTGTACCTAATCAAGGGAATTAAGTCCTCAAGCCTAATTCACTCCCCTTCCAATTCAAGATTCCTTCGCTGAGGGAACGACGACCACCTGTGGTACTGATTAAATCTAAGCTCGGCCAAAAATTACAAACGCTACCAAAAATTCTTTTTTTTCTTAAATAATTATCATCTAATATACTAAGTCGAGTACCACCTGTATTATCCATGGATGAGTTGACCAGTACCAACAACAGGTAAGAATATAAATATTCGTCATTACACTGATCGAAGAATACCGGTGGGATAAAATCACTAGCCTTACACTGGATGAACAATAACGGGGGATAGAAAATTCTTACTGGTATTAAACATATATGTCTCACCTAATTCCGTGTCCCAGTCTAACCTTTCTCGCCAAGCCTCCTGCACTAAAAATTTGTCCCTAATAACTATAGGACTGACAAATCCTTATGGGTCAAATAACATGGAGACCTGACTTAACAAGAACCTCTTGGTGAAAGTGACAAACTTATTACATGAGCTGTTGTATCCCAGTTAAGATCCAACACATTTTGAATTTTGGGAATGTCAGAATCTGGATAGTCCTCTTGTATTTTATTCCTCAAAAGCGGCGAATTTGTATTACGGCTCTGTAACGGCAAATTTGCCTTCCCACATTCGGAATTGGCTACTTCATAAGCCTTCAAAGCTTCCAACTCTATCGCAGCAACACCTTGTAAATTATCCATCTAAAAAGCCTCCCCTATTTCTGGGCATTTGGAATTTCCAAAATGATGCTCTAAAGTGTTCCAAAGCAGGAAAGGACTAGCACAGGAGCCAAGGAGCACCGATCTAAAACAGTAAGTTTTCAATGGACTACCTTCATTTTGAGGATCATGAGGCCAGAGGAACTTTGTAAATTTCCTATCCTCCTCTCTCAGTCCTAGTCTGAGGAAAGCCTTACTAATGTCTGCTGTATAAGTATAAGGTTTCTCTCCTAAATCTTAGTAACACATTCCCTAGCTTCTCTGTTAGTGTAGGTCCAGAGTATAAGCAAACGTTCAAGCTAGCTGATCCCTTGGACATTTTACTACTACAAATGAATACTATCCTTATGGGAGTAGTTACTGAATCCTTGCTTACAGCATGATGTGGTAAGTAATGCCCTTCTTTGTAGTTAACAGGGAATTCTACCTCTTCCATAAATTTATTCTTCAATTTATTTTTTATAATATTATCATATATGATTAGATGTTCTGGTTTATCTCTCAACTTCCTTAGAAGAGAATTTAACTGAGCCTTAGCTGCTTGGTAATTTGTTCGTAACTCCGAATGGTTTAGTTCCCATGGTAATCTTGCCCAATACTGTCCATCCTTAAATTCCACAGACTGATTATACAAATCCAAAGTTATTTTATCTTCAGCGGTTGGTTCCTCAGAGTGTATTCCTACACTGACTAGATCCCATAATTTGTGTACAGGTTCAATATCTTCATCCAACAAGCCATTTATCTAAGTAGGTTCTAATTCTGCACCTATTTTAGCCACCGTCCATGACTGTATGGAGGTAACAAAGACTGAGTCTACTGGTTTGGCCTCTCCTTCATTGAACTTGTTTTGGAAAAGGCAACAGACCCATAATAAGGTTGCCTGCTGGACTCTTGAACAACTATACCTTATTCTTCTTGAAAGTCTTATGTAGGAATCTTCCACAATAATCAGAACAAATTATCATTTTTGTGAGGCCCACAGTATCTGATTCCACATTCCGTTAAGCCAACTTTATCCCTGAACTTTGTAGATTATCAGAGGTTTCCTTCAGTCCTTTTTTTTATATACATATATACCTGTCTCCATATTATCCAGTACAGCTGGTGTTATATGGCATTTATATCTGTATTACAGGTCTAATTAAATCAAAAGATTGAGCTTTCTTCGTTGTTAAGAATCCTGTAATGGCTAGATTTACCTTGCCAATAAATAGGTAACTTTAAAACGTTCACAATGTCTGCAGAAAAAAAGGTTTTCTGAGCACCCATATCAAAAAGGGTACATGTTAATAGATTTCTATTCTCAAATAATACCTTCACATCTGCTATTGGAACTCCAGCTGGCATTACTAATGGATCATTCACCTTTGCAATTGTCATATTGACACTTGCAGGTTTAGGAACCTCATTTTTCATCCTTGGACATAGGGCACTATGATTATCCCTTTTGTATTTAGAACAAAGATTTAGTTTTGTCTAACAGTCCGTGGAAGTGTGTTCGGAATTCATACAGATTATACAACACCCCAGTTCCTGAAGCTTTTCTACTCTAGAAGCATAATCAGGATAATGTTGACAAGATGCACTGGAATGTTGCTCACCACAAAATGCACAAACTTTCCTGTCCTTTACCATGGGAGGTTTTACTTCCTTAATTTCATCAGCTTGTCTATTCCTTGTCTTTAATACTTTATTCTCAGCCTTGAAGGAACTATGGAAAGTACCTACCTCTTCCTTAGGCACGTATAGACTTCACTGACTTAAGTTTCCCAACCAGTTGGTCAGTTTTTTTTTTTTCTTTATTTCAGTCTTCTGTTTAATCTCAGTAGGCTTTACTGTTCCTTGCAAATGTTTACAGAGTTGCATCAAGCCTTCGTCAATCTCTTCACAGGAGAAATTATCCTTTTGGTACCTACCATACAAAGCATCCTTGGTTTTTGGTAGAAGGTTTAAGGACACAGTTCTTGAAAGCACCCAATCTGATGCCTTAAAATCTTCGTAAGTACCGAAGGCCTTTAAGTTACAATTTATTGCAATTGTAAATTTTTGCAAGGAATCAAAATCGTGTCAAGGTATGAGTAATTCAATTAAGTAATTGAGTAATAACTTGATCCCTGTCTTCGTAGTTTTGTCTAAGGGTAGTCAAGGCCACCTCAAAATTATTTTCTTCTACTGGTAGTTTTTTATCAGCTGATATGGTGTTCCTTTGACCTGTCCTAACAGATATGTGAGCTTACTGACCTTAGGGAGATCTGTTCTATCATGTACTAAATATTTGAACTGATCCTAAGAGGATTTCCAGCATTGCTCCCCATCAAACTCTGGAAGCGTTATTTGTGGTAACACAGCTCTACCCCGCTGTTCCACAATTTGTGTTTCCGCGGCAGTCTCTGCTAATTTCGACTCTAGTGTCTTTACTACAGTTAAGTATTCTTCTAGTTTACCTTCAATCTTCGTAGTTTCTGACTCTAAGAGTTCCTTATCATCAGCCTTTACTATAACCGCTTCTAAATTTATATAACCTTCCTCGTACTTATTCCACCAGTCTTTCAGTATATTTAGGAGACTATTTAATTTCTCCCTGGACAGAGGTATTTCGTGCAACGATTGTTTGCAATCATTTATGGCTCTAGTTACCCATCCAGCTTTACTACTAGAAGATCATTGCAACAAGGAAACAGGCATGTTGACTGATTTCTAATTTAATAATTAACACTGAGTTTCAACCACAAATTTACCCCAGCGTAGTAATTATCTGATTATTTTAAATTTTGAAGAGGATAGGGATTGAGTCCACTATATCAGACCTATCCCCCTGGGGTATTAAACCTCTAGGGTTGTATTTATCCCACCACTCATTTTCCAAATACTCATTTTCCGGCTCAGCTAATTATTAAAATTTTTAGGAGTGTAGGGATTAGGTCCATAATTTCAACCTATCCCCAAGGGTTATTAAACCTCTAAGGTTATATTTCATCCCTACACGCAATGTCCAAAATTCCCCGAGCTCAAGATAATTATCTCCTAGTACACCATTGGCCCACCCATAGCTTGTATCCTTTCTTGAGTTCTATATAATTAATACATTTCTGCAGAACCGCTTCTCTGCCATGACGGTTCGAATGTATCCCATCGGCCTTCAATGTTGCTTGGAATGGCTTGGCATTAAAGTGCATAAAATCCCTCCCCTTCCTAATATATTGCAACTTCCTGTTCACAGCTCTACTAATTAATTTATATGTCCCATAGCAAACTGGAGAGCCATATGGTGGGTTTCTTGGCTCCAGGAGGATTATGGCTAGCAAGGATTTAGATGAGCCTTCTGTGGTTCCTACCACGGTTAGAATATTTTCTACAACTTCATTAACCTCCACCTCCTCATGAATATCATTTCCTTGCAGGAAAAGGATGGTATGATCATGTTCCCAATCTAATACGTCATTCAGCCTTTCATCGTTGGAGAAGGAATTTGTCCTTCCACCCGGAGCTCTGTATATGCGTACTTCCACGTCATCCACTTCAACCGAATGTTGTAGCAAACTATGCACAAAAAAACAACAACTTTAAACACAGTGCTAAGGCACACATCTGTTATCCTCACTTGCTGGGGGCACCAAAATGTCAGAAATATTTGATTTAGTATAAATCGGTACCCTCGGTCGGACACCAAAGATGTAAGAGATTTCTGGTGTTTTCTAGTAAACAACTCATAGGTCCTTACTCATCCCTAAAATTGTCCTTATGTAAATTCAGACAAGTGTCATAGGGTTTGGTGAACAGTAACCTACACCTTAACTCACCTAACTATTTCTCTTCTATCTCCTAGCTAATCCCCCCTTGAATCGGCCAATTCGTAAAGGTTACTTACCTAGGGAGTGTCAAACAGCAAATGATGACGAGCCTGCTTTTATGTCTGTTGCTTGGGCTATCAAGCGTCCTTGAGGTGTGCATATACAAACGTGCTTGAACCTTGTCTATGAGCAGAGTGAGCAAACTATTTTTTTTTTTTTTTCTGGCCTATCGACCATTGGGGCCAAAGCCCCTGGTCATTAACCCCTTAACCACTGGGCATCACTTTTGTGACGCTTGGGAGCAAGGGATCATACCGCGGGGCGTCACTTTTGTGATTCTGTGTTATTTTGAATTCGCCCGTGCTTTCAAGTGGTGGCTTGTATTATCTATCAGTACTGCCAGTATACAACACTAGTCAGCACTCCTAATCTCATCTGTACTCCCATCCATTGTTGACAATTTAGCCATTTCTCCTCGTTCTTGACTCCCCTCCCTACCTCCCCTCCATTACCCTCTCCTCATGCCTGCCTGGCCGCGCTGCACTAAGTAAATCTTCCCAGGAATTTTCCACTGGTTTCATCCATTGAAATAAGCCCTATGCCCTATTCTTATAAAAAATAATATATACAAAAAAGAAATAAGGTAAGTGAGAGTGCCATACGCCTGGAATTGGCTAATTATCACCTGACAACACCTCACTTGCACTAGTTCGCTCATTATCCCTGTTTATTTCCCCTTGAAATATGCTGTATAATCTATTCCCATAATAAAAATATATCTAAGAAAGGAAGGGAGACACCTAAGTGCTATTTACATTCACCTGGAACTATCTTATTTATTATGTATTGTCTAGATTTCCTGCAAATCGTTTCATAGCGCTTATATTAGCAGCTGTCACCATGCTGACATTGGCAGCCTTTCACTGCCCCTAGGCCACCACAGCATTCAGTTTACTGTCGTCTTTCAAGGTGAAACCACGTCGGATTTGCGCCTGTCCAATTCCGCTGCTTTTTAGCCCCATGCAAAGGGCCCTGTGACCTCTACCCCTGCTAAACCTTGTGTGAAAAGGGGTAAAGGGCTAAGTGACTGTTGTCGAACGCGAACTGGGTAATTTATCAATGAATATGATGGACAGTGACTACGATCTTTCTGGTGACTAAAACAATGCAAGTGGAAATGTAAATAATGTGTAAACAGCAAGTGAAAACAATGAATGTAAATATAAGTGAACAGTGGAAAATAGTTTTATAAGTTACTGCAAGTGACAGTGCATAACACAGTGTAAATAAAATAGAGAATGTAAATAGAAACGTAACCGAGTAGTAATATAAGAATATGAGTATATATTATACTAGGAGTAATGAAAGTGAAAGTTTCACTCTAGCATGTATGAATACTATGAGTTATGAAAGTGAATGTGAAAGTGATAGATTCGCTCTCAGTGCTAATATACAGGACGAGAAAGTGAATGCTACGTATTTTACTGAAAGAGAAATTTATGCCTACAGTGACAATAAACTACTATTACTGAAGGAAACTTATGGATAAAGACTGCAGATATATATAAGTGTTATATAGTAATAGAAATATAAAGTGTGAGTGTTTTTATGAACATAAATGACAGAATACCAGCGGTGAATGAGCGCAAGTGGGAAGCTGTTATGCGCTCGTAATTTTCATTGCTTTCACAGTGTTTTTTTTTTTTTAGTATGGATTCCAAACTATTTGAAAATCATTAAATAGTGTTTCTAGTGATAATATCAGGCTGTGGTAATCATATTACGGGTTGTAAGGAAGTGTAAAGTGGAGACTTCGTTACCCAACTTCAGAAGTCTCCACAAGTCTAACGGTACTCAACGAAGGCTCAACAAACATCCCAGGAGAAAGCTAAAAGTATGTGTCATAGGTATATTTAATTATAATTTTCTAGGGCTAATAACTGATTTTTGGCAAATATTTTTACAAAGTCTGTCGTAGCGTGAATATCCCTGCGGGACACGCAAGGAGCGCCAAAACAACCCCGCGGGGTTACCGCGATATATATATATAGATATATATATATATATATATATATATATATATATACATATAATATATATATATATATATATATATATATATATATATATATATATATATATATATATATATATATATATATATATATATATATATATATATATATATATATATATATATATATATATATACGTACACACACAAACACTTCCATGTATATACAGAGACACACTTTCATGCACACGTACATATATATGTAATAATTTTTATTTTATTGAATTTTTTTGTATTTATATTTTTTAAATTTTTTCTTGGTTTTATATTTTTTATACCTTATATTAAAGAAGAAAAACCTAATCTAAAGACCCTAACTCTAATCACCTAACAGACAAAATGCTAATCTATACTAAATCCTAAAGAAACAAATAATTAGACCTAGAATAATGGTAAAATTACCTCGACCAACAGAACACCATCAACTGCAGATATATAATGCCTTTCTACATTATATACCTGCACTTATCACCTGGTGACTGTCAGTTGAGGCACAATCAAATATAGGGGACATCAATATTTGAATGGGAACCAGACGAGTCAGGAACATTCCCATATACATCAGCTGTCGGCCCTGGTTAGAATAACTTAAGCAAGGTGTTATAATATATTTACATAATATGTACAAAAGTGAAGAACCTCGCCCAACTGACCACCATCGACTGCAAGTGCCCAATACCTTTCTATATTGCACACTTGCACTTATCAGCTGGTGACTGTCAGTCGAGGAATGGGGTGTAATGTAAGGGACATCTATATTAGAAATAGTTCAGTGGGAGGAGGAACTATTTCAAATATGTCAACTGCCAATCCTAATTAAAAGTACAATATATACATATTTACAGTTGATAAAAACAAAAACCGTATGGTAAAAAATTCACATCACTCTGATCAGTCTGGTCTGTCTCAAGAAAGCCATCAGTTTATCAGTCATAACAATGTCCCCATCACCCAGGATGGTGGAAAGGGTGAAGGGGACATCTGCTGTGCAGCAGTAATTTATAAGTGAAGCGCATTCACGAATTAATCACCGACAGTGCAGGATGATATGACTGATAGATAACACCGCATCACAGATGCCACAGGGCAGTGGGAATCGTTTTTCCATGTAAGGTTTCATGTACGTAAGGATGGTGGCATTAAGCCGTTATCACGCCAACACTTTTTCTTCCAGGCGACTGGGACGGTTGGCAGTGGCCCAGTCGCCCAGATATGGCTTACATGTTCGAATATTTAGTCTGGTCCACTGACCTTGCACAGAAGATTTATTGATTTCTTTCCAAGAGAGAGACTCGACAGTAGATCACGAGGAACGTCCCAAGTTTCCTCGAGCTCTACAGCTAACTTTGCAAGTAAGTCAGCCTGCTCATTGCCATAGATGCTACAATGACCAGGCACCCAGATCAGCGTGAATGACTTGTTTCATGAATGCAACTTATTAACAATGCGACCCTGGATCTCGTTCGAGTCCGTAGTGCAAGATGCGATTGCCTGAAGGGCTGACTTTGAGTCTGAAAATATGACAAATGAGTCATGCTGAGAATCTACAGCATAGTCTATGTCTTTGTCAATAGCAAAAGGTTCGAAGGTAAACACAGATGTATGAGTCGGCAACCGATACCCGAGGGCACATTCAGTCGATCATACACTAGCACCCACACATTCACTCGACTTTGAGCCGTCGGTGTACAATTGGTGGGACCCCAAGTGACGAATGATGATGTTACGAAACAAATGGTGGACCTCCGCCTCCGGCACCTTGGCATTTGGTGCTGGGAGCCATGATACATCAACAGCAAAGCCGCGTGGCTCCCAGGGCGCTATATTTTTAAACACCAACTTGCCACAGTCACTGAGGTCCACACCAAGCTCTTGAGTTAGAAAGTGGAGGCGAGTGGCAAGTGGTTGACGCACCCCCCGCAGAAGGTGGTGGTATTGACGTAGGGGGGTACAGGCCACATTGCCGATATTACTCTTCCTTGCTGTTCGTATGCCATAAAATAAGGCCAGGTGGTCACGGCGAATACGGAGGGGAGGCACATTCACCTCCACTTCTATACGAGCTACACAGGTACACCGGACGGCTCCAAGACACATTTGCAAACATTTATTCTGCAACACATCCAATCCTTTCAGTGTGGCATCGGATGCCGAGCCATACACCTGTGCGCCATAGTCTAGCTTCGATCAAATAAGGGACTTATACACCATTAATAAAGAATTTCTGTTGGCACCCCATGTAGTACCTGCTAGGTACTTGAGGACATTTACTGATTTATCACAACGAGCAAGCAAATTATTAACATGAATTTTGAAGTTCAAACGAGGATCAAAATGTATTCCCAAAAACTTTATAGAATTTTGAAAAGGTACCGCCTGATTATCCAAAGTTAAGCACAAATTAGGTATGTTACGATTAGTGAAGACTACAGCGGCACACTTAGGGACAGATTGGTAAGTGATCACTCCCCAAGGAGTCGTCACAAGGGTCCCATGAGAGATCTTGATGTATACCAGGGGAGGCCAGAGATAAGTCAATGGCCGAAAAGTTACCAGTACGATCATCTATAAGTCGCTCTACCATTGTTCAGAAGACAGATTGGACTGTAGTTTTAGGTCGGCTACTTCCTCCCCACGACCATCGATCCTCAAGCTACCCCATTGATAGTGATGGGCGTTAACCCCTTAACTGCAGGGCGTCACTTTCGTGACGCTTGGGAGCAAGGGATCATACCGCAGGGCGTCACTTTTGTGATTCTGTGTTATTTTGAATTCACCCGGGCTTTCAAGTGGTGGCTTGTATCATCTATCAGTACTGCCTATGTCCAACACTAGTCAGCACTCCTAATCTCATCTGTACTCCCATCCATTGTTGACAATTTAGCCATTTCTCCCCGTTCTTGACTCTCCTCCCTACCTCCCCTCCATTACCCTATCCTCTCGCCTGCCCGGCCATGCTACGCTAAGTAAATCTTCCCTGGAATTTTTCACTGATTTCATCCATTGAAATAAACCCTATGCCCTATTCTTATACCAAATAATATATACAAGAAAGAAATAAGGTAAGTGAGAGTGCCATACACCTAGAATTGGCTAATTATCACCTGACAACACCTCATGTGCACTCGTTCGCTAAATTTCTCTGTTTATTTCCCCTTGAAATATGCTGTATAATCTATTTTCGTAATAAAAATATATATAAGAAAGGAAGCGAGAAGCCTAAGTGATATTTACATTCACCTGGAACTACCTAATTATTGCAGGCCACCACACTGTATTCTATGCTAAGTATATCTTCTCTGGAATTTTCCACTGATTTCATCCATTGAAATAAGCCCTATGCCCTATTCTTATACCAAATAATATATTAAAAAAAGAAATAAGGTTAGTGATAATGCCATACACCTGGAATTGGCTAATTATCACCTGACAACACCTCACGTGCACTCGTTCGCTAATTTTCACTGTTTATTTACCCTTGAAATATGCCATATAATCTATTTTCGTAATAAATATACATATAAGGAGGGAAGGGAGAAGCCTAAGTGATATTTACATTCACCTGGAACTACCTAATTTATTATGTATTGTCTTGGTTTCCTGCCAATCATTTCATTGCTACATATTAGCAGGTCTCACAAGGCTAAAGTTGGTAGTATTGCACTCACCCAAGCCAGGCGGCAGAAGGCCACCACTATCAGTTCACTGTTGTCTTTCAAAGTGAAGGTACGTCTGATTGCTCTTGCTAACTTCGGCCGTTTTTCAGCCCCATGCAAAGGGCCCTGTGACCTTTACCCCCTACTAAACCTCGTGTGGAAAGAGGTAAAGGGCTGACAATTGATAAAACAGTGACTACGATCTTTCTACTGAGTAAAACAGTGCAAGTGGAATTGTAAATAATGTGTAAATAATGTGTAAACAGGAAGTGAAAGCAATGAATGTACATATACGTGAACAGTGGAAAATAGTTTTATAAGTTACTTCAAGTGACAGTGCATAATACAGTGTAAATAAAATAAAAATGTAAATAACGTAAATAAAATAGAGAATGTAAACAGAAATGTAAATGAGTAGTATTATAAGAATACGAGTATATACCCTAGGAGTAATGAAAGTGAAAGTTTCACTCTAGCATGTATGAATACTATGAGTTATGAGAGTGAAGGTGAAAGTGACATTCACTTTCAATGATAGTATACAGGACGAGAAAGTGAATGCTACGTATTTTACTGAAAAAAATTGAATGCCTACAGAGAAAATAAACTACTATTACTGAAGGAAACTTATAGACAAAGACTGTAGATATATATAAGTGTTATATAGTAATAGAAATATAAACTGTGAGTGTTTTTATGAATAATAAATGACAGAACACCAGCAGCGAACTAGCGCAAGTGGGAAGGTCACACACCCTCGTCATTTTCCTTGCTTACACAGTGTTTTTTTTTTGGAGTATGGATTCCAAACTATTTGAGAATCATAGAATAGTGTTTCTAGTGATATCAGACTGTGGTAATCATATTACGGGTTGTCGGGAAGTGTAAAGTGGAGACTTTGTTACCCAACTTCAGAGGTCTCCACAAGTCCTATGGTACTCGACGAAGGATCAACAAACACCCCAGGAGAAAGCTGAAGGTATGTGCCACAAGCATATATGATTTTAATAATCTAGGACTAATAACTGATTTTTGGCAAATATTTTTAGAGAGTCTATCGAAGCGCGAATATGCCCGCGGGAGCCGCAAGAAAAAACAAAACAAGCCCGTGGTGTACGGGTTAAAGTCGTTCAACACTAACTTATTTCCAGGAAGATGTTCAAATACCGGTAATGAATTTAAAGCAACACTATCAATGAGTCCATGTGGACGACAGTACAGAGAGCAAATAGACAGATACGTGTTATTATATTTTACTCTGCATGCAACAGCTTCCAGAGTAGAATTTAGAATCACTTCTGTTTGGGAGTGTGATTTGTGTGTGTACATGGCAACTCCGTGACCTTCAAATCTTCTATACGAGTGGTAGTGTTGGAACTGTGGAGGATCAGGATGATCTTCCAGGCGCGTCTCCTGCAAACAAACAACGTCTGGCCTGTGTACTGACAGCAAGATTGCTATATTTTGTAACTTATTCCGAGCACCTCTACAATTCCACTGTAACAGAGTGAATGCAGCAGTTTAAGATTTATGAGGGTGGCCAGAATGCTTTGTTTTTTATACCTACCACGACCAGGCGAGTGGCTACCGGGGGACCTTTCCCGGTGCTTGTTCATGGAGACCTCCATATTTTCGTCAATGAAAAGGCTCCCAGATTCCACCGAGGAAGAGTTATTCTTTCTCTCCCTTGCTGGGCCAGGAGCAGGAAGGACATGAGGACGTGCTGGCTTGGTGATGGTGGTCCAATTAATCTTATCAGACTTGTCGGACTTCGGTTTTGGCCGCACCGACTGCAAAGGAGCAGCGGCAGCCTGAGAGTAGGAAGTAGCGACAGGGATGTCTGTAAGAGAGTTGGAACGTACAGGGGGTCTAGACTGAGAGGTAGGGCTAGTGGCATGAGGAGCAAAGGTAAGGTCAGTCTGTGTCTCCACGATGCACATCACAGGACGGGACACAACCGCCGATGCATAGGAGATATTAGGCTTGGGAGTTCCATGCAACTCCACCTTCTTCCTAGCATCGTAGAAGGAAATGCCCTCTGTTGCTTTCACTGTGCAGACTTCCTTCTCCTCCTTCTACTTGGGACAAGCCCTCGAGGAAGTGAAGTGAGCATCCTTGCAGTGAGAGCAGCACTCAGTCTCGGATGTACAGTTGTCAGCAGAGTGACCTACAACCGTGCACTTGCCACACACGAAGTTGGAAGCCCAACAAGTCTTTTTGTGGTGTCCATAGAGCTGACATTTTCCACAATGAAGGGGACTGGGAATGTAAGGTCTGACATTAATAATTTCATATCCTACTTTGACATTAGTAGGGAGAGATACTTTTCCAAATGTCAAGATTACTGTGGCTGTCTTCGTCCTTATGCCTTCCTGGAACTGAGTTATAAAATGGGCATCAATGACATCTTGCTGAGCAAGTTCCTATATGATCTCTTCCTCACTCATCACCATGAGATCCCTGCAAGTGATAACACCCTTCCAGGAATTCATGGATGTTAGGATCTTGGCCTCGACATCATGGCAGTGAAACTTAGCAGCTTCAGCAAGTCTTTAACATGAGAAGAGTTGAGAGTCTTCACTAGGAGGTCTCCATTTCAAAGTTTTTTTTTACTTGTTCTGCTTCACCGGCACACCCATGAATCACCTTCTTGATGATGAAGGGATTGAGGCTGGACAGGGGAGTAGAACCAACCGCATGAATAAGTACAAACGAGGCGTTCTTGACATTTATGTCTAGAGGGGCGCGTGCCTGGGGGCAGTCCGTCAGTGAGACAGTCGGGGGTCGATCAGGACTACATCCCCCCCTGAAGGGGGGAGGCAGCAGGGGCATCAGCCGTAGTGACCACTTCCCCCTAGGTGGGAAGAAGAAGAAAAAACAAACAAGGGACGAAATACCCGGGGCAAAATACCTAAGGCTAAGATTGCCCTCTCAAACCACTCTAGGGAGGCCCGACAGTGTTGCTTCATGCCCCAGAGTGATCAGTCGGGGGGACCCTCCGTGGGTGCGTAAGCAAAGGTAATCTTAGTAAACAGATATAGAAACCTGCTATATCTCTATCAAGGATAGGGAGGAATATGAGAACTAGCTATCCTAAATCTTATTATTTTGCAAAACTAATGCCGGTGAGGCAGCCCCAGAACACTAGAGAATAGAATAACGAATACACGTCTGCGCTCAAAAGTCCGAGCGAACTATGCAAGCCTCTATCTCCCTCATAGAATGATAGAGGTGCCAACTGTTAATTAATTACAATATTAAATACAGTTAGATTAAATCATGATATTTACAGGCCGAATCTAACAAATTAAGCTTAGTTTTAATTAAACTAAAGACAAACCAAATAGTCCCTTCACCTATGTAAATATGTTAAACCTACATCTACTTTTATGTGAGGCTTCTCATCCTATCGTCTCGTCATCTAACAAGCAGACGCAGTTTAGGTCAATGAAACTTTCCAAGTAATTACATATATTTACAATACAGTTGTCCACGAGGGTTAAATGCAGTAGCATTTAATTAATCAGTTATAAGAATTATTAAAGAGAACGTAATTTGTGGGTTATAAAAACCACTTGAAGTTATTAACGATCTCGGGTTTTCCTCTGCACTCCAACCAGGGATGACTATTAAAGCAGAGAGTGTAACTGCTCTGGGGGGAAATATTTCCCACATGGACAACTTGCATAAAAGATGTTATTGTTTTTTTTAGTGCCTGGTTTGATACAAGGCATGTGCATGGTAAGGGGTTCTAGGGCCGAGTGATTACACTGATAAATCGCATAGCACACAAGAGAAATCCGGTTGGCACATATTAATATTCACTTTTTCACATTCTATCACCCATATTTTTTTTTTCATTTAATCACTTTCAATTGCTTGCATATATTTAATTCCATTTCACAAACGAATTTGAGAAACAATCATGAGATAGCATAAGACGGGTGCATCGCACTACCTCTGGTGATGACTGGATGCTTGCAGCCTTGCTCACCCAATAGGGGGGTTGGAGCATACTGTGCGTATGGCTCCTAGCTGGTATTGAGTAGTGTGATAACGAGAGAAAGAGTGAGCAAGAATAGTTTCAGTAAGGGCTTGGAGCGCAGTGTCATGTTTCTCGGTTATTGCCTGAGAGAACACTTAGTGCAATGCATGGGGCTTCCACCAGGGCGTGATTTATGTACGTCATGATGAAGGACGTTGCTGAACTTCACTGGCCTCCTCTCTGTACAAGTGTGAGAGAGAGAGAGAGTGAGTGTGTGTGTGTGTGTGTGTGTGTGTGTGTGTGTAGAAATGCCGGAGATGCAGCTATTCCCCAAGGGTTGTGTGCTCACGGATCACCTACCAAGTCTGTTTCCACAAATGTTTAATAGGTGATAGTAGTGCAGTGATTTTTAGCCTTTTTCCCACTGTTACCCCTTGGCACACCAATATAGACTGTTACTACCTCATCCCACTTAAACCTGTAGAAAGAGTAGAAAAACATATTGGTACTGGTAATGCATTTTCCAGGTGATTATACAGGCCATAGAAAGATGTCTGTATGTGGTTTTCAGTTACATTGTTTTCAGTAGATCATAAACTTGGTGAAATTTATGGTGTGGTGGATGAAACAGATTTCTTCCTTAATCAATTTTCCTATGCGTGACTTAGAGGCGTTACACATCACATGTCATAGTCAATAAGTTTACTTTATTTTTTTAATTAGCACTGCAGAAAAACTCACTTCACAGTGGTATGTAATTGCAAAAGGCATAAGGATCTTGTTTCCTTACTATGATGTAACGATGTATAATTTCCCAAGTTCTATCCCCGCTGCAGGGGGTCACCTCGGCGCTGTGGAGGGACTTTAAGTATAGCTGACAGTGCCACCTCTTCTGGAGGCATGCCTACCTTTGTAGGGTTCGGTGTGTGTTGGCCTCGTGGACCAAGCACACCCTACATCACTGATGGAGGAGGCCTGCTGATGATGTTAGTCCCTGCCCATTTGCCATCTAGGGCAGGACTGTTGCCTCCCCACATGTTTGCCGTTCGTGGCGTCCCATAATGCTGAGAGATGGGAGTCCTGGGGGTTGAGTGATGCTGCATGATGCACCCTGCAGCTGGCAATACACCTCTTTGGTCCCTTATTCTGGCTAGACGGGGAACCTGGTTGGGCCTGACTAGGTCAATCGGCTGGTCATTCATTGGCTAGGGTCAAGTGGGCTTTGGAGGGTCTGGTGGCTCCTATCATTCTGGAGTCACCTTTGCCCTAGTCCCCTGGTGGTTATCTGCATATACTCTCCTGCTACCTCTGGGGTCGCCAGTGGTGTTGTCCCTGGCATAAGACCTCCCCATGTTGGGCTCCATGATGGGTGGAGGGGTGGGGGAATGAAGTTTATTGGAAGCATTCATAGCAAATTTTCAATTTTATCCAGCTGATGACTCTGACACTGTCCCTGGCCACTCGTCTATTGTAACTCTGGAGCCTTACCAGGCCCCTGGTGAGTATCCTCCTCTGTTGCAGTGTTCAGCTGGGACTGGGAGGCGTTCGGGTTGGTGCAGTTCCAGGGTTGAGAGCAGATGAAATGGTGCTTTCTTCATATGCCAAATATCTAGTTCTGAAACCCCCCCATGGGAGGGTCATTGCTAGATATAGATATTTTTGAGTTACACCATGATATGATGTCAGCTTGTGGAAGGGAGCCTCAGCTCTCTTCCCAGAGTGATGGGGGCATACATAGTGAAATGTCCTCCCCTGAAGAGAGCTCCCGTTTGCTAGTTCGGATCTCTGTCTCTGATGCAGCAATTTCTTGTGTTCCTCATTGCAGTTTTAACCAGTGTAAGGGTGTAACCAATGTAAGGGTGTCATAATTTCCCGTGACCTTTGATAGTCAGAGCCACGGCTGTTGGAGGAACTGTGGTCGTCTGGTGTGGTGAAGGTTGAGTACCTTCAGAAGATTATCGATGGAATTTTGACCCCGACTCCAACCTTGTTTTTGACATTTGACAAAGTAACATTGTTTACATCTGTGAAACTGGCTTGGCTATCGCTTCCTGTAAAGTCGCATGTGCTAACCCCAAAGTGCTGCTTCCACTGCCAGGGGTATGGACATGTTAGCCGATTTTTTCGCCGTGCATAGACTGGCCTTCTTATTGTCTGTATCTCCTGTGGTGGACCAAGTCATACCAATGACTGTCCAGGACCCCTTCAATGTAATCACTGTGGGGGTCCTTATGCTGTATCTTCTAAAAACTGGCCTCGGTACTGCGTGGAAAAGGAGGTTTTGTCAATCTGAATACTTGAGGTTCATTCCCTGAGGCTAAGAAGAGAGCCCAGACTCGCTTCTTCCAGCCTGGGGTTACTTATGCTGCTGTGCTTTCTGTAATGCCAGTGCACTCCTCTGTGTCTCAGAGACGGGATCATCCCATTCCAGTGCCCACTCCTTGACCTAGTGCTTTGAGGGATGCTGTCCCTGTGATCCGTACTGTTTGCGAAACTGATGTTCCCCCACACGCTACTCTGACAGTTTCTGCCCCCACTTCGGTGACAGATGATTTGCGCTCATCCGTGGTGGTGATGGATGTACATGTTGACATGACTCCTTCTCCAAGGCTGTCTCTATAAGCAGGCCTGAGCCTGATGGATGTACGAGTAAGCGGTCCATGACATCATCAAGTAAGTCGGTTAACTCTCGCCGTCACTTAGAGTCAACACTCAGTCAGCACTAGACCGTCATATTGTGTGGGTCATCTTTGCTACTCCATCGTTTTTCATCAATTTTATTTTTAATAAGCTGGATTTATAACAATGTAAGAGATACATATCAATTCATGGTATACCCAATTCATCTAGTGTAGTTACAGTATAAATCAAGAGCCAGTAATTTCTGGATGCCTGTAAAGAGTTAGCTTACATGAGATTTCAAATATTAAGGATCAAACACAGCCACATTTTTCAGTGCTGAAACTCACAAATTGAGAAAGTTTGCCACCATGGAAAACAAGTCTTAAGAGGTACGATTACTTGATAGTGAAAGGATGTAACATTGCGGCAGTTCTTCCTTTGAAAGTTTCAAATGCTGGCCTACCGATAGGTAATTTGAAAATGCAACGTAATTACTTTGTATAACTTCTATCACTGTGCTAGGGGAGGATGGTGATGGTTCGGACATATTTTAAAAAATAGATTTATAAAAATTCAGGTTAAAACAGGAGTGTAATCTGGTTTATGTTACAATGTTGCCACATCATTTGGCTCTTTAGGTTGAGAATATGAAATTTTTAGCTGTTTTCAGCTTTATGCAATAGTTTACGAAACGCAAGTGAAAAATCGTCCGAACCATCCCTACCAGTGGTGATGGTTCGGACAGAAGGGTGGGATGGTTCGGCCATATGTATTACTCAGCATATTCTTAAAATTATGTGAGTTATATTGGATAAAAACAAACATTTATTAACTCAAAGTTATTTCATTTTCCTAAAGTACAATATTTATCTTCAGAATCCAAATGGACTGCCTGATATATATATATATATATATATATATATATATATATATATATATATATATATATATATATATATATATATAACCGAAATAACCTTCATCAGATTTAATAATAAATGACTTAACCTCTTACTTTCTCCTACAAAATTATGCATAATTAGCCTCTCTCTCTCTCTCTGTCTCTCTGGAATATTGACCTCACTTATACTTTTCACTTTCTAGGCCTTATTTCAGACTGCCTAACTTAAGACTTTTAGTGCATATTGTAGCCTGCAAAACTGAAATAGAAGTTGTATTACCCCTTCCTTCTTTTAACACTTTGAGGAATAGGTTAAACAAACAAAACTATTAATATATATTCCCTGATAACTATTAAGAATGGTGTTTCACTGTGTTCAAATATAAATGATCAAAAGTAGCGTTATCATCTGTTAAGGTCATGACTTGGTAGTAGTGAAGAGATAGTTAGGACTGTCCGAACCATCCCCCTCCTCAACCGTCCGAATCATCCCGAACCAATGTAATTAATTGACGGGTACTCTCAAGTTTCACCCGAGACAGTTTAACATTCGTTTTTCATAGCAATATGTTCTACATGCAACACAGTTTCACCCTGATAATGCACAGTTCGATGCTTGGCATATTCATAAAGGTAAAGCTTACGATATACACTCAAATTATTACATAGGAGATGCAAAAAAACATAAAATCTGACCTGCATCAAAAAGTGAGGGGTTTCTAGCTTGGAGGTTCCGTGTGGTCGAAGTAAACAAACTCTCCCACTTTCACACAAGATCACACGGCCCTAGGTCCCATATGTTTCTTAGGGAATGCCTGTCCGAACCGTCACCGCCCTCCCCTATCTAATTCAATTGAAAAGTGAAGCTATTACTATCATTAAAATCATTTATAACTACAGTACATGAAACATGTTTTGTGTACCGTATGTTACGTTAGGTTTCATTAAGTTAGATTTCAAAATATAACCCTGCCACATCTTTTGACCCTCTGTAGAGGATGAGGACGAGATACTTGTATTAGCACATGAATGAATAATTTCTGGTTGAACTTATCCATATAATTACACAGTTACAAGTAAAAAACAAAACAAAACTGGCTTTAACATTCATCGTTGCAACATTAACTACTGCACTGCAACATTTCTGCATAACCAAACTATGTAGGAAAACACTGTAACTTGAGTGATTGCTAAGAAATTAGGCTATTTATTAAGTGATTGCTAAGAAATTAGTCTATTGAGTTTCAGATATATTCAAAGACAAACAATATTTACCTAACTTAATTATGATCAACTAACATACCTTACGACATACAAATGCAGTGGCGTAGCGTGGGAGGGGGGCACAAGGGCGGTTGCCCCCGGCGCAAAATTCTTAGGGGCGAAAAAAAAAATAATAATAATAGTTACCACGCCCTCTCCCTCATACAGAAAACTCCCAGTGTTCAAACATTCTACACAGGTTTTCAACATGACGGGGCAAATAAACATTGCCACGTAACATTTACATTATTTGTCTTGCTAATTACAGCCATACTGTCCTCATGTAATGCTAATCGGTGACCTACAGAAAGCCTATTAACAACGTGATTTCCCGTTTGGAGATACTGGTACTGTTATGTTTCATAACTTGCATAAAAAATCATAAATAAAAAAAATATTTCACCGAGTTGCAAGGGCGCTTAGATAGCCTCGCTCCTCCCATACCCACCTCGTCTCCGTGATGTGTGACACTTCTGCGTTGCGTAGTTTTTACAATCCACCTCACGCCTAAAGTAATCCTTATAATGCATATGTGTCTAGAAGATTTTCTACTCAGAATGACATATTCTTTCACCTCTACAAATATCTGCTGAAACTCGTGTTACACGTTGTATTTATGAAACAAGCTGTGGCTTCCGTTAGCTGTGCATGTGGCGACAGCCCGATCGCAAAATTAAGATCTGTCGAAATCTCGGAATACCGTCAAGTAATGTTCCCGCCAATTAGTGTTCCAACATAGAGTTCAAACATGTATGGTGGAAGCTAAAGGTTAAACCTTATGTTCCCCGACCTAGAAGATGCTATTATTGTCAAAGATTTGGTCACGTCCACCGTTCTTGCAGGCGGGAAGCGTCTGGCCTTCCTGAGGTCTGTGGAAATTGTGGTGGAATTTCTCATGGTATAGATGATTGTTCTCAACCCTCTAAATGTTTGAACTGTGGAGGAGCACATGCAGCCTCCTCAAGGGATTGCGAAGTATACAAATATGAATACGAGATCATTTCTGTCCGAAAGAAGGAGAAAATTTCCTTTTCTGAGGCAAAGGCCAGGGAAAGGGAGCGGTTCATTCGCCCTGGGGTTACCTTTACTGTTGCGTTGTCTCGTCATAAAGCTACCCGGCAGGTGCCCCTGCCATCACACAATGCCCCATCAAATTCTTGGGGTTCTACTTCCCGGCCTTCTCGCCTGGGGGGTTCCACTGAGGGAGTGCAGCCTGGAAGCAGCTATGCTTCCTCCAGGGAGGTGCCTCCTGTCTCTGGGGGTATCCCCTCTGCGGTGGTTCTTCCAGCATCTAGGAGTGCCTCCCCCATCCCAGTTCCTCCAGTTCCTCCTGTGACAAACACCCGTGTCGATGCTACACATTTTTCTTTGACACATTCAAAACTCCCGATGTCCTTCCTGTGCATCCTTGTCCTGATATATCCAAAAAAACCAGCGTCTCTCATACTTCTATATCAGCTGCTACTTCCGTACCGACTGCTGCTCCTGTACCATCTGCCCACTCTGCTACTGTTGCTCAATCTTCTTTACAGTGTGGCGCTATAGTTTCTAATGCTTTAAGTTCTGGTGCAGAGATGGAGGTTGCATCTGCCAACCTCAAACGAGTGAGGAGTGAGGAGTTTTTGGGTGACTCCCCTCTTTCTAAGGTTCAAACTTCTGTACCACATGAGGATTCTGAGGAGGCTCTTCGCTCGACAACCCAGCCAGTGGTCGCGTCTAAGTCTGTGGGTGTTCATGATGGCCCTTCTAGGATTCCCGTCCCTGCCTCTTCCTCAGGTGTGGTGGGGCCTGGGTCTTTAGATACTCATAGAGCTCAGTCGCTTGCTCCCTCTGATCCATCATCCAGCGGCCAACCTTTGGATGACTTGGATGGGGGGGGGGGTTCAGTTGGCCCCGAGGTGCCAGCGGAACCCTCACATGGGTGTGCGGACAGGGCACGTGGGTCTTTCAAGAAGGTCTCTGTTCTTCGGATTCATTCTGGCGATGGGCGGGACATGTCTCGGGGTAAGGGTACTTCCACCCACGGAAACTCTAAATCTTCATTGCCTTCTCGGTTGGTGAGGCAGAGCTCCACGCCTAGGAAGAACGGCTTTCACTCCCTTCCCAACCAGGTTGCTACATAGTTTTCTAAGTTCATAATATTTAATACTAATCACTATGGCTCAATCGGTACCAATCTGTCTTCAGTGGAACTGTAGAGGTGCCATGGCAAATTGGGAGGAATTGCAGT
Organism: Coenobita brevimanus; assembly: GCF_032717465.1. Classification (NCBI taxonomy): domain Eukaryota; kingdom Metazoa; phylum Arthropoda; class Malacostraca; order Decapoda; family Coenobitidae; genus Coenobita; species Coenobita brevimanus. The sequence continues at coordinate 5,121,826 of NC_136986.1, read as the reverse complement.
TATTACTCTCTACTCTGAACCCACTATGTGTGTGTCTTCAGGAGACAATGGTGGGGGACAGACAGTTCCCTTCCATTAGGGGGTATAAAGCCTTCCATGCATCTCCTCCTGGTGGTCACAGCGGTGGATGTGCAATTTTGTGCCGTTCTGATGTCCCCTTTATTTCCTTTGAGATTCAGTCCCCCTTTCAAGTTCTAGCAGTACAGATGCACGTTGGGAGGTGCTATACCATCTATTGTCTGTACCTTCCACCGTGCTGATCTAGAAACCCTTATCAGCCAACTTCCACCCCCTTTCCTACTCCTTGGTGACCTTAATGGCCGCCATCCTTTGTGGGGTGACTCACTTTCAAATCCCCGGGGTGATCTTCTTGCCTCTTTGGTTGGGGATTTAGATTTGGTTGTCCTAAATGATGGAAGGCCGACCCATTTTCATGTTCAGACTGGCACGTATTCTGTCATTGACCTTACCGTCTCCTCCTCTAACTGTGCCCTTCATTTTTCTTGGGAGGTTTTGGATGATCTACATGGTAGTGACCATTATCCTGTAGTGGTCCAGCCTACTTGCTCTGTTCCTGTAGCCCGTCTGCCACGCTGGTGTCTGGACAGGGCTGATTGGTCTCTCTTTGAGGAACTATGTGTATTTGCCAACAGGGTTACTGACTTTTCAACTATTGATGATGCCGAATGTTATTTTACTAAGACCATTTTCTCAGCAGGGGTTCATTCTATCCCACGGACTTCTAGTGTTGTTTCCCGGAGACCTGTGCCATGGTGGAATGATGACTGCTCCATAGCAAAGGGAACTTACAAAGCAGCTGCTCGTTGGTATTTTGCCAATCGTAATGTTGTTTTTCTAAAAATACAGTTTCGCAAAGCACGTGCTGTCTATAAATGGGTCATGAAGAATGTCGCTGTACCTCGTGGAGGTCGTATGTTTCTACAATTACATCTTCAACTTCACTGTCTGTGGTGTGGAAAAAGGTGCACAAGATATCTGGTAGGTTCTCGCCCCCCTCCCCTCCAGTGTTGCGCCTTCATGGAGAACTTGTGTCTGCACCAGATGCAGTAGCCTCTGCTTTTGCAGATCAGTTTTACGCTGTCTCCACAAAGGATCCTTCTCAGCCATTTGCCACCTGTCGTAGGAATCAGGAGAGGCTGGGTCTTGACTTTCGCTCTCGTGGCGGAGAGCTGTATAATTTAGATTTCAGCCTCCGTGAGCTACGTGCTGTCCTTTCAGAGTGTCATGACACTGCTCCTGGGCCTGACGATATTCCATACGCTATGCTGCGTCATCTTCTGACTGATTCACTTCAGTTTTTATTGGATCTTTTTAACAGGGTTTGGAGTGAGGGCTCTATTCCAAGGAGTTGGAAGTTGGGTATTGTCCTCTCCTTTCCCAAGCCTGGTAAAGACCATTCCCAAGTCTCCAACTATCGCCCTATCACTTTAACATCATGTGTGTGCAAGCTGTTCGAAAAGATGGTCAATGTCAGGCTTTTGTGGTTTCTGGAGAAGGGTTGCTTTTTCTCTCCGTCGCAGAGTGGTTTCTGTAAATTATGATGAACTTCAGACAACCTTATCAGGCTTGAGGCGTCAATCAGTGAAGCTTTTGCCTCCAAGCAACATCTTGTGGCTGTGTTTTTTGAGCTTGAAAAGGCTTATGGCACTGCCTGGCGCCATGGCATCCTCCAACAACTTCTTGCCTTTGGTTTACGTGGTCGCCTGCATGTGTTGCTTGGAGACTTCTTGACTGATCGTGTATTTCCGGTCTGTGTGGGTTCTACCCTCTCTGCGCCACTGTGCCAGGAGGAAGGTGTCCCGCAAGGGAGTGTCTTAAGTGTTTCCCTGTTTGCAGTGGCCATTAATGGTATCATTGACACTGTGCCCGCTGGGGTATCCTCATCCCTTTATGTGGATGACTTAGCTATATAGTTTTCTGGCTCCCGCATGTCTGCTATTGAGCGGCGGATGCAACTTGCCTTGGACAAGATTTCTGCCTGGTCGACTTCCAAGGGTTTTCGGTTTTCCCCTTCAAAGACTGTGGCTATGCACTTCTGTAGGATGAGAGGGGTACACCTGGACCCTGATCTCCAGCTTTGTGGCAGGAGACTCCGTTGTGTGACAGAGACGAAATTCTTGGGCCTGACTTTTGATTGTCGTTTGACATGGGTCTCACACTTGGCAAATCTTAAAACATCATGTATGAAGGCTCTCAATCTATTGAGGGTTCTGTCCCATACCTCTTGGGGTGCTGATCGAAGGACACTCTTGCATTTGTTTCAGGTATTTGTAACCTCTAAGCTGTCATATGGCTGTGAGGTATATTCCTCTGCCACAGAATCAAGACTAAAAACTCTAGATGCTGTCTATCATACTGGTCTTCGCCTTGCAACTGGGGCTTTTCGGTCCTCTCCAATTCCCAGCTTATTGGTGGAAGCTGGTGTGCCTCCCTTAGATCTACTGCGTCAGTCTGTTGCAGTGCGGTGCTGGCTCCGGATTCGTCGCCTTCCAGACTCACTTGTCTGTGAGGGTGTGACGAAACAGTGTTGTCTTTTGTGTTATAGTAGACACCCTCGCATGCCTCGTCCATTTGGCTATAGGGTTCAGGATATAATGGAGGGGTTTGGTTTGTCGGCAGTACTGGTCAGTTCTGTTCAGATCCCGAGGGTTGGGCCTTGGATATTGCCCAAGGTAACTTTCTGCAGGCCTATTGCAGGTTCAAAGGATTTTGTCGCTCCTCAGTGTTATTTAAGATTATTTTTAGAACATTCTTCTAGTCATGGTGGTTCTGTGCCTGTGTATACTGATGGCTCTAAATCCGCATCAGGTGTTGGTTTTGGAGTGGTATTTCCCAATTTTAGCCGTGGAGGTAGTCTTCCTTTGGTTGCCTCAGTTTTTACTGCGGAGTTGTCAGCCATCATTTTAGCCTTGAAGTTGGTGTTTGTTCATCCTGACAATTATTTTACTATTTTTAGCGACTCTCAAGGGGCGCTTTTGGCCCTGGACTCTTTTAACTCTTCCTATCCCTTAGTTTTAGCTATTTTGGAGTGGCTGTTCCTCATTCGTCGTTGGGGGAAGAGAGTGGATTTTTGCTGGGGGTCCGCACATGTTGGTGTGGTGGGCAATGAGACTGCGGAGGCATTGGCCAAGGCTGCGGCTACTCAACAGCCCCAACAGAATATCCGCTTCCTGCATCTGATCTAACGCCTTACTTGCGGGACAGAATGCATGTGTGTTGGCAGAGACGTTGGGATGGTGTTGCTCATAATAAGCTGAAAGAGGTCTTCCAGAGAGTGGTTGTGCCAAGGGTTCTCCCTTCCATGCCTCGGCGATTGGAGGTAGCTCTTGCTAGGCTTCACATTGGGCACTCTCGGCTTACACATGGGTTCCTGATGAGTGGCGAGACACAACCGTACTGTGATGATTGCTTTGTTCCCCTTACTGTCCGTCACTTGCTGGTCAAGTGTCCAAGATTGGGGGACCTGCTTCGGAGATTCCTCCATAGGCATACAGGGATAGATGGTGCCTACTGTCTCTCCTCGATGCTTGGGGGAGTCCATAGCGTTTTTACTGATCTTTTTGTTTTTCTTCAGGAGGCGGGCCTCCTTCCACTTTTATAAGAAATTGTTTTCTCTTTTAACTATTCTTTTATTATTTTCAGTGTATTATTTCTAGAAAAAGTTATTAAGTATTCACAATTTATGTGCCATGTGTTTTAGCTTGTTGTCCGGCGGCATATGACCTTAGCAGTTGTGCCGCCAGTTTTTACTACAATCAATCAATCAATCAATCAGTATTTGTTTCTTGATTTATTTTCGCTGTCTGCTCTGTTAATTTAACTTGGACTTGTTTATCGTTGTGTGAGGGAATGGTGGAATATGTACGACCGGACCGGTAACCCTGTTAAGTATATTGGCATACGTGTGCAAGTCAGAGACAAAGTCCTCACTTGTACGTCAGAGGAGGTTTCCCACTCATCATCTGAAACTGCCGTATTTGTTTCTTGGTCTTTAGTTTGTGGTGAGGTTTGTACAAGGGGTGGGTTGCCTTGGTGCTCTCCTAATTGTGAATCTGTTGTTGTGGCTAATTGTGTGTCATCTGGTATTAATGTGGGTGGTGGCGAAAATATTCCTGTCATTAAGATATGGTGTTATGAAATACGCCTTTTGTTTATTTATGTCCTAACAAAATAGATGAGTAAATAGGTTGAAATAAATGATAGATAGTGAGTGTATAAGTGTATATATGGAAATAAGTAAAAAGGTTGAATATAGCTAATTTTAGCACTGAGAGGAAATGAGTAAGTATAATTTTACCCACTTGATACAGATCGTAGAGGTGTGTCGATACAAAAGTCGATCTCGGAAGTAAATGCAGGGTTGATTGAAGATCTCTTGATAACTCTAGTGTTGTGTTGATGGACGATATTACTCAGGAAATTCCATGGCCTGGTGCTTGTGGTGGTTAACAGCTGTCCCAGGCAAACCTCAGCATAGAACGTCGAATTTCCAACTCAATACTGTGGAAATAAATGAGTATGAGTAGGAGCTATGTGAATAACGAGTAATGAGTAGTGGGTGAGAAGCGCCTGGTGTCAGTCACACGTTGCTTGGCGTGGCAAACTCGCGTTGTGATGTCATCTCAGCACATGGTGACGTCGGCTTCCCACACTGGTAGCTGTGGTGAATACTGAGTAGCGATGCTTAAGCTGGGTGAAGAAAGGTGAGTAAGACGCGTTATAAATGTGGCTCTGGTGTTTTGCTGTGTGTCTTGACCTCTGCGTCAGGGATGGAGGTAAGCGGAAGAGAGTGGTAGGGGTATGTTAGCTTGGTGCTTTAATATTTCCTTTTCTTTACTTGCTTTGTTTTTTATTCTTCTTGCTGCTGCTTGAAGTTACGTGAAGATTATAGAGTTGTTTTGTAGACTTGTAGGCTATTTGCATTGTAGGCTGGATTTTGTAGGACTTCACTGTAGAACTGAAGTTAATCTTGTAGAGTGTCACCTGCTTTTGTAGAAATTCACTGTTGATTCGAAGACGAGGTGCTTACTTTTCGCTGCTACCAAATGTCTTCAAAGACTTTGTAGTTACTTGTAGAGAAGTTATATATTAGACTTGTGGACGAGCGGTTGTTATACTTGAGTTGTTTGTAAGTAGATAATCTTGGTTCTCATTTGTCATGCAATGACAGGAGAGGTAAAGAATAGTATGGGACTATTTTTATTTGTCTTGGAAATATTAACAAAATCTCTCACACACGAGTGAAGTATAAGTAGAGTCCCGCTAGCTACCTCCCTGTCTCGCTCTCTCTCTCTTCCAAGTTGCTAAGCCTTTCTCCCCACTACCTGCCGATTCAATGGCCTCTCTCCTTCTGAGCTCTCTTTCCTAAATTCTAGTGAAACAGGGGTCGTGTCACGTGTGTTACACTGTGGTTGGAAAGTTCCAGAAACCTGTGTGTGAGTATGTGTGTATGTCACTAGGCTTTGTTCTCCTGCTATTTCGCTGACAAATTACCTGCATCATCTCCTGACATTGCTACTTCCTAATCTGTCATCAGCTTTTCCTCAGTTTAACTTGCAAGATCATTTCCCATTCCAGGCTCGCATAGAGCTGTCTCTCTGTCTATTTATCTATCTATCTATTATGATTTGTAAATATAATATGGACTCATAACAACTAGTCCATCAACTTCTGGGTCATAAATTAATTTTAGGTGATTTTAACGCCCATCACTGTCAATGGGAAAGCTGAGGAGTGACGGTAGGGGAAAGCAAGTAGCCGACCTATTACAGTCAAACCTCCGTCTTTTAAACAATGGCAGAGCTACTTGTGTAGACGACTGCACTGGCAACATATCATGTATAGATCTGTCCTTGTCATCTCCCGATATACACACTAACATCTCTTGGGACCTGTATGACGACTCGATGGGTAGTGATCATTTTCCAATTTGTCTGTCTTACACATGCGATGATTGTCGGCCTCCTTTACCACCTAAATTTAACTTTAAGAAAGCAGATTGGGGGTACTACTCACGGGTCACCAATCTAGACATATTGGGAATGACATTGACGAGAAAGTCGCACACCTACAGACTTCCATTATACACGCAGCTGAGCTTGCTATTCCCAAGACATCTACAATTCCAAACAACCGTAGAGTCTCGTGGTGGACAGAAGATTGCCGACAAACACTCACTAATTGCAATAAGAAATACAGGATTCTTGAGAAATAGCCAACAGAATCAAACTTTATAGCCTACAAAGCAGCTAAGGCTAAGGCAAGAAGGACAATTAAAGCGGCAAAATGGAGTAACTGGCATAGTTTTTTGTCCACGGTGAACCACACCACCCCACTAAGTCAGGTCTGGTCCACCATAAATGTACTTAACAACAAGTACACCCGGTCACTATATTACCACACTTGAAGTGGCCAGGAATGTCATTGACGATCCCATGGACATTGCCAATACTATCGCCAACCATTTTGCCCAGGTAAGCAGCTCAGCCAACTATGATCCTCGCTTTCTCCACCATAAGTGTACGGCTGAGCTGCAAAACTTAGACTTTGCCACGGAAGACGGAGATACCAGCTACAACTCCGAATTACATTAGATGAACTTCTTGCCCTAAAAGTAAAGGTTCCAGTCCCGGTCCATCCACCATTACGTACGGTATGATCCAGGATCTTACTCAGGCCAACCTGAGTAAGCTGTTAGCAGTGTACAATGAGAGTTGGGCATCCCGCACATTCCCAAATGCATGGCATTACGTGCATGTCATACCAATATCATGCCGGGACGGTTACCTTACGAGTCCCAGTTCGTTTCAACCTATTACTCTGACTGACTGTCTGTGAAAGGTCTTTGAACGTATGGTTAATAAAAGGTTACTTTTTGTTTTAGACTCGAAGGGTGTGTTAAATGATCAACAGAGTGGATTTCATAAATACAGGTCCACTCTGGATCATTTAGTGCACCTGGAGCATTGCATAGCTGAGGCTTTTGCCAATCGCGAATTCATGATAGGAATTATTGTGGATTTTCATAAGGCTTATGATATGACCTGGTGAAACGGAATACTACACAAACTCTACTCTTACAGTTTAAGAGGTTATTTGCCCATTTTCCTTCAGAACTTCCTTACTGACAGAACGTTTTCTGTCAGGTTACCCATTAAAGTAACTTCGGACATATTTGTCCAAGAGAACGGGGTATCACAAGGAAGTGTGCTTAGTCCTACTTTGTTCAGCGTTGCCGTTAATGACATTCTGTCGTCCGCTTCTGTCCCCAGGACGCTTAGACACTCGCTCTATGCTGATGATTGCGCAATGTGGCACTCTTCCCGCGATGCACAATCCTCGACTCAGCAGATTCAACTGGCACTTGAATTTGTTCAGCGTTGGGCCCTGGAGTGGGGATTTAAATTTTTCTTCCCTAAGTGCGTCGGTGTTGTTTTGACACAAACTAAATGTACCTCCTTTGCATTTAACTTTAGATAGTCAGCGGATACCATTTCAAAATTCGGTAAGCTTCTTGGGTCTACATTTTGGCAGTAGGCTCAGTGGGAGAACACACATTAATCATTTGCTTGCTTCTTGTAGTAAAAAAGTTAATGTCTTTAAATTTCTTTCCAGTAAATCGTGGGGAGCAGAAAAAAGTCTTTATTAATGGTGTTTAAGTCCCTTATCCGTTCTAAGCTTGATTATGGCTCACAGATGTATGGGTTGGCATTCGATGCTGTCCTCTGTAGTTTCCAAAAAATTGCCCATAGTGAGGTAACGACTTTTGTTAAATATTGCCTGGCGTGTGGTGGTTAACATCCTGTATTTCAAAAGTTTTCGAGTCTCTTAACAAAAATAAAATAAAATAAAATAAAAGCATCTTTCCTATCACAATCTTCTTTCTGATCGTCAGTATGGGTTCCACCACAGACGGTCCACTGGCGATCTCACCTACCTTTCAGACTCCTGGTCATCCTTCTTTCAGGACTTTGACAAAACTTTTACCATTGCACTTGCCATCTCAAATGCTTTGGATCAGGTATTACATAAATGTCCAAACTGACACCTTACGGGTTTTGTCCTATTTGCGCCCTCATCTCTAGCTTCCTTTCTGGTCATTCTTTAACTGCTGGTGCAGTCGGCCACCGTTCTTCTCCTGGAGCTATCGATAGTGGTGTTCCTCAGGGCTCTGTCCTGTCACTAACTTTGTTCCTTTTATTCATTAATGACATTCTAAGCTTTACATCTGCTCCACTCATACGCTGATGACTCCACCCTTCACCTTTCCAATCACCTCCCACAGCATTCATCTCAGCACTTACTTCAACAAACATGGGACAAGGCTATGGCACACCTGATGTGTGACTTGGCTCGTATATCATACCAGGGTAAGAGAAATCTTGCTGTTTTCATTGCAACAAAAACATAGTTCTACCATCTATAACCTGACAAAATCTTCCACAGGAGTACCTCTAATTGTTAACAGTATCTGGCTTAATCCTGCACCATCTTTAAACATACTTGGGGTTTCATTCTCTCGGGCTTTATCTTGGAAAGTACATATTACCTCTCGTAAAATCTGCTTCAGAGAGATTGGGTGTGCTAAGCTGACTCCGTAGCTTATTTACCCCTGCACAGTTGATGACTTTATCCACCGGTTTTATCTGCCCCTGTGTAGAGTACAGCTGTCACGTGTGGGGAGGCTCCCCACATTAAGCGGCTCTCAACTATGTAGAGTCAAAGGCTTTTCATCTCAATAACCCTCCACCTCATACTGACTCCATTCAACCTTTGTCTTTTCGCTGCACTGTTGCATTTTTAAATCTTTTCTATCGCTACTTCAATGGTCACTGCTCCTTAGAATTGTCTGCTTGCATCCCTCCACCAATATGGCTGGCATGTAGCACCCATCTAGCAACAAACTCTCATCCGTTTTGTGTCCAACTCTCTAATGCAAGAGGTATCCGTTACTTCCAGTCCTTCATTTATGCAATCTGGAACTGTTTCCCTCTGTATTTTTTACTACCTACGATCTCCAGTCTTTTAAACGCAGTTTGTACAGGCATTTCGAAATGATTGGATCTTGAACTTAACTCCTTTTTATGTCATCTTGTTTTTGTTTTTTCTTGGAGGGAACATTTTGTAGGCTTCTGGCCTTTGGTTCCTTCCTCCTTGCATAAAAAAACAATAAAATAACAAAAACAAGTTCCCAGACAGACACTCAAAATAATATCAGTGAAAGAGAATTGGATTGTAATATAGATGGACGTCTTTGTGCAGTGTCACAGACAGAGTCAGATGGCTACACCGCCTGGTTATACAAACGTCCCTCAGCAACTTCCCTATCCCCGACAAGGAGAATTTTTGCTGTAGGAGGAAGGTAGGTTTAGCATCCAGCCCACATGTCTAATATTTCAGATAAGCCGAGAGTCACTAAAACTACTTTGGTCAGTGTTCACACACACACAAACACACACACACACACACACACACACACACACACACAGCTGTAACATTTGCTCTCCCCACTCCCACCAAACGTATCCTCCAAATGTACTCGTAAGATAGTGCCCTGTAAGTATTATGAGTGTAGATGTATTCCTGAATGTAACTATATATCTTAAGGACCTGTTAGAGAAGTGTTGGTGAAGGAGACTGTATAATCATCACCAAATGCCGCGTCGTTGATCAGGGCCTTCTTCATCACCCACAGTTAATTAGACGCTACTCTCGTTGATTGAGGAAGCTCTATAGTACCTTCTCGTTTCCGACATAGTTAACTTTTTACACCTTCCTGTCCTCTTTCGTGTTGCATAAATCCTACCAATTTCGCCTTACTCTGCACAAATAACGTAGAGAATAAAGTAACAATCCATATCCAAAATGATGTCCATAAGGAAGTGGTGGTGTGGAGCTTTCTTAACTGACGAAAATCCGAGATTTTGCCATCTGACCTTCAGGTGCTCACTACCGTAACGCTCTATTGATTATTTTGCTTCATATTAACTGTCCTCATTATTCCCTTCAATTATTCTTGTTCTTAGCGGATTAAAGAACAATGGTCAGGATCTGCCTCCCCCATAAAAAAATGCGGATTAGAAGAGGATGAAAAACATGAAGACATCGAATTGTAATTATATTATGAAGCTGACCTAAATGCACTATTATTTCAAAATTTTTGTTCCTTCTGCTGCCCATCTGTAACTCAAGCATTATATTAGTTATAGTTATTGTAACTAACAACTGGGCAAAACTATATTTTATAAGTAACCAAACAGATAATAGTGTCGGTAGGCAACTTCACTCTGACTAATATAAAGTTACGAGTTGCTGAGAGGCAGGAGGAGGATCGGGAGTTTCGGAGACTGTAGTGTATTTAAGTTTCATTTTGTTCGTCATTTTCACCCTCTGCCAATTTGTCTTTTATGAGAGGGGGGAGATCCTGATCATTTATTATTATAATAGATAAAATATACTGCAGAAATTATCCTGGTCTGTCAAGCACTTTACAACTCTGACATATTATACGAGTACAACAACCCTTGCTATCTAATTATAGTTTTATTCTGTGACGGACCGGCGCAGGGGCCAGTCTAAGGGTGTCACTGAGAGTCTGGTCACAAATAAGCCTTCCTAGAGCCTTCTGGATGGTTACGGGTACCTTCCTAGGATCCTCCAAGATGATTAACATGGATTATTGTTATATTCACAGTGATTCGTTTACGCCAAAAGGCCAGAGTGTCTGACAATAAACAGCTTGGCTGTTTTCGTCTTACAGAACCGGAGGAACGTGATGCCAAATTCTTCAATATCTGAGCATTCTTTAGCAATCAGTGATTTTTACCTGGAAAGCATGTTATGATACTGAATGAGATAGGTATGTACTTTTATTCAATTAGACAATATATTACAGAAAATCCGGGACCAGTTTAAGCTGTTACTAGGATAGGGTACTAATGGGTCACTTGAGATTTATTTTTATCTACTGGTATACGAGTTCACATCCTGAAGATGATGAGCAAACGATATGTTGAAAATGAACTCATTCACATTGCCTTCAAAGTGAAGAGGTTCGATATAACGTCAATCACCCCTTCTCTATGAAATGTCTCTCCAGCTGAATGAAATAGGGTGTGGGTTGCCAGAGTAACTAATACATCGCAGTGAGTGGTTTAAGAGATATGCAGTGGTATCCTGCTGCCAAACAAGGAAAGTAATGCAGCACTAATGCACACTATAAGAAACTGCTAAATAATTACATTGTGATATAATGCAGAATTTGTTTTAAACCTAATGACAAGCATTCCTCTTCCCGGAAGGAGTCAGAAACATCCTCAATGAAATTCCTTCCGGAAAGTACGTAATTAACAAAAATAATAATAATAATAATCGTCAAATGAGAGGAAGACTGATATGAAGAAGATGAAGGGATTTACACTCAGGATCGTAAACGTAGTCAAGATATGTTGTTATTTTTGCAGAAAATTGCCTTATTTTTAAAAATACCGTACAATGGCGACGGTTTCTTGATATTCCTAAAGAGTCTTTAAGTGTCTTGCATATCAAGTTTCGCCTCCAATTTGTTCCTTTCACGCTTTTCTGTAACCAAAAAATCAAGACTGATTGGCAACTGATCGAGGAATGTGACTCTAAGAGATGTCCCGCGATTTTCGTATTATTTTTTTAAGCCCCACAATGACTATCTGGCGATTCCGAGAGTACTGACTTCTCAGGCATAAATTGGAAGAGGATATGCGTCCCAAGAGAAGATATTTAATTTTGCACAATAGGTTGTGGGCAGGGAAATGAAATGACGTTGCTGGGATAGTGTTTTGTCACTTGTCAGTATGTTCGTCCTCCAGAATGTGGTTCCGAGTTGACGTATTCTCTGACAAGCTTTGGCATCCACGTTTCTCTCCTGCTGCCAGCGGTCAATCCATCTGTAAATCGAGGAGACACTTGCACCCGTCTCCAGGGCAATGTCTTTCACCGATACGCCTTCCAGCCACATCCTCACTATATGCAATCGATCTGCCATCACAGTTGGGTATAGAATTAGGTGCTTACGATATTACAGTGTCAGACAAAATACGTATGCAACGTTATTTATGTGCTGAGGTATGATGCAAGAATTTGGGCACAGTAAATCATTGTAACACAGGAAAAATGTTTATACCACCTCTAATCCCACCAGTGTAATGCTGGAAGGTTTGAGATCACCAGTGTGATGATCAGAATTTTAGAGATTATGGAGAAATAGGGTAGTGTGATCTTATATGAGAGTGCGTGAGCAGAAAAGATATTAGTACCCTTTGTAGGCCACTCAATCTCGTCTGAACCAATCCTTAGAGGATAGCAAAATTTAAACTCAAAATGACTTAACCTAAGATGTACTAAACGTTAAGAACTGAAAGACAAATTACTCTTCGAACACTGAATGAAACCAAACAGACAAACCATAAGCAGGGTCTGTAACTCCCGAAGTATGAATCTTTACAACTTAAATTAATATTCAAAGAATACTGATACACCTGGATATATTAATCCTGTAGTCTTAATTGGACTCTTCTGGAAGAAACCAATAGACTACCACCAAGGATATTCCCTTAAGACTAAATAGGTACAACTCAACAATCATATGTAACTGTATACAATATTCAAATGGACCAGTAATCAAATCGGCAGTAATCAAATGGACCAGCCGATATACTTTTTGATTGGACTAAATGAACTAAGAAAAAGGAGGAGGGGGTGTGATTTAGTGTGAGTCACCGGCTAAGCAGTGGCTTAAGCGCACGATCTGTGAATGATGAAGAGAGGAGCGGCAATCTCTTAATTCAGTTCAAGTAAGATCAGAGGAAATATCACCAATTTAACTCGCGTATACAAGGACTTATTACACGAGGGAGCAAGGAGGGGGAGGATGAGAGTTCGGCAGTAACCTGTGAACGATGAAGAGAGGAGCAGCGACCTCATTGTTTGTCATGGCTCCCACCTTAAATGCTACATCATCACAGTATTCGGGACTCAGCTAAAACTTTAACTTATTACCTTGTAATAGTATTGACTCTTCTAAGTTCTCCAAAGAATATGAAAGATACGTTTGCACTCATCATACGTGGAAAAGTGACTTACGATGTTTAAATTTTTTTGTAATAGGCATAAAGGAATTTTAAACTTAACGAAGCCAAATCAATTAGGAATCCGAACAATTTTATTACCACGCAAGGTTCATGTGCCTACTTGACTGTAAACACGACTCCAATAACATGAATTTCGCGCTTCACTAATTACTATCATCAACAATCTTCTTTCAGACAACTCTCAACCCACTACTGCATAGTTCAAAAGGGGAGTATTATTAACACTGAGATGTAAATCAGAATACGAAGTAAGACATTCTAGATTATTAATCCCTACTAAAACTTCTGCGGTTAAACGTCTTTGTTGAAACTGCTGGTTCATATGTAATGAATGTTAATCATATTCGCACTAATACTCAACTAAGTACAGTACTATCAATAACAGAATCATACTCACATTATGAATATCATCTAAGACTAAACATAAATACAGGGCTTAACGGCTAAATGAACTGTACAGATTACATTTATAACATTACCTAAGGGAAGAGAGAAGTGAGGTCAGTGAATGTACAGTGAGGTTGGATGAGGAGGAAATGGAAAATGTGAGTACGTTTAAGTACTTGGGGAGTGTGATGAGTAAGGATGGAAGTGTGGAGGGTGAAGTGCTTGAAAGGGTACAACAAGGAAGAAAGGTTGCTGGTCCCTTGAAAGCAGTGATAAGGAACAGGGAACTGAGCATGGAAATGAAAAATTTACATGATAGTATTGTGATACCAACTCTTAACTTATGGAAGTGAAGCTTGGACGTTGTTGGAAGGAGGGAAATCAAGAGTGAGAGCAGTGGAAATGAGTTATTTAAGAGGAGCTTGTGGAGTCACATGGAGAGAGAGGCTGACAAATGAAGATATAAAGAAGTGTTGTGGTGTGCAAGAGGATGTGATAGGAAGCGTGAGGAGGAACAGAGGTGGTTTGGCCATGTGGAGAGGATGGAGGGTGAGAGACTGACGAGGAGAGTATGTGAGTGAGGTGGAGGGGAGGGAGGGAGGGGGAGGGGGGGAGAGGGAGGGGGAGGCCAAGGATGAGGTGAAGGGATGGAGTGGAGAGGTATATGAGAGAGGGGGGGGGGGTGAGTTGGGAGCAGGGCAGTGAAATGGCGGGGAACTGGGCGACGACGTGGAAGCGATTTGTTTGTGGCCACCCCGTACGGGATTAAGGCATCTGGCAACAGATAGATAGGCCTAAACTTAAGATTACACTTACTTTACTAATTTATACTATGCTTATAATTATGACACAACATTATCATTAATTTCTTGTATGATCTGAAGTTGCAGTAACAACGTGTGTGTGTGTGTGTGTGTGTGTGTGTGTCTGTGTGTGTATCACACACACACACACACACACACACTTACATCAAGTTGTACTTGTGCTACAGAAGACAACGCCTGCTATTCTCACTGGGATGGTGTGTTTCTCGTTGTCTTTGGTGCCAACAGGCGGCAAATCAAACCCTGGTTTGATTGGAGGACTTTGTTTGAGTTGTGCCTCCATTGTTTACGCTTTTCTCTGGCCAGTTTCTGATCTTCTTCAAGATGAAATGTTCCTTCACTGCAGAGGGCTTGTCATTGTTCTTTGTCCAAGGTATTTGTTTCAAGATCTCTTGGTATGATTTTGCCTTTTTTTTCAGAATTTGTACTTATATGATCAATATGCCTTTTTCTGTCCCCCTGGGTTGCGACGTGCTGCAGGGAGTTGGCCATACAGAACTGGGCTTGGAAATGGTGCTCTGGCATGCGGAACATGTGTCCAGCCCATCTCAAACGTTTCTTAGACAGCATGGTTTTTATTCTGCTTGACTTTGCCCAACGGAGGGTTTGTGATTGAAGGACTTTATCGTCCCATGTGAGTTCCAGGATGCGTTGTACGTATTTGTTGAGAAATGACTCAGGCATTTAATATGACACATGTAACTAATCTAAGACCACCTCCATATAAGACAGTGGAGAGGCATACAGATGTATAAGGGGAGAAGGTGGGTCAATCGGTAGAGAGGTAGCCATCAGTCCTACCAGACCCAGATTAAAATCCCCGCTGGGGCAGGGAACAGTTAAAGGATTTGAATTTCATAAAATCAGACTTTACTGATCTAACAGAAAACCCGCCGACATGTAAAAATACCCCCAGTAATACCAATACACCAGTCCTGTATGAGACAGCCCTAGCATGTATGCAATATGGACGGTGGGTGTTAGTGCCGAAGTGGTGACATGTAGAAATGTATGGTATGTGAGAGGAATAATGGGCCTTGGGAGTAGATTGTGAAGCCTATGCCCAGAGTTGGACACACACACACACACCAAAAAAATATATATATATATATATATATATATATATATACTAAAACCTTTGTCTCGATACTCAAGCTGATATACTGAAACATACTGGGTCTGAGACGTCCAGAAAAGGTCGAGACGTAGTTGATTCGTGCAAGGCCTTCTGCATCAGCGATCTGTATAACTGTGAACACACATCCAAGGTAGGTTAAATTCTCCACCTGTTTTACATTTTTACTGTTCATCTGAAATGCATGAGGCTTTACTAGATTATTTCTCTGATATATTTTTCTGTTTTACTGAAAATTCTTCACAGTCCCATTGCATGGTACATATTAGAAACGATGGCAATATTCTATCGTAGGGTGTCATGCTTGGTGCACCCCCATGGACTTCTCTTGTCAACCTCAGGGTTGAGAGTGCCTTCCCGTCTCTTAGGTACTGGATATGGGCACGTACCACGGCTGTCATTGCCCAACTCTGCCAGCATCAACCCCACCTTACTGTGTCTGCATTACTTGAGCATACTCTCAGTCGACCCCCAAATCCACACCCTGAAAGGGACTGGATTCTCAAGGCTGCTGGCATCATTCGGGGCCAAGATGCAACTGACAACTTTATAGGTGACCCCGATTTGCCCTTTCCTGGGTATTCCCCTGCACCTCCTTGGCTACCTTCAGTTTTCACATGCGTTCTACTTTCACATGCGTTCTACCTTTGTCAGGGACTCCCAGGTCCTCATTTCCCACTGCACTATGCCAGGATGGTCTCAGTCATGTGGCGGCTCTACACACACCAGACACTGCCATTTATTATACTGACGGGTCAGTTGGTGCTGATGGGCATGCAGGTGCCGCGATGATCTGTGGCAGCCATGTTGAGGCTTGGCGTGTTTCCTCTGGGGTTTCAGCATACCAGACTGAGTTGGTAGACATACTTGGTGCACTTAGACATGCTGATCGACACCTCTGTCGGGGTGTCGTGATCCATACGGACTCCCTCTCCTCCCTCCATGGCCTCATGGTGCACCGCTTTTTTGACAATATCCATCTGTTGATGAGCATCATGGCTGTGGCTGATTCCATTACTAGGAGAGGTGGTGAAATATTTATTCATTGGCTCCCTGGACATGTTGGCATTGCAGGGAACGAACGTGCTGATGTTGCTGCTCGTCATGCCTGCTCTCTTCCCGAGGTTACGTTCCCCTTGTGACCCAGCCTCTCTACCCTCAGGCGTAAGGTGACCACAATCATTGGCCTCCTGTCTCTTGAAGAACATGAGTCAAAAGTTTGGGAGGGTTCACGCTCGGTGCAATGGTACTCAATGGCAATGTCCTATACACCTCTCTCGGTTGCCCCTGGCACTCCCAATCATCTTCTAGTGCGCATTCGCTGCTTATGATTAGGGTTTCCCTATTACAACCAGATAACTGGCCATGTGGAGAGGATGGAGGGTGAAAGACTGACGAAGAGAGTGTATCTGAGTGAGGTGGAGGGGGGGAAGAGGGAGGGGGAGGCCGAGGATGAGATGGAGGGATGGGGTGGAGAGGTATATGAGAGAGGGGGGTGTGAGTTGGGAGCAGAGCAGTGAAATGGCGGGGGACAGGGCGACTTGGAGGCGATTTGTTTGTGGCCACCCCAAATGGGATTGAGGCGTCTGGCAATAGATAGATAGATAGATAACTGGTAGGAACCCTGACCCATGCCCTCACTGCCTTGAACAAACCGATCAGCCGCTGCTTCAATATGTTTTGGACTGTCCTGCAACAGCCCGCCTCCGTTCCAGTTTGAATGACCAACCTGTCGGTGGGGTAGACAGATTCCAGACTGCTGCAAGTGTCATTGGACAAACTTCTGCCGTGCTTTTGGAGATGGTCACTGCCTACCCACCTCCTCGATAGAATGTAGCTTGCTAGTAGCAAGACCATCTACCGTGACGGGCTTTCTATGCCCGTGTCCTCCTTATGTCTGGGAGGCGAATCTCAACAACAACAACAGATCGCAGGGTTTCTGCGCTATGTTTAAGGATAGCACAGCTCTCAAGAAGTCAGTTCAATCTTTGACTGTGCTTAAAGACGTCCGAAATTAAACAAGCTACCGTCTAGACAGAACTGGAATTTTATTATCATCAGGATTCAGTTGTTGGCGACTAAACGGGTGACTGCAGTGAGACATATGTTGAAAATGGCCAGAGCCAGGACACATTCTTTCATTACCCGCAACTACACTTTGAAGGGTTTGGATTTGCACCCACCTATGGATACACGAGCATTCATGTTGTCATGCTGACTCTACAGGATGGTAAAAAATTTGTTTTGAACTCCAAATTTTGAAACAGCGATCCATTAAATATCTCTGTTGTCAGTGTCCAATACTTTTTCGAGATCAGTACTCGTAAATGCAATATACAATTTACAGTTCTGTTCTCGTAATTGCAATATACAATTCACAGTTCTACTCGTGGCGTTTCTTTTGTATCTGTCTGGGAACAAAGATCATAAGTTCATTTCACAGGAATGAATTTCCTTACAAAATTCATATTGTGCTTCAGGATGTGTTGACCCAGTCAGATGTTTTGTCAGTCTGAATAACGTTATCCTGGCTAGTACTTTGCAAGCATTCAGCAGGAGTGAGATAACTCTACTGTTGTCACAGTTTGAACAGTTCCATTTCTTCTTGTTGACAGTTACAGTATCAGATGTAAGCCATTCATACGGAATTTGTTCTTGATCCCTGATAACCAGAATGAGATTAACGTGGCACCGGTGGAGTAATTGGCCACCCTCTTTGATTAATTCAGATGGTATGCCATCATGGCTTGGGCTTTTGTGGTATTTTTGAGATCGGATGGCCTGAACAGTTTCTGCAAGTGTAGGTGGGACATTGAGATCTGCTGCGTGAGGGGCACTAGAAATGTTATCAAGGGTATTGTGCTCTCCTGTGTTTCTTTGATTCAATAAGGTATTGAAGAGTTGTTGTCCATCTTTCTAGGATTGCTTGCTTGTCTTTTAGGCGCTCTCCCTCCGGTGAACGTATAATGTCTATGATGTGTTTGGTTCGCTTTTAAATAGTTTTTATCGACTTGTTCAATCCATGTTCGTCATAAATATCAGTTAGTCATAGCAGCTCTTTTGTTTCCTCAGTCCACCATTTGTTCTCCATGTCAGGCAGTTTCCTCTGGGTTTTATTTATGAGATTCTGGAATTAAGTTTTTAGAGTTTGGGAGCTAGGATGATCCAGCCATTTGTGATGTGCTCTGTTCATCACTGCAAGAAGGTAATGTATGCTCTGAGCATGATCATCAAACTAGTCATTCTGGGAGCGAGTGAAGAAATCTAGGGTTTCTTCTGCAGTGCCGTGAAGCATTGTCTTACAGTAATGTTCGGCCATTCTGTGTCAAGGTTTATTGCATTATTGCTTAGGTCAAGATGTGGGCATTGAGAGAGCTTGTAAGCAGGAATAGTACTGCTATAGGTGTTAGAAGTTTCTGCATCGTTAAAAATATTTGTTTAGTTTCCTGGAGGATGGTCTACGGTGCATTTCTGGGAATGTGACCAAATTGCTCTTTGGCGAGTGTAAGGTTATGGTCTACTGAGCACCCAGAACATCTCATGGACTGGGTTATAAGAACTCTTTTATTTCACTGCCTTATACTGACATAATCATCTAGGTGCCAGAGTCTAGATCATTTATGCGTCCATGAGTCATGTGTTTGTTCTTAAGTCGAAAAATGCCGTTAGTGATGACCAGACTGTGTTATGAGCATAATGGAAACAGTCTAAGACCATTGTGGCTCATGTTACCAACATCATGGCAGCCTATAACGCCTTGCCAGAGGTGGTTTTCTTTTCCTGCACTGGCATTAAAAGCTTCAAGCAGGATGAGATTGTCATTATGTGTTTTTGGGGAAATGGTAGCATCCAGAGATTCGTTAAAGGAATTTTTGCTGGCGTTCTCAGAGTCAAACGTTGGAGCATTAGGCACTGATGAGTGTTTTATATTGACTTTAGAGAAATCTTTGTGCCAGGACACCAGCATCTCTGATATACACACACGTGATTCTTGGATCTTTTATAGTAGGTTATCTGGGCATCCTCTCCAGAAATACTTATACCCTTCTCCTCCTTCTATTAGGTTGCCTTCTTCTGAGAGGCGAATCTCAGATATGGCAGCAATGTCAGCTTATTATAGTTTCAGTTCATGTGCAATAAGGGCAGTCCTACAGCGTGGTCCTGTCTTGGTTAGTATCAAGCAAGGTCAGTATATTCCTGGCTGCAAGAGTCAGAGGGATTCTTTTGGTTCTTCGACTGCAATGTGGAATGCCTTGACAAACGCGGTTATCTGCCCAGGTGTAGAGAAACAAATATTTAGGTTACCTTTTCTAAACCCCTCCCCATCAGATAAAGTAGTTGGGTGTCCGTTTGAGGTTCCTTAGTCGCACTGGATGCTCCTTTGTCATCATGCCAGCGACCACTGGCCCAATGCCACCAATGTGCAGGATTCGAGCTAACGAGTTCCACCCACATCCATAACCTGTCAACGTCACCGTATCCTGTCGCCATTGGTCATTTAGTTTTGATGATTGAGTTATATGAGAGGTGAATATAGCAGTGGGCTTGTGCAGTGAAAGCATTTGGTGTGGTGGTGTGAGTGTGCAGTCCTGCCGCCACATTACTTGGCCCTTCCTAGCCTGTGATGGTGGCAAGAAGATTCACCAAGACTGTCTACTGATCAGGGTTGCAGGAGCTTGCCGGGAGCTCTGTCTGTTAAACCCTGTCTTCTGGAGGACATCAACAACGAATTTTACATTCGGGGTTTACTTGGGTTGGCTTAACCCATCCAAGGGTGCCTGGGTACACTTAATCTGACCCCTCACTGATGGTCCCTTCAGCATGGGTAACACAATCCACCTGTTAAGGCCGGGGGAATCTCCCCCCACTGGCATGGTCCACCAGATTTAGGGGGTACACATGCACCCCACGATGACAAAGTGGTTCCTGTGGGAGGTTACACATACACACACACACACACACACACACACACACACACGGCACAAACTTCCCTCAACTCCCTTTCAATCCAACCACTGGAAGATGCTACACTCCAGTAGCTAACATAGTGTACAGTCCACCAGGTTTAGGTTCACATGAGCCAAGGGTTGCAGCTAATACAGTATATACTGTATGGTATGTGCATATATTTATTTCTACATGCTTAGCAGATTATCTCATTTTAGTACTCAAGTTTACAAGGTCTGAATGTGCCTTAACCCTTAGTAAGTAACCCCATCACTGGACTAGTTCCCACAACATACCTTAAATACTATTTATATACAATGTATAATATGCTGAAATAAAGAGATATTGCTGCTGCATTAGTATAGAGGTAACAATACCATCATTACCTCTTCTCTCCTAAAGATTGAGGAAATGTGAGTACACAAACTACCTATGCCTGTATTTCTTCCTGCAGAAACAGATGTGTGTAATGACAAATAACAAATTTTCAGTTTTTATCCTAAGTCTGACCTCTGATCCTCGAGGAAAATAGGAGAAATATATTCCAATACCGTAGAGAATATCATACTCTGCTATTTATTTGGTCCCAGGTTCTTCACAGGGATTCCTTGGCACAGTGACACCTATATGACTGGGTGACTCCACTTCCTCGTTAACCCGCCCCGTCCCACCGACGTATGGGTACGTTGCAACGATTTGCATTTGCCAGTCCCTAATTTGCACAATTTTCAATTTTCGCGCGTGATTTTTCGTATGTATACACGGGACACCTTCCTCTATTCCTCTACAAGATGCCAAGCAGGGACAATGCCTTACACCACATAACCTCCCCCCTCCCTCCCTCACGCCATTGTCTCTGCAATTCACCTGTTACCAGTGACCTGGCCAATAAAGACATTCAGGGCCAGAGTGATTCCCCAGTCGATGACAATGTGGAGGGCAAGGTTTACATAGCATTACAGGAAGAAACAGTCAGAAATGATGATCAGGTAATGTGGGAAAAAAAAGATCATGAAAGGTGATTAGTTAGTGAGTGAAACAATGCTTATAATGCCTATATTACTGCTTGAAAACCAATATACTCTCATACTACATATAAATTCGTACCAAGTAAATAAATAAATACCGTTTATGAGTGGATAAAATAGTTACCCTCCCATAGAACTCGTTTTCTTTGGTGCCAGCATGTTAGAAAACCCAGTCAGGTAAGGAGGAACTCCTACCAGGATTGAGTATTTTAAACCTCAGGTGAGCGATTTCTATATGAATTTTCAATGTTTCTCACCAAAAGCGAAGGTTTTAGCCAAAAAAAAAAAAAAAATCGAAAATACCTCGGGACTGGGGGATGTCGGAGGTGCGGAAAACCTCGGGACGTGACGGGTTAAAGAAAATGTTCCTCAGCCTATCACCCTGTCACTCAAAACGAAGATGGTGGACTTTAGATGCAATGCAGTTTCATCATGCAGTTCACTGGGTTCCCAATCAGATTAACCTGGGGTAACAGGCACTCATGTTACAAACTGTCAATTTCGAGGTGCGTGTTATTGTGGCACTGTTGTATTGTTAATATTAACCCTCTACTGCTCCAGAAGGAATACTCCATTCTTTGAGGATCGCTGTGTAACTTGCAGATCACTGACATTTGAAAAAATGAACTTATCGACTATGAACCGGTAAATGAAGAAAGGTAGGCTACGAACCAGCCCTCCCAAACATTATATCCAGCACATTCAAGCAAGAAACGGTTGACAGAGCTCTGTTAAAATATAATTTATTGATTGACTGAATGATTGATTAAATGAGATAACATCTTCCGGCACAACTGCTAGTCATTTTTCAAAATAATATGAACATGAACATCAAAATGAAAACAAATATATTAATGGGCTAGATGGCAAATTTACATAAAACAATGAGCATTACAACCTATCGGTGCATATAATGGTCTACTTACACTGATTGATGTAGTTAAATGGAGCCAGTCTTGGAGGACGACCCATACGAATTGGCGAACGTCGATACTTCTGAGCCATCATGGAAGACGTGTGTCTTGGTTGAAGAGGGACGTATGTGGATGTTATTATCTGTGAGGTAGAGTCAGGATTCAGCGATTTTTAATTGTAAGTGAATATGAATGAGGCCTATTCAACTGAGCAGACTTTGGTCAGTTTATTTCCTTTATATATATATATATATATATATATATATATATATATATATATATATTGCCAGATGCCTCAATCCCGTTTGGGGTGGCCACAAACAAATCGCCTCCACGTCGTCCTGTCCCCCGCCATTTCACTGCCCTGCTCCCAACTCACACCCCCCTCTCTCCACCCCATCCCTCCATCTCATCCTCATCCTCCCCCTCCCTCTTCCCCCCTCCACCTCACTCACATACACTCTCTTCGTCAGTCTTTCACCCTCCATCCTTTCCACATATATATATATATATATATATATATATATATATATATATATATACAGTAATCCCTCCACTATCTGACATAATAGAGCCAAAGGCATGTCCGGAAAGTGGTCTCGTTCGGAAAGTGGGCCCTAGCCTCCTGGACTTGTACTTATGGACCCTAACCTACCCTGACTCAGAAAAACAACTATACAACTCCCTGCTGGACATGTATAGCACATATTTAAGGCCTAATTCTCACCAATAAGGGACATAAAAGACTGAAATAAATGCAAAAGAACCAGAGAATGAGATTTTAGAGGTGAGTATATACAATATTAAACATTCTGGGTACTTACAACAAGTCCCTGTCTCCTGGACTGGTTACTTATGGACCCTAACCTAGCCTAACTCAGAAAAACACCTCCCTACTGGACATGCATAGCACCTAAGACCCTATTCACACCAATAAGGGACATGGTTTGAGAGGTAAGTATGGAAAATACAGTACAATATGAAACATTCTGGGTACTTACAACAAGTCCCTGGCCATCTCGATGAAGAACCTGCCTCCTCTCAGACTCTGACAGTAAAATGGAGTATCTGAAGCACCTGCAGTACACTGTACATGAAGTCTTGCACTGAACTTAGTCATTTGCACTCATAAATCCATTTTCTTAACACTACACACTGTAGTCTAATTTGCACTCCATTGTACCTTAATGAAATAAGTGTTGCACTCTGCACTTAAGTCTTTGCACTCATAAATCCATTTTCTTAACACTACACACTCTAGTCTAACTTGCGCTCCAATGAACGTCAATAAAATCAGTGTTGCACTCTGCACTTAACTCTTTGCACTCAGAATTCTAATTTCCTAGCATTGCCCCTGTTTTTTTTGTTTTTTTTTTCACTGCACAACACTGTAAATTCCAGTGTGGTCTAGTGGCGAGTTCTAGCTGTTCATTCACTGTCAGAGTCTGCAGGGACTTCCTTCCATGCACTGGCCCAGTTGTAGATTGCAGACATGGAGTGGCAAATGTTTTCCAAAGTTCGCTGGCCTCGCGTGTTCCATCCCTCCCTGTGCTCATCCTTGTCCTCAAGAACAACCATAACCTTGTCCAAAAACTTCCTTCAGTACAGCCTCTTCGTTGCCATGATTACTCCTTGGTCCATTGGTTGGATGAGAGCAGTCGTATTAGGTGGCAAAAACATGCACCTAATGCACCCATTCTCAGCCACCAAGTCCTTGTCGCACGGGTGAGCAGGTGCATTATCCAAGAGAAGGAGGACCTTACCTGGTCGTGCGAGATTCCCAGTGTCTTCGTCAGGTAATTGATGACCTCCTTGACGAAATGGCAGTGGAACCAGTCTTTGAAGATCTGGGTGCTGAACCATGCCTTCAAAGAATGGTCCCAAATGACAGGAAGGACATCCATCGCCCCACAAAGACACCAAGGCTGCTTCGCACAGCCAACAATAACAGGCTTGAGCCGGTGCATGCCTTTAGCATTGGCACAACACAAAGCTGATGTCCATTGCTTGCAGAGTTTGCGGCCAGGTACACTCTTCTCCTTCTCCTCGGCTAGAGTGTTTGTTGGCAAAGAGTGATAGAATAAACCAGTTTCGTTAGTGCTGTAGACTTGACTGAAAGTTAGGCCCTCCCTGTCGATCAAGCCCTTCACTTTGTGCCGAACCTCCTCTACTCCATCCTCGTTGGCATCCAAAGTTTCACCTTGAGACTTATGGTTGGTAAGGCCACGTCATAACTTGAACGTGAAGAGCCAACTCTCGGATGCCTTGAAGTCTAGGGCGTCGTGAAGCCTTGTGAACTTCTCAGCAGCAGCCTTCAGCTCTGTGCTACACACCAGCAGCACGATGCTGTCGACACCAAATCAATGTGGAGCAGTCGACTTCAGCATATCGGGGAGTAAATATCATCTTCCTCTCCATGTTGCGTTCGTTCTTCGACAAGAAGTCAGCCGTGTACTCCATG
This sequence comes from Coenobita brevimanus, assembly GCF_032717465.1. NCBI lineage: Eukaryota > Metazoa > Arthropoda > Malacostraca > Decapoda > Coenobitidae > Coenobita > Coenobita brevimanus. The sequence continues at coordinate 5,096,985 of NC_136986.1, read as the reverse complement.
AGTTTGTCACGGGATCTCTTGATATCTACAAAGTAGATCGAGCCAGGTTGAATTCATGGAGGATGCGTGAGGTTGACCATCCTCCGTCCACCTTGTCCAATACCTCCCTCTTCTTCTCCAGAGTCAAAACTACTCTTTTCCTCATCTCAGGCGGCAGGGCCATCATCACACTCACTAACAAGAGGCAGGAGAGCCTGCAGCAAGTAAGGCACCACCACAAAAGTGTGCACGTGGGCAGTCATGATGACGAGCTTGCACAGACAACAAGAGACGGGCAGTAAGTGGGGAGGATGCAGGGGCGCTCTAGTGGACGGCAACAGAACTACGCACCAAAACACAGCTTGTCTGCGCCATGCGCGCCGAGTTCAAATTACGGAGGGGGGGAAAATAAGATTTTTTTCCGAATTTCTTGCGATTTGGGGGCAATTTTGGAAATATTAAATCCCGGGACCAAAATGTCTGATAAGTGGGGTGTCCATAATGGGCGTCCAGATAGTACCAGGATTACTGTGTATATATATATATATATATATATATATATATATATATATATATATATATATATATATATATATTTATTGATCTCTGGATCCTAACAACACCCCATCGTAGGGAGGGAAAAGAGGTATAGATGATGATGATGGTGATGATGAAAAACTTTGTGCATCCAAAATGCGGACAGACCTGCATAAAATATTGTTTATTTTCCGTCTGATGACGCCCTTTCAGCGTATTTGTGTTCTAGCCAATATAATTTAGTTTCAGTTTAGAAAGGATATCAAATTGCTATGGAGTTTTTTACTGGTACATCGAGTCAAGGTAGTTTGGGAAACCACTCCCAATACTGACCATCATCGTCTGGTGCTGTTAGGACTGAGTGACTGATTGATGTACCTGAACAAAAAAATGACAGCAGTGAAACAGACGATACGATAAAGTAAAATAATGAAAACACTAAAAGCATTAAACACAGAAACTTGCAAAGAAGTCTGAGTGCCTGCACAAGGGAGAGGATTCTCTCATTCCTCCCCATAGCACAAGCATCCTCTTCAAGCACCGGGCTGTGTTAGTAATAACGTAAGGAAGACGTAACATGAGGGACAGGGTTAACTTCAATCCGATGACATCTTTTTCAGAGTTATCAGACTAACACTAAACAGTTTTACTGAAAGTACAAAGGATATGTATTGAAGAGTTTAATGAAGGTCATCTCTCGTCTCTTAAAAGCTGCACATAACCGTCTAGATTATTATCCTTGTCACTACGATGGTGTCCTAAGTTTATTGTTACCTCCAGAAAATATTAAACTCAGGAAGAAGTTCTTTTATTCAAGGGGTTCATGAAAGATACATCTGACCACCCAAGATCAGGTTCAGGTTTTTTTCCCTCCCAACCTCAATAAAATCGTCTGGAGGTTTCAAGGTCATAGTATGAAAGATAGCTAGACCTATTCTTATATCTGGAAAACCAAAGTTCCCATGTTTACTTATCGACTACCAATATATATATATTTTTTTTGGCACCTCCAGATAATACTTTTCGCAATAGGGTAAACGTTTCGGATTGGTGTCTGTATTCTCGTCGGTTAAGGAAGCTTCCTATCAGCTCTTCCTTGGCGATTTATTTTGCTTATCAAGATTCTTTTTACTGTTCTCTTCTGTTCTTTAAAACAATTAAAATAGTCTCATTCACAGCACAAATACAAATTGATATTAACCAGCCCTCTCTAAAAATAAATCGCTAAGGAACAAGTGTTAGGGAGCTTTCTTACCTGACGAGAATGTGACCCTTGGAGAGAGAAGCATAGTCTTCATTAACCTGACCTCTACTAGTGATCTCTCCCAAAATAATATTAACTGCCAGCAGGAAAACTAATTTAAGACGGTACCGTGATGAAATGTTTAAACGATTTAGGCCTGCTCTCGTCAGCTAAGGCAGCTCCTAAACATCTTTCCCTAGCATTTATTTTACTTTTTACACCTTACTGTCCTCTTCTGTTACATAAGTACTTCCAGTATCGCCATAATCCGCATCAATAAAGGAAAAATATTAACCATCAATATCCATAATTATATCGATAAGAAAAGGTGCTTGGGAGCTTCCAGAATACGAGCTTTAGATCTGTCTATTAACAGCTCGAGGATGGTTAAGGCAGACAACTTTTATCCCAGTCTCAGTATTCCCACAGGACATGACCTGCAGTATCAGTTTACATCCAGGTCCCTAATGCAATGCTGAAAAACAAACTCAGGTTCTCCCAACTGTGAACTGAATGTCCTAACAAATGCACAACCAGCTCGCATGAAAAATTTGCCAATATTGTAGGATAGTTCTGTCACTAAGAGTCACGAGCTTAATTAAGGTGCTAGGAATCACAAGGCCGAATGAACCAATGTTTTTTTTTTTTTTTTTTTTTTTTTTTTTTTAATGAGACATTGGCTAGATGATATACTGAATATTTTGCAGCTCAGTTTCCCGTCATCTGAGTCCTTTCCAGCAGACAGTGAGAAATTATGAATCGTCACCGAGATAGGTAAAGAAAAACCCATAACCTTAATAATCTCATCAGTTCCTCTTGTTTTTTGTTTTTTTTTTTTTTTTCGTCCACCTTATTCTGCTTGTGGGATGGAGCCATACCGTCGGCTGCCAAGTTCTGTAAGGGTTGTATCCACTTGTTAACCTGGCAGTCGAGCAGGCGACGGCATAGCTTTATTTCACAGGCATTTTGAAGTCTAATTTTGTATGGATCGTTTGGCCTGTGAAATTAATAACACAATATCGATATCTGAGAGGATGAGTGGCCTAGTTCACTGGTCATTGCTTCACGGTTATTTTATAATTCTGTTCCTGTTTCTTGTAACATCCCACTTTATTTATTGGTGAGATGATGATGATGGTGATGATGATATTGTTATAATGATTCCAAAGACCCCATATTTGTGGAGCGTGAATTTAGTGCAACTTGTGTGAGGTAACGAAGTCTGGTCGGCATGTCGCAGCAAATATGTGACAGTGGAACGGGAAGAATAAAATACATGTTAGGTAATGTAGTGTAAAAAAAAAAATCGTTTTGAAGATTAATTATAGTATGAGAGAGGAGTAGATTCCTGATGGTAAGATCGTGAGATAAGTCCCAGCTGGATCACGGAATAAGTTAAGGAGTTGCATTTCTTTCTGATTGTTTACTAAACTTTCACAGGACTAATTGGCACGTCATGTAATATACCCCCGTTAATTCCATCACATTCGAGCTAGAATGTTTGCGTATAGGCGATTTAGTATTAATATCCAAGATGTAACATGTGGTGGAATGATTCTCTCTGCCAGTGTCGTATGGACTGCTGAGTCTATGTCCAAAGTCACATAAATGGCTATCGCCTTACCTTTAATAGACTGGCTACTATTTGAATTATCATTATCACTCTCGTTATTATATTCATTTATTCTGATAAGTGGTTGCAAAGTTGTGTTTGTTCTTTGGGAAAGGTAACATTATTGTTTTTGCCAACTGGACTTCAAAGAGTTTGTGGGTACTGGGGGTGTGGGTGCATGGCATCTCTTTACACCTTTCACAATGACCGACTCTATACAGGATCCGTATTGTCCCCTGTGCAGTGTACAGATGTCGTGTATGGGTAATATCTGCTCTGTAAAACATATTGTACTCTAAGGCTTCTTTCATCGACTCCAGTCCTGTCTTGGACTCAGTTCTGTGCAATAATTCGTCACTACTGTTTTCGCTAATATGGAAAACATCGCTCTTCTGACGTTGTTTCTTTAGTTGCTGGTCCTTCAGTAATGTGGTGTTTTCTGTGCTTGTATCCCCTGTACCTTCAAGCGTCATTATTTATGATAATCAAAACTTTTGTTGTGATTGTGTTAGCTGCAGTCTCCATCAAAATCGGGTTAGTAACACTATATAATCAGTCTATAAACTCACCTCTGTTTCTTCTGCTCATATTTTTAGTATCTATTAATGGTTAGTTTCATTCCTTCATGCTTATTAGTACTGTTGTATTGAACTGGCATAGTCAACATTCATGGTGCCATTCCTTTCCCTGCAACACTATAGCCCGTTTTCCCGTCGCTTAAGGAAGCTCGCTAACACCTCATCTAAGCGATTTATTTTGCATACCACTCCTTATTATCATCTTGTAGGTCATTCAAATCACTGAAATAACACGATATTCATCATAAATAACGTAGGAATTTATATTAACTAGCCATATCCCAAATTACATTGCTAAGACACAGGTGTTAGGGAGCTTCCTAATTCGACAATAATACGGGCCTATGGCTGACAGGGGCCGTGTGAGGAGAGTGAGGAGAGATCAGCAAAGAAATATGAAATTAGAGGTAGAAGGAATGACGGAACAGGGATACCAAAGAGGAGATGGAATGATGGTGTGACAGAGGCAGGGGCTTCGAAGTACAGAGTCGCGGTCAACAATCTGTAGCCAGAGTGAGAGATGAAGTGAGCAGAATAAACGGTATAACAATCAACGGTGTTTAACTAGAAACCTAAAGTTTATGTATGGTCGTGTAATAAACATGAAAAAACAAGAAGTGGAACCAGGCACAGTAAACCCGTCTCCGGCAGTCATTTTAATGCTGACGTATAAACGCAACAGGACATCTAGTCAAAGATGTCATATAAAATTTGGAGTAAATCACGTGAAAATTGACGGTTTTATGCCCATTTGGAATTTTATGCCCGACACACCTGACACTGACTCCCCTACCGCTAACTGGGAGGGGGTGAGGGGTGACCCCCCTGAGGTAATGAGGCGTGTTATACGATGCATATTTGAAAGATGCATCTTTAGGTTTTGGTTTCTTGTCGATATGACGAAATTGAATGGAGTTATGTCCATAATACGAAATACACATTTTACATTTGTGGGGCCCAGAGTCTGGGCCTTGGTCCAATTTGGCCCAAACTTGAATCATATGATCAGATCATAACCCATCATCCCTGTAATCTTAGCCATTATCGCAACAGTAGTTTTCGCGCCAAACTGTTAACCGACAGACAGACAAACAAACAAACAGACAAACAAACGGGCACATAAACAGAGAGAAAACAATACCCGTCCCTGAGCCCCTCCGGGGCGAGGACAAGTAATTAAGGCAGACATGATTCCCCACTGCAGACTGGATTATTGTGTATATATTTGGGAATATGTTAACGATGAACTAACTAGGTTCGTTACTAACTTAACAGGTTCGCTTCCAGTCTGTTATATTTATACTCATTGCATACATAGCCAGTTACACGACAACATAAAGATTACACCAGTAATTTTGACGATGTAGTGTAAAATCAAGAATGCAGCTAACTGTTATTTCAGCGTGTGTGTGTGTGTGTGTGTGTGTGTGTGTGTGTGTGTGTGTGTGTGTGTGTGTGTGTGTGTGTGTGTGTGTGTGTGTGAGAGAGAGAGAGAGAGAGAGAGAGAGAGAGAGAGAGAGAGAGAGAGAGATGTTGGAACTGTTAAAAATCACATCACGAAGTATTAACACACCTCTTTAAGGGCATGGCAGGGCCTACCTTGTCTTCGTCAGGTTTCCAAACAGCAGAAACTTCCATCACTCGGATACCTTCCCTACTGAGTGTCTTCTCGATCATCTCACTTTTATACATCAGCGCCAGGCACAGAGCGACGACGCAGAACATGCTCTGCTCTGCCGCATTTTGCTTGGCTTGACATTTTGTTTTCCGGGATGAATAAACAACGTGACGAGAACAAAAACAGCAAACTTACCTTAGAAATAACAGTAAATGCCTCCCAAGAGAACTGATCATTGTTGTTATTATTCTTTCTTTAGTGTATCGAGGCTTGAAAATATATAGTGTGGTATTTGGAGGAATATTTTAGACCATATATCCATAGTCAAGCTCACGTATGATGCCATAAAAATGTAAATGAACATAGTCTCATTTGTCCATCTAGTTATGTTTGCTCCAAAATTATCCGAACAGTAGAGATAAATAGAGTATTCTTTTGGTTATTTCACGCAAAATATTTATGTAAAACACACAACGAGAAATGTCATTTATAATTCACGTTAAATTGTACAAGGAAAACAGAGCTACCAACAGGTAGCAATGCCCCCACGCAGCTGGAATGTGTGTGTGTGTGTGTGTGTGTGTGTGTGTGTGTGTGTGTGTGTGTGTGTGTGTGTGTGTGTGTGTGTGTGTGTGCGTGTGTGCGTGTGTGTGTGTCCGAGAGAGGAATGTTAATTTCTTACTTCATAATCAAGACTTAAACAAAGTATTTCATAACAAATCAATATCATGTAAAGAAATACTCTTCTAACATGTCGGTCTGACACTAAGAATCGGTAATAGTTTGGGATGTCGTGACATCAAGGTTTGCGTGCAAAACTAAATAATTGGTCAATCCAATATCAAGTCAACCACTGTGACCCTATGTCATATAGGCTGAATGCCAATGATTTTGTGATTAAATAATACATGCAAAGCAGAAAACAAAGATACAAAACGCTGTACTTTTTTCCCAGTATCAAATTTCATCACTGTTACCGAAAAAGTCCCACATCAAACAACGGTAGTAGAACGTTGAAACTGAATTATGAACGATGATCTTCCAGCCCAAATATAGCTTCTTCTTATACCACGAACTACATCTGGCCACTTCAATCTGTAGATAGTAGAAATCGTTTAAGCACGCATAACAATACACACATTTACATACAGAGCAGGCAGTAAGGTACGGTCCTTGACAGTAACGCATTTTACTTTAGCGTTTTTGTTCTTGAGGAAATCTAGAAGAACTCTAGTGGTGAATGGGACATCTGAGACAGGAGGAGGAACCAGTGGCGTTACAAGAACAGGCTTGTTGCTCCTACCGACCAGCTGGCAGTGTGGCATGAGCTACAACACTGGGAAAAGTCTCAATGAGCTCCAGGTCAGTAGAAATTTTGTAAGATGGGAGGAAGAGTCTTCCTCACTCCCGAAGGACCTGCCAAAGTAGAATAATGAGCGAGTACTAGAATCCCTTGCCTCCACACCTACGGAACAACCAATTTTGATGTATATTCACCCACTCATCATTATGAGCAGCACTGGGAAGTCTCCAACGATGGATCAATATAATATTTACTCATAGGTAGAAACAGACAACTCAGCCTCACGTTCTTCCTCACTCTCTGTAGAGTCAGTCAAAACTGTACTCTCTGTATCAGATCTCTGCATTTCAGCCAATCCCAGCTAGACCTGCACTGCTATGTGAGGAGTCTTCAACCTCAGAGTCATTCAACTGGGCAAAGTAAGTATCAGCCAGAGAAATATCATCTGGCACCCCTTTAGTATGAATAAGTTATAGCACAGGCAGGGCACAGTGAAAGGCATTCTACCTCCAGTGCTTTTGTCTACTCGTCGCTTATAGGACTTTCTGATGCGTAGGGAACGGCACTCACTTGTCCTGCTAAGTCATTACCCAAAAGGAAAAAGAGCCATTTTACAGAAAACTTTTAACGATGGCCACATATACTGGACCTGAAACTAATTCTGATTGAAGCTCCACTTCAGCCAAGGGAACAGACACATAATCAACTACTCCCTGTAATAAGACACATTCATCAGGCTCAGCAACGTTTATCATCATCAGCCTAAGAGACGGCGAAGCGCCTGTCTCGGGAAATTGTGACTTCCTTAGTATATTTTTGATTATCAGTTATCACTAGTCCTTTAGAAATGAAACTAGCAAACAGGGTGTCTTTGGGGGAGTCACTTTGCTTACTGTTTGAGAAAGGACGACAATTAAGCTTATTATTACTGAGAAGTTTCACTCATAAGACCTGAGTAGTCGGCTTAAGCTCAAATTTAGCAAGTTTTTCTGCCTCATATTGTCGAGGGTCAGTTTGCAAAAATGCTCTAACAACACAAAATTCGTCAAAATCATTGATAGATAATTGCGTAATTAGGTTCAAACAAAAATCATTAGGCTATCCTGGCAGAGGTCGCCATCTTAATTCTGCTACGGACTGTGTAAGGAGATTTCTGGCTCTGAGGCCAACCCAAAGGCAATGACACTTCCACAAATATACATTACTTTACTGTACTTACAAAATCTCTGTACAACACAAAACACAATTAGGTTCTTTTTCATAATAAAAGGTGCACCGTGGGACACTTCTAACTTGATTAGAATCACTTACAAAGCTATCTATCTGTCTATCTATTGCCAGACGCCTTAATCCCGTAAGGGGTGGCCACAAACAAGTCGCCTCCATGTCGCCCTGTCCCCCGCCATTTCACCGCCCTGCTCCCAGTTCACACACCCCTGTCTCATATACGTCTCCACTCAATCCCTCCATCTCATCCTTGGCCTCTCCCTCCCTCTCTGCTCCTCCATCTCATTCACATACACTCTCCTCGTCAGTCTATCACTCTCCATCCTCTCCACATGGCCAAACTACCTCAGTGTGTTTCTCCTAACGCTTCCTATCACATCCACATCCACATCATAACGTTCCTTCACATCCTCATTTTTCAGTCTGTCTCTCCATGTGACTCCACATGCTTCTCTCAAAAAATCATTTCCACTGCTCTCACTCTTGACTTCAGTCCCTCCAGCAAGGTCCAAGCTTCACTTCCATAGAGTTGGTATCATAATACTGTAATGTAGTAACTTTTTCATTTCCATGCTCACTTTCCTGTTTCTTATCACTGCTTTCAGGGAACCAGCAACCTTTCTTCCTTGTTGTAGCCTTTCAAGCACTTCATCCTCCAAACTTACATCCCTGCTTATCACACTCCCCAAATTCTTGAACGTACTCACATTTTCCAATTCCTCACCATCCAACCTCACTGTACATTCACTGACTTCGCTTCTCACGAAGACCATAACTTTACTCTTCCCAACATTAACCTTTAGATTCCGTTTCTTACACACTCTCCCAAAGGCGTACACCAAGCCTTGCAGCTCCCCTTCGTCTTCACTTAACAACACAGTATCATCTGCAAACAACAGTACACGTAGTTTCCAAACACTGCCCTCTCATTAGGGCCACTCCAACATCCACTGCCCTAAATTTGGTCTCTTTTATAACCCCACCCATATACAGAATGAACAGCCATGGGGACATGACACATCCCTGTTTCAACCCAACCTTCAAGTAGAAAGATTCACTCAGTTCACTATTCACATGCACCACAGCCTTAGCACCCTCATACATACGCTTCACAGCACTCAGCAGCTTCCCATCTACTCCATATATTCTTAATACTTTCCACAATCCTTGTCTATCCACCCTGTCATATGCTTTTTCCAGATCTACAAACTACCCAGGTAAAATCCATCGACCTTCAGCTGATAGTTTCCTAAATGGGAACGGTTATATTACTAGGCTGCTGTGTACAGGTTGATCACAAAATCTTACAAAAACTGACGACTCGATGTCTTGGAGTGCATCTTACACTAAATCATCAACTAAGAGAAGAATTCAGAAGGGGTTGGAATCGAAAGTCAGGCGCTCTTCAACATCAAGGCACTGTTCATCTATCCCAGTAGCCATGCCTCTTTTCTTTCACTGACCTATCGAAGCAGCAGCATTATGTTTCCAACAGCCCATAAAGAGGGTGGTACCACCAGGTTTTTCAGCTGGAATTGGCTACTGCATTCTGGATGGGTGGGCCTCATCACTTGGGTTCTTCTCCACCTGCTTTCTCTTTCTGTAATTCGACATAATTTGAACCTTATTATTGCTGATACGCCGTGCTCCAAACCAGGTTACATTTGAGTCAGTTATGAAGGTAACTTGACTGTGTCTTCACATGGTAACTTCAACTGGCCAAACCCCAGACTAATAGCCAGGTAGTGGCCAGTAACAAACATAGTATAGGGGAAGATTTAAACTTAGTAAAACATTAAGTGTCATCCTTAATGACCCTCGTGGAGTCGGTAGCCATAAATACTAAGTATGATGACGTCCTTTTCTGTTTGTATTGTTTATAAGAGCAAATTTATCTACCTCGAATTAGAAGTGGCACCAGGTTCATCTGAAATATGAGCCCAGTGGACTGCATCCTTCAGATTATATTTTCCTGCAACTAACTTTCTTCCTTTCAGGGGATGGGGAGGGAGCCGAGAGACTTTTACATAACCAGACAGTGGAGCAACTCAGTTATACCGATGCCCCTACTTAAAGGCGTCCCTCTCCAACACTTTCATTTACCTTAAAGAGACCATTCAACTAGAGAAGTTGGACATAGCCCTCAATAAATTGTCGAGTAAGAAGTTCTAAATTGATTGTAATCGTCTGGCAGGTGTAAGACAAACAAAATACGAGTATATACAGGGTATTTTGAAAGGTGGGCATAAAGTTGGGAAATAATATATGAAGTAATTCTAAGTAAAACATGGGCAACATTACGCTTTTGCAACTTTCCACCTGACAAAGCACATACTCTCCCACTTCCCTGCATACCTAACCAAGCACATAACGCCCCCCCCCCTCCAAACTTTTGTTTTAAAGGTGGGCGTAAGGAGAACGCCCTGAAAACACATAACATGTGCCCATCAGATCCCTTATGCAGGTCGTATTGAAATCTATGGAAAAATTATTTTTGTGATATGTGAAATCTTAACCATATAATATGTAAATCTTGAGATTTGGTTTTAGTTATCATGTAGTCGAAGACAGAGGAAGGTAAAGATGGATACAGGGTCTTGATCGTAGTTTATTATCTTCAAGGAAAAGTTTAAGTTGAGCAGTGTGTGTATAACACAGGAATTTAAATGACTGGCTAAGTTCTCGTCGGATCCTTCTTCCCTCTTCCTCTCTCCACAACCTCTCAGTTCTATGGCTAGCCCCTTTTTGACTCTCAAACTCTTCCATCCTTCTCTACGAGGGCTAGTGTCACGTGTAATGGCTGTGTGTGGTTTCTAGAAGCCTAAATGTCTGTGTGTATGTAACATTTCCGGTGCACTTATAGCATTCCTTCACTCAAATCTTGGAAGCTCATTTCCTTTTCCCACACCCAGTATGAGTGATGTTCCTATCTATTGTGCTATCTATTATGAGTTGTATTATGATAATGCAAATTCCTATATCTACCTATCATGCTATCTATTATGATTTGTATTATTATAAATGGAGTCCTGACATTGCTCGGTCACGCCAGATGGCGATCCTTCGACAGCATTCATCAATGACGTGCTCTAATCTAGTAATACATAATATCGATTATAATATTTAATAGACATAATACTTATGATAATACTGTAATGACCTAATAATATTCTAAAAACATGTTACTTTGTAAACATATTGTATACATAATTGAGCAAATGAACAATAGTTACACTGAGTATGGAATATTGTATAACATATTGTAAAATGTGTATGTATAATAAGCACATATATGCAAAAAACGGTTCAGAGTTAAGATTATAATAATAGTTACTAATAAATGTGTATTTTATATGGATATCATGGTAATATTAATTCAATTGTTGTCCTTTTCTTCTTTTTTTTAGAATAAAATTAAGAATATTTACAAAATAATTACAGTTCATTCAGGGGGTCTCACTTGAATGTTTTCTCTCCCTCCAGTAAATACTGACTCCAAGTTTGCAACTCTTGCATGCATTTTGTGCATTGCGAACAGCACTACTGCAAATACAATAGAGAAGATTATAAATACAGCAGGTGCTGGGCTATACACACAATATGGGTTGAACATATTCAAATTCAAATCTTCCCAGGGCTTCATTGTTTCGTTGATTGGTTGCATAGTTTCGAACTCAAGTGAAGTCAACTTAATACTTGTGCTCATGTTTAAGTCCATATTAGGCAGAGGGAGGAAATATTTGTGTGTATGATTGAGGATGGCATAGTGATTGATGGTGGATAAAGTGGACATGGATGGTGTAAGTACCGCACAGTAGTCTGGTGCTATGTATAATCCTGATGCTGAAGTGTGAGATGGTGGTATATCTGGACAGATTATGTAAATTGATGTGTTATGAGTGAAAAAAAAAAAATTGTCAGTGTCCGATGCGCTGATGGTGTATAAGTTTATCTGGAGCAAAAGTGAAGTTGCAGTGGTGATGAATGTCGTGATTTCTTATGATAGCCATTTCATATGGGACTGTTCCAGTAGGCTGAAACGTGAAGATGTACGCAGGACAAAGGTTAACAGCATGCAAGGATGTACGGCACTTTCGTTCAATCGTTGATTCACCAGCGAAAGTGACAGTATTCCGTCTCTTGGAGACCATGATGAGTTCGGTGTCTGTGTCGATGTTGATGACGACCAAGGTGTCATTATTCTTAGATGGGAAGGGGTATATTTAATACACAGTGAACATGTTGTCAGTTATGAATGGTACATGAACTATTACTGATGTTGGTGTTAGTGTTGCTTCTAAATATGGATAATATAACATGAAATCTCTACTCCAGAACAAAGGTTTCAAACCATGTTTATGTATGCCTTGGCTAATTATCTGACATAGCTCATGAACTGGAAGTAGGTCAGTTGTGATCCTACCATTACCAACATTTTCAAGTCCTTGCATAAGTGCCCTGTAATGAACTCTAGTGTTATCTAGCTGGAGTATAATTGTGTCCATATGTTCCGTGATGATGGAAAAGTGTTGGAAAAGTGTTACGTTCCCTTCCATGGCTTTTATTTTGTCTACACTCTGGTGAGTTATACTTTCTGCCTTTTTTAGTTTTTTCACGATTGTCTCCACTGCCGAGTTTTGTCCGGTGACGAACTTGTTTTGATATGGTAGTACCTGCGCTATTTTATTAAATTTGTTGTTTATTTCTTGAAGGTCTTCTTCTGTACCCAATCCAAAGATGTTCCCAAAAATTGCACCACCCAGCTCGAACAAATCGCGCCTTTGGTGAGCATGTGTGATGTTCGTGTCAATATCTCTGTTCCATGAGAGGGGAGATTTTGGACAATGATGAGCATAACTGATTTAGCCTGTTCTATCCTCCATTTCGCTAACTTCACTATTTCAATCACTTCCTTTGTGTTATGTGTTTGTGAAACATAGCCTCCTATCATGAAGTCCAGGGTTCTCATTGGTTTGGCAATGTTCTCTAAATAAGTATGTAATTCATATAAATCGTCTAAGGTTATTTAAGTACCCATCACATCTTTCACAATTGACGTCGTGGCCGTTGGAGCTATGATGCATCCTTGCCGTACTATATGTTGAGGGTCTAAGTGAGCATATCCTCTTGCTATGTAGAGGAGAATCCACGGTATAAGTCCCTTCATCGTTACCTACCGAAAAAAAAAAAAATCTTAATTTCCTAATCCAGTCATGCTGCGGTAGATGATAGTGATGTGCGTTACGGCTGGCTTATGGAGAACAATAACTTGCTTGTTGCTTCAGTTACAGAAGGAGTTTAAATCGATATCAAGAGTGTGTAAATGTTGTGCTGTAGCATTTTTAGGAAGAGTTGCACCTATATTAGTTTGTTTGGTATGTGACTTTATTTTTATAATTGTTCTTGTCTTCTTGATTGGTTTCATGAGAAATTTTCCTTTTTTCTGTTCTGTCCGAGGTTGTATAATTGCTGGCTAATTTCCTTGGTACCCATGCTAAATGATCAACATGAATTTGTTTTTCTTCGGCACTTGACAGTTACAAAATTACAACTTTTTTTCCTGTCTTGTTAATTACTCTGAATGAGCCCTCAAATTTCGGGGTTAATTTATTGTCTCTCGTATGAATTATACCATAGACAATGTCTCCTAAACTGATAGGTGATTCTTTCACCTTTTTATTAAATGCCTCCGTCATTTCTTCCTTGGACATCGATAATTGATTTTTCACTCTCTTATGTATGTCCTGGAATACACGTAAACGGAGTTTAGGGCAATCATCGTAGTTGTATATGGGCAGATATTCACCTTCTAGAATTTCATATGGTAATTTATTATCTGTCCCATATATAATGAAATGCGATGTGTCTCCTACAGACTTATTTTTAGATCTATTAATTGAGGCTTCTACTCTGGGAATCCAATCATCCCAGCTTGCATATTTTTCATGGGGAATGTGTCGTAGTACATCTAATACTTTTTTCTTTTGTCTCTTTACTAACCGATTGGATGCTGGGTGATAGGCTAAAACGTTAACCTTTTTGATATTGTATTGTTTACCTATTTTTTGTAGAATATCAGAATTAAATTCACCGTCATTATCGCTTATTAGTACCTTTGGGGTAGTGAAGCAACATACTACATTATCTATTATTGCCTTTGCTACTGTTTCTGCTGTTATATCCTTACTTGGGGCTAAGATTACATAGCGGGAGAAATTATCCGTTGCTACGAATAGGTATTGGTTATTATTGTATGATAACGGCAACTTGAGTAAATCAACCGCAACAACGTCCCAAGGTTGATGTGGTACAGGGTAATTACCTATAGGTGCAGGTATGATTGGGTACCCTTTGTGTTTTGCACATGATTCGCATCTGTCTATATGATTGTTTATATCTTTTCGTAATGATGGCCAGTAATATAACAGCTGAGCTTGTTTAAATGTCCTGTCTTTCCCCGGATGTCCTGCATGTGGGCTATCGTGTATCGTTCGTAATACTTGGGGTATCATGTCATTAGGGACCATTAATTGTTTTTTATTTCTTCGGTGTTTCAGTTTTCCTGGGTTGATCCTGTATAAGGCATTATTGATTATTGTGAATTGTTCGAGTGGTACATGTAGCTTGGGTAACTGTATGTCATCTCCACTTTCTAATTTGTATATAACTTTGGACCACGTTTGGTCAAGTCTCTGTTTCCGTGATTTCATCATGGTGTGGGATGTTTCCTTTGAGATCTAATGCCGCGACAGGAAGTGTATTCGGGTTCCTAGACAGAGCATGAGCTACTAGATTCATTTTGCCTTGTATGTAATAACTGTGTACATTGTAGTTTTCAACTGTACATTTCCATCTTGCTGTCCTCCCAGAGAGGAGTTTTTCTTTAAACATACCCACTAGGGGTTTATGGTCGGTGAATAAGTGAATTTCTTAGCCATATATCAAATCTCGGAACTTTTGTAATGCAAAGACTACTGCAAGTGCCTCTAAGTCTGCAGTGCAATATTTTTTTTCTGCACCTTTTTTTTTGTCTGCTGGCAAATGCAATTGGTTGATTCTTTCCTTTCTTATCTTTTCGCATTAATACAGCCCCTAATCCTTTAACAGATGCGTCTGTGGAAATTATAAATGGCTTTGTGAAATCAGGATAGGCATTTGTGAGTTTATCCTTCAATTCATTAAATGCCTGTTTTTGTTCTCCCCATTGGAATATAGCATATTTTTGAATAGTTTGAATAGAAGAAAAGCTATATGAGAGAACTGTTGTATAAAACAAGTACACAGCAGCAACCACTTGACCCCAACCACTCTCTCCAACCGCCCCCCTACCTCCATCCAAGCTGATGCGGGAGTGCAAGAAGGTCAAGACGACGGCAGCAAATACCAAGATCATATTCACAACTCCTCTTACACACCTTTCTTCACTCAGGTTACTCACTGATACTCATTTACCATAACTACCAGAGGGTGGGAAGTCGACATCACTGTGTGTATTTGCTGAGACGCCGCCTCGTCAGTCAACGTGTGTCTGACACCACACATCTCTCACCCACTGCTCATTACTCATCCTTATTCACACATTCCTACTCATACTCATTTATTTCCAACAGCTATTGGGTGGGAATTCGATGTGTATGGTCAGGTTCGACTATGACTAAACTTGTTGTGCACTACAATCAACACTGAGATCACCAAGCCCTGAAAATTCCGGGAGTAATATCATCTATCAACACAGCCCTAGAATGAGATCTTCTATCAACACTGCACTTACCTTCCGAGGTTGACATCTTCTATCAACACGCCTCTCTGAATGACATCATCTGTATCAAGTGGGTGTAATTATACTTTAGTTATTTCTTCCCAGTGCTTTAAATTACGTATAATCACCTCCTTTACTTGTTTTTATATTCCTAATATCTTTTAGTCATTACAACTCATTTACTCATCTATTCAGGTAAAACATAAATAAAAAGTGTTTCATAACACCATACTCTAGCAACATGAGTTCATTTTAGATGAGGGATATGACCGGGATATTTTCGTCTCCACCCGAGTTAGTAACATATGATACACAGATAGCGGCCACTGCAGATCCACAATGCGGAGAACAACAGGACAACACACCCACCCGACAAAATTGACCGCAAATTAAAGACAAAGAACAAATACATCATTTCTAGATGATAATAATGATTACAGGGAAACTCCCTCTGATGCAGCAAGTGAGGACTTTGTCTCTGACTTGCATGTCTATGAAAATTTACTTAACAGAGTTCATCGCTCAGGTAAAACCTATTCCACTATTCCCTCACACAACGATAAACAAGTCCAAGTTAACCTAACAAAGCAACCAGTCAAAATAATGCAAGCAATACCACAGATCAAACATCCCCACCTCATGTTTACGTGTATCATGAGGATAAAAACATCCCAAAATTCTCAGGCACAGAAAAAGATCGCACGGATGTAATGTCTTTGATCAACCAGTGTGAACAACGCTTCGTAAAGAGTCACGTAACGGATGAACGGGAGAAAATAGCAATATTATCCTCCTGGATTAATCAGGAAAGATTCCCGGTAGTTGATTTGCTTAGGTCAGATAAGCTTCTTAAGGCTAAGACATATGATGAGTTTAAAACAGAATTCCTGGAAAAAATTTCTGGAGAAAAACTTTTTGCCAGGCATAATCCCAGAGTTACGTAAGATTGTGGATCTTGTAAGGGAACATACTACAAATCATGTGTTAAGTGAAGTACAGGCAGACGTCTTTACCATTAAAAGAACATTATTAGCTACTTTAGAAAATTCAAACTGGGTAACAGGAGATGCAAAGATGTCACCAGAGCTTGTTGTAGACATCACTGGTTATGGAGCTGCCTTGTGTAATTTACCTGATGGGATCCTCAAAATCGCTAATACAATTCCTTACACTCCAGGAATGTGCTTGCTAGACTTTATGAACAAGGTAGAGGTGAATTGTAGCAAAGCAGGGGTGACCGAAACACAACCATATTCTACTAGAATGAGACTGCTAGACACAGTATCAGCTGTGAAAACAGCTACAATTACCCAAAATATAGAACAAAATCGATTGCTGCCCGCAAACAGACAAAACAAATGCCCACACGCTTCAAGGCAGCATTCTCAAACACCAGGTCACAGGCAGTCACACAAGTTTGCGCGCAATCCGAGCAGTAGCCGCGCCACAGATACCACTAAATATGGGAAGTCATCTCGAAGATCACATTCAGGAGATAGGTCCACTCGATGTTATCACTGTGCTAACCTAGGTCACACAAAGAATGACTGCTTTAGCAAAGCAAAAGAAGATAAACCAAGGGCGCAAGGGTGTGATTCATACTGTAGGCATCATCGGTTCCAAGGTCATTGGACCAGCAATTGTACAACAGTAGAGAAAATAGTTTCTATATTCAAATAGGGGGAAGGCCAAGTCATGACAAAAAACAATCAATCGCAAACAAAAACAAATCTAAAGTTCACATAGGAGGCATGTTGGGAAGTGAATGTATCTTGATACCAGCTGTAATGTAAAGTTAAACCGTCTCATTGTTCTTAGATGCAGGCTTTCCAGTGAATTTAATAACACAAGAAGAATTAAACAGAATTTTTAGAAATAAGAAAACAGTAACTTTTCTGGAAGAATCTGATTTAGACTTATATACAGTAGATGGCAAACAAATTACAGTAAAAAGGTATGATACGGTTAAACATCAGTTTCACAGAGACTACAAAACCAATTTCTGCAATTTTTTTTATATTGTTGAAAACTTAGCAATAAAAGCTTACATATTACTGGGCTTACGATCCATGAGAATAGAGAAAATAACTTTACTCCCACAAATGAATGGAATAGACTTTGATAACGAATTCATAGATGAATTACCTGTACCACAAGATTTCTCACCTATTAGTAAAACAGAACCAAAAAAGAATTGGAAATATTAAAACTCTAAATTTTAAAAGCCTAAACAAACATACACAAACAGACGAGTGTATAGATCCACTCACACCACCTCCCCCAGCCTCCCGCACTAGAGACCAAGGTAACAGTACTGACTCATCAGTTTTTCCCCCCCATCTCACTAGTGATTTAGTTATTCCTCCTAACTCATACATGAAAGTTACCATAAAGAGTAAACTGAAGGATAGCACTGATCTTGTCTTGGAAGAATTATGTAAAGTGAAAAGATTGTCAGTAGAAAACACATTATATCAGATGAATAACGATGGGCGAACTCAAATCATCCTAATTAATCACATGATTGGGGAATTACAGTTGAAAAGGAGGACTTGTACAGTTAATATTGAAAAATGTCCTGCCCCCATGATGGCAATAACTTTAGCTGGAATGACAAGTAAGATAAAATCTATGGATAGAGAAAGCATAAAATTTAATTCTCTCAGGTGAATTTGATGAAGAATCTGATTTGTTAAACCTGTTACAATAACATAGGCAAACGGTAGCTTTACCTGGAGAACAATTAGTGTGTACTAAACTGATAAATCACAAAATTAATGTGCACCCAGACACACAACCTGTTTTTGTACCTGGCTATAGAGTCCCACAATCACAACATACACTTCCAAACAAGTATGTCGATAAAATGTAGAAAATTGGCATTATTGAACCACCAGTCCCTTCGTAGGCGTGGGGTTCGATCCCACCGCTGCCACCAACTATGATACATGAAATCTTAACCATATAATATGTAAATCTTGAGATTTGGTTTTAGTTATCGTGTAATCGAAGACAGGAGAAGGTAAAGATGGATACAGGGTCTTGATTGTAGTTTATTATCTTCAAGGAAAAGTTTAAGTTGAGCAGTGTATGTATTACACAGGAACATAATGAACTAGCCAAGTTCTCGTCGGACCCCTCTTCTCTCTTCCTCTTTCCACAACCTCTCAGTTCTACAGCTAGCACCTTTCTGACTCTCTAACTCTGCCATCCTTCTCTACGAGGGCTAGTGTCACATGTAATGGCTGTGTGTGGAGTTTCTAGAAGCCTGTATGTCTGTGTGTATGTAGCGTTTCCGGTGCACTTCTAGCATTCCTTCACTAAAATCTTGCAAACTCATTTCCTTTTCCCACACCTAGCTTGAGTGATGTTCCTACCTATTATGCTATCTATTATGAGTTGTATTATGATAATGCAAATTCCTGTGTCTATCTATCATGCTATCTATTATGATTTGTATTATTATAAATGGAGTCCTGATATTTGTTACTTTTTCATTATTTAAGAAAACTCAGACACAACATTCCACCTATTGAAATACACCAGTTCACCATAAATCACATGAGTATGTAATATCTCATGAGTCTATGGTGAATACTTTTTTAATTCTGGCCCGGAAACGAAATCTCGATGCCCAGAAACTGCCCTGCCACCCAATACTTATTGATACGAGTGATAACAACACCCTCCTCTGACTCCGTCAGGTGAAGAGTATAAATGTTCAATTCTCAACCTTACCAAGCTGCATTTACTGAAAACCTTTACCAAGCTATGGTTACTTAAAACTTTATGAGGAAGACCTTATGGAACACCAATTTCCCCAATTATTTCATCCAATCACAAGCGAAGGTGTGACGTTGCGGAATCATTCACACTGAACTCACTCCAATGTTGCCAACAGGACTGAATGCATGAGTGCTGCTGAAAAAAAAAAAAAAAAAAAAACATAAGCGACCAAGGTGAGGTTATGTTTGGTGGGGTGAGTGTGTAGGTGGATGGGTGGGTAGGTAGATATCTGGCTCACCAGGTAACAAGGCAGGAGATGGACTTATATTGCTAGTAATCTTATAATATATCTCTCTTACCTGGATTTTAGTACATAGTTTAGAAGGCAATGGACAAATATTGGAATAGATATGGTACCCTTGGGTCATTTTACAGAATCCTGTTAAAACTTCAAAATAATTTCTTAACCTGGAAGTGAAGGTGCATCTATGCACGTAGCATTAAACCTAATAGGATAAATGAGGCTATTAATACATGAGAGAGAGAGAGAGAGAGAGAAGATTTAGATTTTCATGTCCATCCACTTTGCAAATCAGTGCTTTTGTGGGTGTAAGGAGAGTGTTTCTGTGTGTATGTGGGGGGGTGGAAGGTGGACGTGTGCGATTAACCTGCCCTCTAGTAGCAGATTATTGGCATTTTCCCTGTTTCTTTGTTAGTACTCGTGATTGTGTCCATCCCTGTGGCGTAGGGGACACAGTCTGGCCGCACGATGGGGTGGTACCACCATTCTGCGACCAGGTTATGTTAGGAAGAATTCTGCCATCGTATTCCCAGCGTGTCGTAAAAGGCGTCTAAAATGGACAGGGTGAGGGGACAAGGGACCCCCCTCTCCTTGTATTTTTTCTACAATGAGAAGAGGCATAGAAAGAGAGGGGTGATTGAGTTATCCCCGTACCCTGAAGACTGGGTCTACGAATGTGCGTGGATGTAGTATAATTCAGGCCTAAAGGGAAGTGATTGGGAGAATGTTTGTGAGAAGAAAGTTGGATGTGTTAGCTTTGAGTGAAAGGCAGATGAAAAAGAAAGATGAAGCTAAGTTTGGAAGTGTGACTGGAAGGATGTCAGGTGTTGATAGAGGGAGAGCGAGAGGAGTGGCCTTGATAGTGAGCCTGGAAGTGCAGCAGTATGTGATTGAATGGAAGGAGATGTCATTGACTCTTATGTGGGTGAAAACGAAATTTGGACATGAGTTGTGGATATTTGTGAGTGCATATGGGCCTGCTAGTGAAATGGATGAAGAAGCAATGAGGGAGTCTATCTGGAATGATATTGATGAGTATCTGCAGAGTTTTGGAGCAAAGGTGAATGTGGTAATGATGGGAGATCTGAATGCTAGAGTGGGAAATGTAGCAGTTGAAGGTTTCGTTGGTATGCATGATGTGCCTGGAATAAATGGTAATGAGGAAAGTATAATAGGGTTGTCTGTTGTGCGATAGATGACGATTGGAAATACCTTGTTTGGTAAGAAAGATATAAGTATACATGGGTGAGACAGGAGGGTGGAAGAGTTGTTGATAGAGCATTCATGAACTATGTGGTTGTGTCCAGGAATGTAGGAGAAAGATTGTTGGATGTGAGAGTTTTGAGACAGGAGGTATGTCTGACCACCACCTGGTGGATGGAAAGATGAAAGTAGGTATGAAGTGGGTGAGATCTAGGAAAGTTAGGTGCGGAGGTGTTGAAAGTCCCTGAGTTGTATAAAAGAGAGAAAATCATAGAGAATCAGGAAAAGTTGAAAGATGAGTGGAATGCAATGAAAGATCAGTAAAATGGTGGTGTGGAGAAGGAATGGCAGTTGTTTAAGTGTGCTGTAGTGGGGTATGCAGAAGAGGTGTGTAGTGTGAGACGAGTAGGTAGTGGTGTAAGAAAGAGAAGTGGATGGTGATGTGAGGAAGTAAGTATGGCTGTAGCTGAGAAGACACGTTCATATGAAGTGTAGCTGCAGTGGATTGATGAGGTGTCATATGAGAGGTATACGAAATAGAGGAATAGGGCGAGAATGGCTGTGCTTGATTCTAAAGTGGCAGCAGATGAGAGGTGGGGTAGGCGGTTGACAGAATTTTCAACAGAATAAGAAAATGTTTCGGAAGGAGGTGAAGAGAGTGTGAAAGGGAGAGTCTGGGAAGAAGAAGTGAGTAAAAGTAGAGGATGGAAGGATGTTACCTGAGATGGATGCAGTAATGAAGATATAGGCAGAGTATTTTGAAACATTGTTAAATGTAGAGGAGGAAAGGGAGGCTGAGATTGTGGCGGATGGAAGGGTGCAAGGAATAAATGTGTTGGGAGAGCTGATGGATTCTTTGATCAAGAAGGAGGAAGTGCAGGAGGCAATTAAGGAGATGGAAGCAGGGAAAGCTGCAGGTATCGATGGGTGTGCTGTGAAAACTCTAAAACAGAGGTTCTTAACCTGGGGGCACCCCCCCCCCTAGGGAAGCGTGAGTAATTTCCAGGGGGGGGGGGCGAGCCCGGGGGGAAAAGTAGGAATTTCTCTAATTATATTTGTAATTCTCTTAACAAAAGCATTGCTAATATTGAGGTGAGTATGAAAAAAATCCAAAAGTATCGCCTTAACTAATTATAGTTTTCTATACTCTTCTAGGCTTACCATTTTCTGTACTTATTAAATTTAAATGTCCTTATGCATTCGTGGGCCTTCAGCGTCAGTCGCCTATCACACACCCCCGTGATAATTACTCTTCTTTCACATATATATTCAGTCTAGCCTGTTGAGGTATGTTTTATCTCAGTTGTTATATTAACCTAAAAATGGATTAAGTAGCCCTAAAGCATGTGAACGCACATATGCTGCTATGTTCTTTGCAAGTTTTGAATTCCGATTGTATATTATTAGTAGTTGGTGGTGCTCAAAATCAAATGGTGGTTATGGTAATGCTGTGTTTATGATCATGTTGATTTGTTTCTTAATAATGTTGTGTTTATGATCATGATGTGGTGTTTACTATAATGTTGTGGTGTTTGTTAATAATCACGTGGTGTTTATGATCATGTGTGGGCATAGCACAATACTGTATGTAACTATATAGCTATAGGTAACAATACATAAAACAGGTAGTTATGTCCGAGTTCTCCAGGAAGAGTTACAGAACACAACCTCTTACCTAGACGAACCAGGAATGTCAATTCACATAATGTATATCCACAACCTTTGTTGTCCCAGACCATCAAGAATCCTTCACCATACAATGCATCTCAAACTTCCTCATGGTCCAGATGAACAAGAATTTCATGACGTATTCAAACATGTGGAGTAACCAACCCTAGCCAGTTAGTCCACGTGATAGGAATTTTACCAGATATACACATCCTCCCCAAGCTGTATATAATGTCAGAGAGATTCCCTTCAGAGACAGAAGGGAGAGAATAGGGCTAGGGAGAAGGTTCGACATTAGGGTCATGCTCTGCTAAACTGTAATTCACTTTTCATAACTGTGTTCCATAAACTTAGTAACCCAAGAGTGCTGTAACTCACCTCGTTGACACTACATCTCACTGCTTTATTCTGGCTAAGCTTAACGATCCATAATCGATTGCCCTATCTCCCTACAAGTACTTAAGACCATGCTATCGAGATTTGTGGCAGGCGGTAGTAACGAACCAAGTACGATAAACTACGCCACTCACCACGTCTCGAGTGGCAAAAACAATCCACAATCAAGCTACGCCTTATGAGTAAACTAAGACAAACTACGCCTTACAAGTTAACACAACCACTACAACGGTTAACTACGATATCTACCTCACTACATTCACTGAGAGTGGTGGCGAGCTGTAAACGAAGCTGATTAACATCTCAATCACAGCAATCTACGACTACGCTCTCTTTGGCGACTTCACGCAATCAAAAAAAAAAAAAAAAAAAAAAAAGCAAAGCAGAGAGTGAGAGCCAGCATCACATCTACACAGCTTAACTTTGTCCCTAATCGCTCCTAAACCACAGCTCCACGATTATGGAAAACATTATCAACGATAAACTACGCTGATCAACAACTCTACAAGCCGGCAAGTCAATCTCAACGAGTAAGGAAAATCAAACACTATAAGTGAACAAGGAAAGTGTGAAAGGAGGAAGTGCATATGTGCGTTGACCCAAACTGGTGATGTAACATCAGCACATTTTCTCCCTCCTTGAACCTCCACAACCCTCCACCACAACCCCCACCTTTTCCACCACGACCCCAACCGTCTTCTTCCCCACCACCGCTACCACAGTGAGGCATGCAGGTCACCATTGTCATCATTTGCTAAGGTCGTCATAACCTGTCAATCAGTCCGAGTGCCTGACAACACCAGCCTGCCATCCTACACCTGCCTGCCTGCCATCATGTCTGCCTACACTAGCAATGACACCGAGTGCTGATGCTGTCATACCAGGACCTGACCTACCTCAACTAAACTCTACCAAGTGACGTGTGTGACATCGGACTTCCACCACCAGGTAGAGGAGAGCAAGTATCTTGATACCAGTTGTAATCAACAATCAGCAAACACCACGACTGTATCTCTACTGCTGTTCTAGTTAGTTTATTTATTTTAACCAAAGTTGTATTAGTTAACACTTCACCACTTACATAACTATCCATAAAATACTATCACTTAGTTAACGAACAAAGCAATATATATATATATATATATATATATATATATATATATATATATATATATATATATATATATATATATATATATATATATATATATATTACCAACTACACAGTGAGAAACAATTACACAATTTACACTTACATATGTGTTTTATAATCATAATTTTATAAGCAATCAAGAGAAAAGTAAAACATGATTCAGTCTGTAATTCCATTATGCTAAGTAATGTTCCACATTTAATGCCCAAAGGATCAACATTAACAGTGACAAATACCCTGACACAGACACCAGAAAACGATCAGCAAAATATAAATTCCGAAACACCATCAGAAACACAAGAACAAGCGGAAAATCAAACTCAGCAAACAAAACACACACTAGATAAAGAACAGCAAACAGATGCAATTTATGCTGAAGTAAATGACGATGACACTTGGTCAGAAATTCCAGATGTAGATAGTGAACTTTATAAAAATTTACTTCCAGATTACTATAACTTAGACCAAGAGTATTAAGATCAGGGAAAACAAATAAATTGCCTGTAAATGACGATTTTTTTAATGCAAGAAAGAAGGAACCAAAGGCCAGGAGCCCACAAACCGTTCCTTCCAAGAAAAAACAAACAAAAACAATACAAAAGAGAGCCAAATTCAAGATCCGTTCATTTCGAGAAGCCTGGACACACTACATTTGAAAGACTGGAGATCATAGGAAGTAGGATATACAGACAGGGTGGAGACAGTTCCAGAGTTGACCTGTTGCATAAATGAAGGACTGGGAGTAAGGGTTATCTCTTACATTAGATAGCTGGACAGAAAAGGGATGAGAGTTTGTTGCTAGACGGGTGCTACACGTCGTAGAGGTGGAGGGATGCAAGCACACAGTTCAGAGCAGTGACCATTGAAGTAGCGATAAAAAAAGAAGATAAAGATGCAACAGTGCAGTGAAGAGACAGAGGTTGAAGGGAGCAAGTAAGAGGAGGAGAGTTGATGAAATTAAAACAGTTTGACTCAACCCTGTTGAGAAGAGCTGTATGTGGGGAGCTTCCCCACACATGAGAGTTGTACTCTATACAGGGGCGAATATAACCCGTGTATAAGGTCAGCAACTGTGCAGGGGTAAAGAAGGTACGGAGTCGGCTTAGCACCCCTAATCTCTTGGAAGCAGGTTTTACAAGAGATGCAGTACGATTGTTCCAAGATAAGTCCCAAGTTAATGAAACCCCATGCATGTTCAAGGAAGATGCAGGAGTGAGCTGGATATTATGAAACATTAGAGGGTACTCCTGTGGAAGATTGTGTCGTGTTGATATGTTAAAAACTGAGTTTTTGATGCATTCAAATTGATATGTTAAAAACTGAGTTTTTGATGCACTCAAAACAAGACTATTTTTACCCCGGTCAGAGATACGAGCCAAGTCAGACATTAAGTGTGCCATAGCCTCATCCCTTGCTTGTTGAAGTAACTGCTGAAATGGACGTTGCGGAAACCGGATGGAAAGGTGAAGGGTAGAATCATCAGCAAGAAAAACATGATAAAGATGGCTAATGTAGATGAAGCAAGTACTAGTGCAGTACCTTCTCCACAAAATCCCTGTAATACTCCATTTCCAGCGTATATTTGTCATGAAGAGAGTGAACCATCAAAACTCTCTTGTACAGAAAAAGACAAGATTGACATAAACACATTTATTGAACAATGTCAGCAGTATTTCATTAGGAAACACAGTATAGATGAGAATGGAAAAGTAGCTGTTTTTTCAGCTAGAATAAACCAAGAACGATGCCCAGCAGCCAATCTGCTACGGTCAGACAAGCTGTTGAGAGCTTCAATATTTGAGCAGTTTAAGACAGATTTCCTAAGGAAATTCTCTGGAGGCAAGAATTTTCTTGGTGGTATAATCCCAGAATTATACAAAACTGTAGACTTACTTAGGCAAACACACTTAGGTTCAGATCTAGGGGAGAGTACAGCAGATATTTCCACCATTAAGAAGACCCTTTTATGTAGCCTAGAAAACTCCGAGTGGCTCACAGTGGATGGTAATATATCACCAGTTCATGTCGTTGACATCACTGGCTACATATCAGCCTTATGCCAATTTCCTGACAGGATATTAAAAATTTCAAAAACCATCCCATATAATCCGGGGATGAGTTTACTTGATTTCATTTATGAGGTGGAATTTAAACTGCAGTAAAGCTGGCGTGACTGACACATCACAAGCAAACAGGACAGGGATCATAGTGCCAGAAATCGTAGCAGGGACAAATAAGTCAAGTCCTGGCAAGGACCAGAGACAATCTCGACCAGTTCAGAAACAAGTACACAGTCAGGTTAGCTCAAGGACTCGTTCCCACCCACCAGGCAACAGGGCGGTACAAAAGCCTGGCCGCAGTCCCAGTAGACATCGATCGGCACAAAGACAAGCAAATGGAGGATCACCTCATAGGTCGAACTCAAGTAACACTCTCTTTTACTATTGTGCAAAGCCTGCTCACACAAAATCGGAGTGTTACATTAAAACGACAGAAGATAGGCAAAAGGCAAAAGGTTTCAAGGCATTTTGCAGATATCATAGGTCCTCCGGTCATTGGACCTCAGATTGTAGAACGATAGAAAAAATGCTATCCATCTATAGGTCGGGGGAAGATCGTACGAGCACAAAAGACGACGACACATAAAACACCCAAATAAACAGTCAATATAGGAAGTCTCTTTGGAAATGAAAGCATTTTGGTCTCTGCTTTATGTGAGGAAAAAGAGATTTCATTAATTTTGGATTCTGGCTCATCAATGAATTTAATAACACAAGATGAGTTAGAAAGAATTTTTAGAAATAGAAAAAAAGTGACGTTTTTGGAAAACTCAGACTTAAATTTATACACAGTGGATGGTAAAGAAATACCAGTTATTGGTATGATTGAGTTAAACATGGATTTCACAGAGACCACAAAATCATTCACCTTTATGTAGTGGAAAAATTATTAATTAGAAGTGATATGCTGCTTGGACTTAACACAATGAGAACACAAAGTATAATATTGATGCCACATATCAGTGGAATTCATTATGGCAGCGAATTCATAGAGGAAATTTCATCTCCTGATAATCCAACCAGCAATTATAGGAAAACTAGCGCCACAAGAACGATTACACACAAAACCAAAATGGGGGAGTCCGACGTACAACTTCTCAAAGAAAATGGGCGTGTTGAGCAGCCATCACAGCACAAATCCCACTCCTCACTCACTCACTCACAGAGCAACCGTGACTCACCCACTTACCCAGCCAGCATTAATTAAGATATAAATTTACCACCAATATCATTCATCCAAGTTACGATTAAGAGTAAATTCAGATATTATAATGTAATTGCATTAGAAGAGACGGTTAGAATAAATGGCCTTTTGATAGAGAGTGCTCTGTGCTGAATGAATGACAAGGGTGAGACGAATGTCATTTTAGCTAACACCATGAATGGAGATGTGAAAATTAAGAAAGGAACCTGTATTTGTAGGGTAGAAATTTACGCAGCTCCTGTATGCGAAGTGACAGTAGGGGGTGCGTCGAGGAGCGTAAACTCATCAGACAGAGAGTGCATAAAGGAGAATTTGATTCACTCAGGTCAGTTCAGCATAGAGAACGATGTCTTAGATCTCTTAGAGAAACACAGACAAACGGTAGCATTACCTGGAGATCAATTAGGGTGTACTTACCTAATCACACACAAGATTAACGTAGATCCGGACACACAGCCAGTATATATACCGGCTTATGGGGTCGTGCATTTTCAACGCACTCTGGCAAGTCAGTATGTTGAGGTAATGTTAAAACTAGTTATTATTGAACCATCTGTCTCCCCGTGGAATGCCCCATTATTTTTGGTGCCCAAACGAAACGGAGAGATGCGTGCGGTAGTAGATTACCGTAAATTAAATAAGAACAATCCCTGACCAGTTTCCTATGCCATTGTTAAGTGACGTCTTACAAAATATTGGACCAGAAAACAATGTATTTTCCACAATTGATTTGGTCATTGGCTATTACCGAATTAGCCTCGAGCAAGAATCACGCAAATACACTGCTTTCTCCACGAATACGGGGCACTACCAGGAGTTGAAGACGGCACCAGACACTTTCCAGAGGCAAGTGAATTACATATTGTCTGGAATGCTGGGAAAAGGAGTATTTTTCTATCTAGATGATATTATTATAGCTACTCCAAGTATAGACGAACATCTACAGCAACTAGACCAGCTCCTACGAAAGCTTGCTGATTCTGGCTTTAAAATTAAGCTGTCTATATGCAAATTCTGCTTTAAGGAAAAAAATTCTTAGGTCACAGACTAGATGCCCAAGGTATTCACACGTCTGAGGACAAAATACAGGAGGCAAGGAATTTCCCAGAACCAAGAAATATAGAGGAAGTAAGACCATTTGGGGGGCTTGTGGGATATTACCGCTCTTTTATTAACCAATTCTCTCATATAGCACAACCGCTATTCATTCTACTAATAAGAGGATGCTGTATTCCAGTGGGAAGAGGAACAAAAATTTGCATTTAATGAATTAAAAGATAAACTTACACGTGCATCTTGCTTGGCCTATCCTAACTTCACAAAACAGATGCCTCCCTCAAAGGCTTAGGTGCTGTATTGATGCAAGAGGATAAACAAGGAAAATACCAACCCACTGTTTTTGCCAGTAGACAAATAAAAGGAGCAGAGAAAAATTACTGTACAACAGACTTAGAATCCCTAGCAGTAGTATTTGCACTACAGAATTTTCGTGACCTCGTGTACGGATACAAAATTCCCTTATACACAGACCACAAGCCTCTCGTGGGCAAGCTCTAAGAAAAACTTTTCTCTGGGAGGAGAGCACGATGGAAATGTAAAATCCAGAATTAAAATGTAGATATTCACTACATAAAAGGTAAAGTAAATGTAGCTGTGGATTCCTTATCACAATAGCCTTTAGCCAATGGTGCTACAATAAGTCCACGGGAATCACTCTCCAACAATACACAAATCAAGAAACTTCACAGGCACAAAGACAGGACCCAGTATGGTCTAAAGCAGGGGTTCTTAACCTGGGGTCCATGGATGGGCTTCAGGGGGTCCGTGAACGTCACAGTAATTGAGAACAATTTAGTGTTATTGCGTGATGCCATTTGGCAGCATTAGAAAAAAAAAAAACGAAGAGTCTTGAAGAACTCTGGAGTTTGTTGACACAAGCCTACCCTCTTCTTCATGGCAGAGCGAGCTATGGGTGCTGTGATTCCGTTTGCTACTACATACCTTTGTGAGTCAGGGTTTTCAGCGTTTGTTTCTATCAAAACGAAAAGTCGAAATCAACTGGATGTCAAAGATGACATGTGTGTTACCTTGTCAAAGACCATTCCACAATTTCATCTTCTTATGCCAAACAACAACAACCTTCTCATTGAAATGAAATTTTCAGTGGAATTATAGTTTTGTTTTGTTTCATTTGCACAAGTTGGATGTATTTCACATTTTCATTGAGTAGCCCGTAGTTTTTGCTGAAAAAAGAGTGAGAAACATAATTCTTTGTAACGACTGCTTTATAATTTATGTCATATACTGCATGAGGTAGTTTGCAATAATACAAGGTATATTCATTGTATGCAAAATGTTTTATGTGCTAATGTGCATTTCTCTAGGGAAGGGGTCCATAGCTTTCACCAGATTCTCAATGGGGTCCGTGACTCAATAAAGGTTAAGAACCACTGGTCTAAAGTAATATATCATCTCGAGTCAAGCGATGATGTACCATTACGCAAGTTACATGTACCACTTAAACAATTCACAATGGTAAACAATGCCTTATATTGGGTAAATCCAGGACAAACAAATTATACAAAAAATATTAGGCAGTTAGTTTTTCGTAGCACAATAATACCTTACATTTTAAGGGTACTACACGATAGTCCACATGCAGGGCATCCTGGCAAGGACAGGACAGTCAGGCAGGCCCGGATGTCATATTATTTGCCAACGTTACGCGAAGACATACATAATCACATAGACAGATGCGAGTCATGTGCGAAACATAAAGGTTACACGTTATCACCTGCACCTACAGGTAATTATCCTTTACCTAAACAACTGTGGGACATTCTCGCGGTTGATTTACTTAAATTACCCTTAACTACCAATCACAATCAATATCTTTTTCTTGCCACTGATCATTTCACACGATTTGTGATCTTGATTCCAATTCAGGATAAAACAGCAGAAACAGTCACACGGGTAATCATTGATAGTGTGATCTGTAGGTTCACCACACCAAAGGTGCTGTTAAGCGACAATGGTGGTGAATTTAACTCTGAAATTTTGCAAGAAATATGTAAACAATACAATATAAAGAAAGTTAATATCTTGGCCTACGATTCAGCTCCAATGGATTGGTTGAAAGGCAGAATAAAAAAAAATATTAGATGTACTACGGCACATTCTCAATGAAATTTATGCAAACTGGGATGACTGGATCCCCAGACTTGAACTCATTTGCACAATTAATAAATGAATAGAAGATACACCTCATTTCATCATTTACGGGTCAGACAAACGTCTCCCTTACGAGACGTTCGAAAGCGAGCAAAATCCCTTATGTAATTATGACGTATTATCCTAAACTGCGCTTAAGTCAATTTCAAGAAATAAACACAAAAGTAAAGAAATAGTTAATGATGTCCAAGGAAGAAATGAAAGAATCATTTAATATGAAGGCAAAAGAATCAAACATCAGCATAGGTGATATTGTCTACAGCTTCATTAACATTAGAAATAACAAACTATCACCGACATTTGAAGGTCCATACAGGGTAATCGAGTGACGAAGAAAAAGAAACACATATTGGTCACTTAAAAAAGGTCTAAAGAAATTTAGCTTGCAACTATAAAACACCAGACACGACCGAAAACCCTTGTACACACGGTGAAAATAAGCCTGAAGAAATTAACACATATCGGAATAAATTCCGGTCGCATACCAAACAGACAAACATGTGTGCAACCAGTACAGCTTCACCATAACAAGGCATTTACATGACGTAGGATTCGATTTAGACTCCTTTTATAAGTAACTGGATTAAACAGGCCAAGATATCTTTATTATTCATCATCACCATCATCACCCTTAGCATAACTTGGATTAGATATCCAATACAGTTGTGATTTCGGTAGGTAAAGATGAGGCTAATAATTCCAAGGATCATGTTCCTGTTGATATCAAGAGGATCACCTCACTTACAGCCTCAACATGTAGTCCAACAAGGGTGCCTGATAGCCTCAACAGCCTCAACAGCAATAGTACAGGACATAATAGGTACTGAAGTTAGTTTGGACGTTCTGCAGGACATACCAATAATGTTACAGAAAATATCAGGACCACTTAGAACTCTGGAAGTGGTATTAAAACACCCTTCTTCACATGATCACCCCACACAGGAAGTAGGTGAATTAATTAAGTTAACTGACTGGAAGCTAGAACAGGCTAAGCACGTAATGATCACCTTCATCCTAGACATCCCATCAGCTGGGAGTAACACACTTGAGACAAGAAACGACATCACAAATACACGTAACAGACGCGGTTTGTTCGACCTAGGTGGTGCAATTTTAGGCAACATTTTTGGACTAGCTACAGAAAATGATCTAGAATAAATAAATATCAAATTTAACAAAATAGCACAAATTCACTCATACCAACATAAGTTAGCTGATACTCAGAGCACATTAATGCTGACGATTGCATTGAACCTAAGGAAGGCACAAGCATCAACTCTAGGAATTGTGGAGAAAGTAAATGCACTAGAAGGTAACAATACACTATTCCAACACCTCTCTGTGATCATAGAACATATTGAGGTAATACTACAGTTAGATAATACTAGAGCTCAGTATCAGGCCTTCATGAAAGGAATTGCGAAAGCTGGTAACGGAAGGATCACCATTAATTTAATACCCATTCACAACCTCCGGCAAATAATCAGTCAAGGCATACATAAGCATGGTTTGAAACCTTTGTTTGAGGAAAGAAATCTGATGTTATATTATCCATATTTGGACGCATCACAACATCAATACTAGTTCATGTACCATTCGTAAGAAATGATTTTTTCACAGTCTATCAAATATACCCTTTTCCTTCTAAGAAAGATGACTCATTAGTCACATCAACATCAAAACAGAAGTCATCATGGTCTCCAAGAAATAGAACGTCGTCACTTTCACTAGTGAAACAACAATTGAACATTAATGTTAGAACGCCGTCACTTTCACTAGTGAAACAACAATTGAACATTAATGTCGCACATCATTATATGCATTTCACCTGTGTCCTGCGTACATCTTCACGTTTCAGCCAACTGAGACAGTCCCTAGTGAAACGGCCATCATAAAAGATCATGACATCACTCATCATTGCAACTTCACATTTGCTACAGATAAACCCATTCATCATCAATGCATTGGACATTCACAGTTTTTCTACTTCACTCAAAAGACATCAGTTTTTGTGACATGCCCAGACACACCTCCAGCCCATACATCAGCATCTGGTTTATACATCTCACCAGATTACTGTGCAGTCCTGACACCTACACTATCCACCTTGCCCATTAAAGACCATTATGTCATTCTCAACCACACACACAAATACTTCCAGCCAATAATTAGGATGACCTTAAATGTAAGTGCACACATTATGTTGACTTCACCCACGTATGAAACCATGCAATCTAATAAATCAGACAATACAACATTGGAAAGAATACAGTAGGATTATGTTCAGCCCATATTGTGTATACAGTCCAGCTCCAGTATTCTTTGTAATTTTCTTCATCATATTGCTGTTTTAATTTTGGCCATGAACAGAATGCATGCAAGGACTGCTAACCTGGAATCAGTGTTTAAGAACTGTTCTGTACAAGTGAGACAAAACTGAGTAAATATTGTTAATATTGTTTATATATTTTATATAACAAAATATGGGTTACACATAATATAGGCTTACTTTAATTATAGTGTCATATATATATATATATATATATATATATTTATATATATACTAAACAACCCAAATGATAACAAAATATTCAGGTCAATCCTTAATTCATTCAAAACTAACTTCACTACCTCAACCCTAAATACAGAAAATTACAATATTCCTGTCCTTGATTTTGATTCTCCTCAAATACTTCCTTTCACGATTCACACCAGATACGTACAAGCTTTATTACAGAATTTTTCAGTAGACAAAGCTACTGGTCCAGACGAAATTCCTTCAATAGTACTTAAAAATTGCTCCTCAGTGTTGGCTCCTGTATTGGCAAAATTTTTCCACTTATGCATCCGTACCTCAAATTTTCCAGCCTCTTGGAAAGAAGCAAATATCCATCCTGTTCCAAGAAAGGGGGCAACTTCTGATTCATCAAACTATAGACCAATTGCAATAACTTCCATTCTCGGTAAAGCTTTTGAGACGCTAATGAACAAACACATAATCAAGCAACTAGAAATCAATAAATTAATCAGTGATCGGCAGTATGGATTTAGACAAGAACGTTCAACTGTAGACATTCTTTGCCTTCTTACCCATCAGATTAACAAAACAATAGACCAACACGGTGAAACACACACAGTAGCACTACATATATCAAAAGCGTTTGACACAGCATTGCACCGGGCCTTATTGTCTAAGATGTCACACTATGGCCTTGCATCACTGGTTTCTCTAATTTCTTCTTACCTTCATAATGGAAAAATACGGGTCATGGTAGATGGTTTATTCTCAGTTTCATTCCATAAATGCTGGCGTACCTCAGGGATCAGTTTTGGCGCCAACCCTCTATCTCATTCATATAAATAACCTTCTGTCACTCACAACCCAATACACTCTTATGCTGATGATTCGACCCTTCATAGGTCTTTCACAATTAGTACCTCCCTTACAAAACTTGATATTAAAAATTCCCAAATAAACACAGCAATTTCTCTGAACCAGGATCTTTCTAAAATTAATCACTGCAGACAAACAAATCTGGTCTCATTTAATGCTCAGAAAACTTCTCCAACAAAAAGAATCCCTCAGAGTCTCACATTATTTTAAAAGATGTCAGTATTCCCATATCCACTACAATTGATATCCTAGGTGTTACTCTAAACCCCAACATAAGCTGAACAGCTTATGCTAAATCCCTTGCTAAAAATGCTTCCAAAAAATTGGGATTTTTGTACAGAGTTCGTGAGTTCTTCACTGACGAGCAGATGGCCACAATACACAAAAGTCATGTGCGTTCTCAGATCGAATACTGTTCACCACTGTGGATTGGATGTGGGGCGGTTTCATTGAGGCAGTTGGACAAAATTCAAAATAAAGCCATTAATCAATAATCCTGCCATCACGCAAGACCTTCCTTCATTATTAGTACGTAGAGATGTTGCTTCTTTAGCATTATTTTATAGATATTTTTATGGTAAGTGTTCAGACGAACTGGCTTCAATTGTTCCTCCCCTTCACATTTTCTCCCGAAATAATCGGGCAGCTGGGAGCGCCCATGAATTCACACTCTCTCCCCCGCAATGCAGACCCTCTGCATATCAAAATTCATTTATCCCCAGAACTACTACTCTCTGGAGTTCACTTCCTGGGAGTTGCTTCCCACAATCATTTAATCCACTTCAATTCAAATCCAGTTGTTATAAATATTTTATGAATGGAGGATGCCTTTAGGCACATTGACTTAATTTTTTCCCTTTGTTTTTCCTTCCTCCATTCATTATATATATATATATATATATATATATATATATATATATATATATATATATATATATATATATATATATACATATATATATATAGATAGATAGATAGATAGATAGATATAGATAGATAGATAGATAGCAAGGAAGTGTGCATGGAAAACTTTGGAAGGAATGAGAGTGTTTTTGATCGGTGACATGAATGGTACAGTAGGGAATGTGAAGGTGGATGAAATAGTTGATGAGTGGGGTGTGCCTGCTGAGATAGATGAGAATGGCAGTGCGTTAGTGGACATTTGTGCTGGGAGGGGGTTGGTGATAGCCAATACCCTCTTCAGGCATAAAATGATCCACAGGTATACATGGCGAGTGATGAGAAGGGTGGGTGGTGAACTGAATGAAAGGAGGGCAATGATTGATTATGTGTGTGTGGATGAAAGGATGCGAAGATGTGTAATGGATGCAAGAGCTTATAGAGGTTGGGGGAGTGGACTTTCTGACCACTACTTGGTGGAGGCCAGAATTAGGATCCAAGTAAGATGGAGGAATAGAAGAAGGGAAAGACGAGAGGAAGGAGTAGTTGCAAGGAGAGTGGAAAGGTTACAAGAGGATGAGAAAAAGGCAGAGTATAAGAGAGAAGTGGAGGAACGATTGGGCAAAAATGAATTGGAGCAGATGGGGGACGTGGAAGGTATGTGCAGGATATTTACAGAAAAAATATGTGCAGCATGTGATGTGGTGTGTGGGAGGAAGAGAAGACGGAGGGGGGTGCAAGGAACAACGTGGTGGACTGAAGAGGTGAGACAGGCCGTGGCACAAAAGAAGAAAGCATACAATGAATGGATGAGAAATAGGGGCGTGGAAGAAGTTGAGAGGCGGAAGAGAGAGTTATATGTAGAAAGAAAGAGAGAGGTGAAAAGATTAGTAAGAGAGAGTAAGAACAGAGTAGATGAGGAATTTGGAAGGAATTTGAGTGTAAAATGGAGGGACTGTAAGAAAATGTTCTGGAAAGAGGTGAAGAGAGTAAGACAGGGTGGAAGTGAGGTTAGCAGGGGAGTGAAAGATTAAAATGGTAGATTACTAGTGGAGAAGGGAGAAAAAGTGACCAGATGGAAAGAACACCTTAAGGAATTGTTGAACATACAGGATGGAAGTAATGCGAGTATAAGTGGCTGGGGAATGGCTGGGAGAAGGAGAGAGGTGAGAAGATAGGAAAAAATCAATAGGATAGAAGTTGTGGAAGCAATGAAGAAAGATAAATTGGGGAAAGCCCCAGGAATTGATGGAGTATCTGGTGAAATGCTGAAGCATGGGGGAGAGATATAGTAGAATGGATGTGGAAGATGTGCAGATTGGCCTGGGAGGAAGGTAGAGTCTTGGAGGATTGGAAGTCAGGTATAATTATTTCCTTGTACAAAGGAAAAAGGGAAAATGAAGTGTGTCGTAATCATAGGGGCATTTGTCTTCTGAGTATAATAGGAAAAGTGTATGGTAGGATACTTATTGACAGAGTTAGAGAAAGAACAGAGGAATTAGTTGGAGAAGAACAGGGAGGCTTTAGAAAGGGAAGAGGTTGTGTAGATCAGATATTTTCATTCTTAGATCTTTAGTGGAAAAGTTTCTAGAGAAGGGAAAGAAGTTGTATGCAGCTTTCATGGATTTGGAGAAAGCATATGACAGGGTGGATAGACAAGGATTGTGGAAAGTATTAAGAATATATGGAGTAGATGGGAAGTTGCTGAATGCTATGAAGAGAATGTATGATGGTGCTAAGGCTGCAGTGCGTGTGGATGGTGAACTAAGTGAATTTTTCTCTTTGAAGGTTGGGTTGAAACAGGGATGTGTCATGTCTCCATGGTTGTTCAATCTGTACATGGATGGGGTAATAAAAGAGGTACAAGGTAGGGTAGTGGATGTTGGAGTGGCCCTGGTGAGAGAGGATAGTGTTTGGAAACTCCCTGTACTGTTGTTTGCAGATGATACTGTGTTGTTGAGTGAAGACGAAGGGGAGCTGCAAGGCTTGGTGGATGAGTTTGGGAGAGTGTGTAAGAAACGGAATCTAAAGGTGAATGTAGGGAAGGGTAAAGTGATGGTCTTTGAGAGAGGTGAAGTCAGTGAATGTACAGCGAGGTTGG
Organism: Coenobita brevimanus; assembly: GCF_032717465.1. NCBI lineage: Eukaryota > Metazoa > Arthropoda > Malacostraca > Decapoda > Coenobitidae > Coenobita > Coenobita brevimanus. Next base: position 5,059,792 of record NC_136986.1, on the reverse strand, counting down.
ATGGTGAGGAATTGGAAAATGTGAGTACGTTTAAGTACTTGGGTAGTGTGATGAATAAGGATGGAGGTTTGGAGGATGAAGTGCTTGAAAGGGTACAGCATGGAAGAAAGGTTGCTGGTTCTTCGAAAGCAGCGATAAGAAACAGGGAAGTGAACATGGATGTGAAAAAGTTACTACATGACAGTATTGTGATACCAACTCTAACGTATGGAAGTGAAGCTTGGACGTTGTTGGAAGGACACAAGTCAAGAGTGAGAGCAGTGGAAATGAGTTATTTAAGAGGAGCCTGTGGAGTCACATGGAGAGACAGGCTGACGATTGAGGATATAAAGGAGCGTTGTGGTGTGGATGTGGATGTAATAGGAAGCGTTATGAGGAACACACTGAGGTGGTTTGACCATGTGGAGAGGATGGAGGGTGAGAGACTGACGAAGAGTGTGTATGAGAGTGAGGTGGAGGGGGGAAACGGGAGGGGGAGGCCGAGGATGAGATGGAGGGATGGGGTGGAGAGGTATATGAGAGAGGTGTGTGTGAGTTGGGAGCAGGGCAGTGAAATGGCGGGGGACAGGGCGACGTGGAGGCGATTTGTTTGTGGCCACCCCAAACGGGATTGAGGCGTCTGGCAATAGGTAGATAGATAGAAGTCCTTTTCATATATTGTATAACTGACTACAGTAGACTTGCCATTGTATTATTTTAATATTACTCTTATATTATACATGTACAATTTTATACCTACTGTGACTACATTATCCCAAATTATGTAACTTTACGATATTATGTATTTCACTTGATTACCTTGCAAACTGATTGTAATATGTGTATAGTATGCATTAATATATTATGAGAATATTTACTGTCGTTGGTACGACAGTGGGCGTGACGAAGCAATATGTAGACATTATATAGGCATTAGTATAGATCTCATAAACACAAGGTATAGGAAGTAGTGTCTGCTAGAGAGATACACAGTTTCTCACTAGGAATGTCAATTCACATAATGTATATCCACAACCAAGTTGTCCCAGACCATCAAGAATCGTTAGCCATATGACGTATCTCAAACTTCCTCATAGCCTAGTTCAGACGACAAAGAATTTCACGAGGTATTCAAACACGTGAAGCAACCAGCCCTATTCAGTTAGTCCACGTGACAACAAGGAAGTGTCTACCTGACACTACAACACACACACACACACACACACACACACACACACACACACATCCTCTGCGAGCTGTATATAATGTATCAGAGAGAGAGAGAGAGCAGAGAGAAGGGCTAGAGAGAAGGTCCGAACACTAGGGTTATGCTTCACTGAACTGTAACTCACTATTATAACTGTGTGCAATAAACTTCGTAACCCAAGAGTGCTGTAACTCACCTCGTTGACACTGTCTCACTACTTTATTCTGGCTGAGCTTAACGATCCATAATCGATTTCCCTATCTCGCTACATGTACCTAAGTCATCTTTTTCAAATTTATCAGGCAATCACTAAACAACTGCACTGAAAGAACGAAGAACTGAAGAGTTTAAATGAAGGTCACATGTAGTCTGTTATAAGCTGCATAAAACCGTCTAGATGATTAACCTGGTTAATGCGATGGCGTCGTTAGTTTATTGTTAACTCCAAAAAATAATATTAAACTCAGGAAGAATTTTCCGTATTCAAGGGGTTCATGAAAGATACATCTGACCACCCAAGATCAGGTTCAGATTGTTTTCTCCCAACCTCAATAAAATCGCCTGGAGATTTCAAGATCATATTATGAAAAATATCTATTCTTATATCTGGAAAAACAAAGTTCCTGTGTTGACTTATTAACTACCATTTTTTTTTTCCGCGTCCCCCAGATAATTCTTTTCGCAGTAGGATATACTTTTCGGACTGGTGTTTGTATTTCGTCAGTTAAGGAAGCTCCCTAACAGCCCTTCCTTGGTGATTTATTTTGCTTATCAGGATACTTCTTACTATCCACCTCTGTTAATTAAAATAATTAAAATACTATAGTTCACAGCACAAATTAAATACAAAATGATATTTAAAAGCCTTGTCCAAAAACTAATCACTAAGGAACAGGTGTTACGGAGCTTCCTTACCTGATGAGAACGTGACCCTGGGAGAGTGAAATATAGTCTTCATTAACTTCACCTCTACTAGTGGTCTCTCCCAAAATACTATTAACTGCCAGCAGGAAAACTAATTTAAGACGGTACAGTGATGAAATGTTTAAACGACTTAGGCCCGCATCTCGACCGCTGAGGCAGCTGCTTAACATTTTCTCTAGGCGATTTAATTTATATGTTATACCTCTTCTGTTACATAAATACTTCCAGTAGCGCCATACTCCGGTCAATGATCTGTTGCCAGAGAGAGACAGACAGACTGAGAGACAGAGAGATGAAGTGACCAGAATAAACAGTATAACAATCAACGGTGTCTAATTAGAAATTTAAAGTTTATGTATGGTCGAGGAATAAATATGAAAAAACAAGAAGCGGTGCCGGGCACAGCAATCCCGTCCCCGGCAGTCATTTTAGTGCAGACGTATAAACACAACAGAATATCTTGTCAAAGATGTCATATATAAATTTGGAGTAAATTGATTATTTTTATGCCCAACTGAAATTTTTGGCCCGACAAACCTGACACTGACTCCCCTACGGATAACTGGGGGGTGGCCCCCCTGATGTAATGAAGCATGTTACAGGATGCAGATTTGATTGATGCATCTTTAGGTTTTGGTTTCATGTCGATATGACGAATTTGAAAGGAGTTACATCCAAAATACGAAATATACATTTTACATATGGGGGGGCCTACAGCCTGGGCCTTGGCCCAATATGGCAAAAAATTTAATCAGGTGATCAGAGGGTCATAAACCATCATCCCTGCAATTTTAGCCAAAATCGCACCAGTAGGATTCGCGTAAAATTTTTAACAGACAGACAGACAGACAGCAAGACAAACAAACATACAAACAGGCAGACAAAAAGACTGAAAGCAATAATCGTCCCCGAACCCCTTCGGGGCGGGGACGGGTCATTAAGGCAGATATGATTCCCCACAGCAGACTGGATTATTGTGTATATATTTGAGAATATGTTATCGATGAACTAACGTGGTTCGTTACTACCTATACTCATTGCATACACAGCCAGTTACGCGACAACATAAAGATTACACCAGTAATTTTGGTAATGTAGTGTAAACTCAATAATCCAGCCAACTGTTATTTCAACGTGTGTGACCCCCCCGTGGGCAGCCACCTTGTCGTGGTGGAGGGGCTTGCATGCTCCGGTGATCCCACAAGCCTGCCCGTGGATGTAACGACATCTGGCAGGGTCTCCCATGTGGGTAGGGTTGTGTGTGATGGGTCTGACTAAGCGCTGCCCGAAACGTAGGTTACCCGTATGGGTCATCGGTTCTGCCCTCCAGAGGGATCGCGTCAGTGCTGTCCTGAGTTGGTTGGTTGGGTGTCTGGGCTGAGGGGTGTTGGGGAGGGGGGTCTTTGCACTGGTGGGAGCAAACTTTGGAATCATGGGGTGTCCTATTTGGGACACCCTCTGGGGACGAGGTACCCCGCTCCCATCAGACCGCGCTCGGTCCCTGCACTCCTTGGTAGGCGGTTTCCCTCGGCACCTGGTGCCAATTTATTTTCACTAATGTATTTATGGATACAGAGAAAATTTCTTTACCCACTCATGTGGTCGGTGACCAGCTGCACGAGTCTTCATCAACTGGTCACTCTCTGGCCGACAACCCTGTACCCTCCGGGTCGTCTGCTAAAACTGTGAATCACGATGCCCTTACTATGGAGCTGTTACCTGGTGTTTTTGTAAATCACTCTTACACAAAATACATAGTCATCAAAATGGATAATGGTACTTCCTTCCGGAACCTGAATTGTTTTCAGATTCACAGTGGTCTAGTAATAGCATGTGGATTTACCCCCAAGGTCTCTTTGCAGGGCGATGGCTCTCTATTGTTAGAAGCCAGGAATGAAGAGGAGAGTTCACGCATCCAGTCTCTAACTGTGGTTGCCGGTTATCCTGTATCTGCCTCTCGTCATTTGGTCCTGAACCAGTCCCGAGGGGTTGTGTATTCTCGTGACTTGATCTCATATTCTGATTCTTCCCTCTTAGAGGGGCTGGCTCCTCAGGGTGTTGTAGGAGTACAGAGAATTATGAAGAAGGTTGATGGAGTTTTAACCCCCATGCTCACTCTTATCTTGACATTTGACCGTCTTACCTTGCCGGAGGTTATCATTGCTGCGTGGTGGAAGCTAAAGGTTAAACCTTATGTTCCCCGACCTAGAAGATGCTATTATTGTCAAAAATTTGGTCACATCCGCCGTTCTTGCAGGCGGGAAGCGTCTGGCCTTCCTGAGGTCTGTGGAAATTGTGGTGGAATTTCTCATGGTATAGATGATTCTTCTCAACTGTGGAGGAGCACATGCAGCCTCCTCAAGGGATTGCGAAGTATACAAATATGAATACGAGATCATTTCTGTCCGAACGAAGGAGAAAATTTCCTTTTCTGGGGCAAAGGCCAGGGTAAGGAAGTGGTTCATTCGCCCTGGGGTTACCTTTGCTGCTGCGTTGTCTCGCCATAAAGCTACCCGGCAGGTGCCCCTGCCATCACACAATGCCCCATCAAACTCTCGGGGTTCTACTTCCCGGCCTTCTCGCCTGGGGGGTTCCACTGAGGGAGTGCAGCCTGGAAGCAGCTGTGCTTCCTCCAGGGAGGTGCCTCCTATCTCTGGGGATGTCCCCTCTGCGGTGGTTCTTCCAGCGTCTGGGAGTGCCTCCCCCATCCCAGTTCCTCCGGTTCCTCCTGTGACAAACACCCGTGTCGATGCTACACTTTGCTTTGACACATCCAAAACTCCCGATGTCCTTCCTGTGCATCCTTGTCCTGACATATCCAAAAAAAACAGCGTCTCTCATACTTCTGTATCAGCTGCTACTTCTGTACCGACTGCTGCTCCTGTACCATCTGCCCGCTCTGCTACTGTTGCTCACTCTTCTTTACAGTGTGGCACTATAGTTTCTAATGCTTTAAGTTCTGGTGCAGAGATGGAGGTTGCATCTGCCAACCTCAAACGAGTGAGGAGTGAGGAGTTTTTGGGTGACTCCCCTCCTTCTAAGTTTCAAACTTCTGTACCACATGAGGATTCTGAGGGGGCTCTTCGCTCGAAAACCCAGCCAGTGGTGGCGTCTAAGTCTGTGGGTGTTCATGATGGACCTTCTAGGATTCCCGTCCCTGCCTCTTCCTCAGGTGTGGTGGGGCCTGAGTCTTTAGATATTCATAGAGCTCAGTCGCTTGCTCCCTCTGATCCGTCACCCAGCGGCCAACCTTTGGATGATTTAATTGGGGGGGTTCAGTTGGCCCCGAGGTGCCAGCTGAACCCTCACATGGGTGTGCGGATGGGGCACGTGGGTCTTCCAAGAAGGTCTCTGTGCTTCGGACTCATTCTGGCGATGGGCGGGACATGTCTCGGGGTAAGGGTACTTCCACCCATGGAAACTCTAAATCTTCATTGCCTTCTTGGTTGGTGAGGCAGAGCTCCACGCCTAGGAAGAAGGGCTTTCACTCCCTTCCCAACGAGGTTGTTACATAGTTTTCTAAGTTCATAATATTTAATACTAATCACTATGGCTCAATCGGTATCAATCTATCTTCAGTGGAACTGTAGAGGTGCCATGGCAAATTGGGAGGAATTGCAGTTATTACTCTCTGCTCTGAACCCACTATTTGTGTGTCTTCAGGAGACAATGGTGGGGGACAGACAGTTCCCTTCCATTAGGGGGTATAAAGCCTTCCATGCATCTCCTCCTGGTGGTCACAGCGGTGGATGTGCAATTTTGTGCCGTTCTGATGTCCCCTTTATTTCCTTTGAGATTCAGTCCCCTTTTCAAGTTCTAGCAGTACAGATGCACGTTGGGAGGTGCTATACCATCTGTTGTCTGTACCTTCCACCTTCCGTTCCTGTTATACGTGCTGATCTAGAAACCCTTATCAGTCAACTTCCACCCCCTTTCCTACTCCTTGGTGACCTTAATGGCCGCCATCCTTTGTGGGGTGACTCACTTTCAAATCCCCGGGGTGATCTTCTTGCCTCTTTGGTTGGGGATTTAGATTTGGTTGTCCTAAATGATGGAAGGCCGACCCATTTTCATGTTCAGACTGGCACGTATTCTGTCATTGACCTTACCATCTCCTCCTCTAACTGTGCCCTTGATTTTTCTTGGGAGGTTTTGGATGATCTACATGGTAGTGACCATTATCCTGTAGTGGTCCAGCCTACTCGCTCTGTTCCTGTAGCCCGTCTGCCACGCTGGTGTCTGGACAGGGCTGATTGGTCTCTCTTTGAGGAATATGTGTATTTGCCAACAGGGTTACTGATTTTTCAACTATCGATGATGCTGAATGTTATTTTACAAAGACCATTTTCTCAGCAGGGGTTCATTCTATCCCACGGACTTCTGGTGTTTTTTCCCGGAGACCTGTGCCATGGTGGAATGATGACTGCTCCATAGCAAAGGGAACTTACAAAGCAGCTGCTCGTCGGTATTTTGCCAATCGTAATGTTGTTTTTCTAAAAATACAGTTTCGCAAAGCACGTGCTCACTATAGATGGGTCATGAAGAATGCTCGCCGTAACTCGTGGAGGTCGTATGTTTCTACAATTACATCTTCAACTTCAATGTCTGTGGTGTGGAAAAAGGTGCGCAAGATTTCTGGTAGGTTCTCGCCCCCCTCCCCTCCGGTGTTACGCCTTCACGGAGAACTTGTGTCTGCACCAGATAGCCTCTGCTTTTGCGGATCAGTTTTATGCTGTCTCCACAAAGGATCCTTCTCAGCCATTTGCCACCTTTCGTAGGAATCAGGAGAGGCTGGGTCTTGACTTTCGCTCTCGTGGCGGAGAGCTGTATAATTTAGATTTCAGCCTCCGTGAGCTATGTGCTGCCCTTTCAGAGTGTCGTGACACTGCTCCTGGGCCTGACGATATTCCATACGCTATGCTGCGTCATCTTCCGACTGATTCACTTCAGTTTTTATTGGACCTTTTTAACAGGGTTTGGAGTGAGGGCTCTATTCCGAGGAGTTGGAAGTTGGGTATTGTCCTCCCCTTTCCCAAGCCTGGTAAAGACCATTCCCAAGTCTCCAACTATCGCCCTATCACTTTAACATCATGTGTGTGCAAGCTGTTCGAAAAGATGGTCAATGTCAGGCTTATGTGGTTTCTGGAGAAGGGTTGCTTTCTCTCTCCGTCGCAGAGTGGTTTCCGTAAATTAAGTTGCACTTCAGACAACCTTATCAGGCTCGAGGAGTCAATCTGTGAAGCTTTTGCCTCCAAGCAACATCTTGTGGCTGTGTTTTTTGACCTTGAGAAGGCTTATGAAACTGCCTGGCGCCATGGCATCCTCCAACAACTTCATGCCTTTGGTTTACGTGGTCGCCTGCCTGTGTTGCTTGGAGACTTTTTCACTGATCGTGTATTTCAGGTCCGTGTGGGTTCTACCCTCTCTGCGCCACTGTGCCAGGAGGAAGGTGTCTCGCAGGGGAGTGTCTTAAGTGTTTCCCTGTTTGCAGTGGCCATTAATGGTATCATTGACACTGTGCCTGCTGGGGTATCCTCATCCCTTTATGTGGATGACTTAGCTATATGGTTTTCTGGCTCCCGCATGTCTGCTATTGAGCGGCGGATGCAACTTGCCTTGGACAAGATTTCTGCCTGGGCCACTTCCAAGGGTTTTCGGTTTTCCCCTTCAAAGACTGTGGCTATGCACTTCTGTAGGATGAGAGGGGTACACCCGGACCCTGATCTCCAGCTTTGTGGCAGGAGACTCCGTTGTGTGACAGAGACGAAATTCTTGGGCCTAACTTTTGATTGTCGTTTGACATGGGTCTCACATTTGGCAAATTTTAAAACATCATGTATAAAGGCTCTCAATCTATTGAGGGTTCTGTCCCATACCTCTTGGGGTGCTGATCGAAGGACACTCTTGCATTTGTTTCAGGTATTTGTAACCTCTAAGCTGTCATATGGCTGTGAGGTATATTCCTCTACCACAGAATCAAGACTAAAAACTCTAGATGCTGTCTATCATGCTGGTCTTCGCCTTGCAACTGGGGCTTTTCGGTCCTCTCCAATTCCCAGCTTATTGGTGGAAGCTGGTGTGCCTCCCTTAGATCTACTGCGTCAGTCTGTTGCAGTGCGGTGCTGGCTCCGGATTCGTCGCCTTCCAGACTCACTTGTCTGTGAGGGTGTGACGAAACAGTCTTGTCTTTTGTGTTATAGTAGACACCCTCGCATGCCTCGTCCATTTGGCTATAGGGTTCAGGATATAATGGAAGGGTTTGGTTTGTCGGCAGTACTTGTCAGTCCTGTTCAGATCCCGAGGGTTGTGCCTTGGATATTGCCCAAGGTAACTTTCTGCAGGCCTATTGCAGGTTCAAAGGATTTTGTAGCTCCTCAGTGTCTTTTAAGGTTATTTTTAGAACATTCTTCTAGTCATGGTGGTTCTGTGCCTGTATATACTGATGGCTCTAAATCCGCATCAGGTGTTGGTTTTGGAGTGGTATTTCCCAGTTTTATCCGTGGAGGTAGTCTTCCTTTGGTTGCCTCAGTTTTTACTGCGGAGTTGTCAGCCATCATTTTAGCCTTGGTGTTTGTTCATCCTGACAATTATTTTACTATTTTTAGCGACTCTCAAGGGGCGCTTTTGGCCCTGGACTCTTTTAACTCTTCCCATCCCTTAGTTTTAGCTATTTTGGAGTGGCTGTTCCTCATTCGTTGTCGGGGGAAGAGAGTGGATTTTTGCTTGGGGGAGCCCATAGCATTTTTACTGATGTTTTTGGTTTTCTTCAGGAGGCGGGCCTCCTTCCACTTTTATAAGAAATTTTTTTCTCTTTTAACTATTCTTTTATCATTTTCAGTGTATTATTTCTAGAAAAAGTTATTAACTATGCACAATTTATTTGTCATGTGTTTTAGCTTGTTGTTCGGCGGCAAATGACCTTAGCAGTTGCGCCGCCAGTTTCTACTACAATCAATCAATCAATCAATCAACGTGTGTGAGTGTGTGTGTGTGTGTATGAGAGAGAGAGAGAGAGAGGTTGGAACTGTTAAAAATCACAACACGAAATATTAACACACCTCTTTAAGAGCATGGCAGGCCCTATCTTGTCTTTGTAAGGTTTCCAAACAGCAGAAACTTCCATCACTTGGATACCTTCCCTACTGAGTGTCTTCTCGATCATCTCACTTTTATACATCAGCGCCAGGTACAGAGCGATGACGCAGAACATGCTCTGCTCTGCCGCATTTTGCTTCGGTTGACATTTTGTTTTCCGGGATGAATAAACAACGTGACAAGAACAAAAAACGGCAAACTTACCTTAGAAATAAGAGTAAATGCCTCCCAAGAGAACCGAACATTGTTGTTATTATTCTTTCTCTGGTGTATCGAGTCTGGAAAATAGTGTGGTATTTGAAGGAATATTTTATACCATATATCCACAGTGAAGATCACGTATGATGCCATATAAATGTAAATGAACATACTCTCAATTGTCCACATGCTTGCTCCAAAATTATCTGAACAGAAGTGGTTAATACATTATTCTTTTGGTTATTTCACGCACAATATTTACCTAAAACACACAACGGGACATTTCATTTATAATTCACGTTAAATTGTACGAGGAAAACAGAGCTACCAACAGGTAGCAATGCCCTCACGCAGCTGAAATGTATGTGTGTGTTCTTACTTAATTGTTCTTACCTAATTGTATCTTTACAAGAATGAGTCAGGCTCGTACTGTCTCGTGTTTTAACCCCTTAACCGCGGGGCGTCACTTTCGTGACGCTTGGGAGCAAGGGATCATACCGCGGGGCGTCGCTTTTGTGATTCTGTGTTATTTTGAATTCACCCGGGCTTCCAAGTGGGGGCTTGTATCATCTATCAGTACTGCCAATGTCCAACACTAGTCAGCACTCCTAATCTCATCTGTACTCCCATCCATTGTTGACAATTTAGCCATTTCTCCCCGTTCTTGACTCCCCTCCCTACCCCCCCTCCATTACCCTATCCTCTCGCCTGCCCGGCCGTGCTACGCTAAGTAAATCTTCCCTGGAATTTTTCACTGATTTCATCCATTGAAATAAGCCCTATGTCCTATTCTTATACCAAATAATATATACAAGAAAGAAATAAGGTAAGTGAGAGTGCCATACACCTGGAATTGGCTAATTATCACCTGACAACACCTCACGTGCACTCGTTCGCTAATTTTCGCTGTTTTTTTCCCCTTGAAATATACCGTATAATCTATTTTCGTAATAAATATACATGTAAGGAGGGAAGGGAGAAGCCCGAGTGATATTTACATTCACCTGGAACTACCAAATTTATAATGTATTGTCTAGATTTCCTGCCAATCATATCAGTGCTAGACTTAGCTGTTTCAAGAAGTAATATTGGTAACTCTGAATAACCCCTAGCAGGCCTCCACGCTGGCCCTCCGTTATCAGTTCACTCTCATCTTCCGAAGCGAGAGTACATATGTTTCTTCTTGCTGACTTCAAGGCCTTTTTTCACCCCCATGCAAATGGCCCTGTGACCTTTACCCCCTACTAAACCTCGTGTAGAAAGAGGTAAAGGGCTGACAATTGATAAAAGAGTGACTACGATCTTTCTATTGAGTAAAACAGTGCAAGTGGAATTGTAAATAATGTGTAAATAATGTGTAAACAGCAAGTGAAAGTAATGAATGTAAATATACGTGAACAATGGAAAATAGTTTTATAAGTTATTTCAAGTGACAGTACACAACACACTGTAAATAAAATAGAAATGTAAATAACGTAAATAAAATAGAGAACGTAAATAGAAATGTAAATGAGTAGTATTATAAGAATACGAGTATATACTCTAGGAGTAATGAAAGTGAAAGTTTCACTCTAGCATGTCTGAATGCTATGAGTTATGAGAGTGAAGATGAAAGTGACATTCACTCTCAATGCCAGTATACAGGACGAGAAAGTGAATGCTACGAATTTTACTGAAAGAAATTGAATCCCTATAGTGACAATAAACTAATACTTCTGAAGGAAACTTATGGATAAAGACTGTAGATATATATAAGTGTTATATAGTAACAGAAATATAAAGTGTGAGGGGTTTTATGAATAATAAATGACAGACTACCAAGAGCGAACTAGTGCCAGTGCGACGATCAGACGCGCTCGAAATTTCCATTGCTTTCACAGTGTTTTTTTTTTTTGAGTATGGATCCAAAACTACTTGAAAATTGTAGAATAGTGTTTATAGTGTTTGTATCTGGCTGTGGTAATCATATTACGGGTTGTCGGGAAGTGTAAAGTGGAGACTTCGTTACCCTACTTCAGAGGTCTCCACAAGTCCTACGGTAACCGACGAAGGCTCAACAATCATTCCAGGAGAAAGCTGAAGGTATGTGCCATAAGCATATGTAATTTTATTATTCTAGGACTAATAACTGATTTTTGGCAAATATTTTTTGAGAGTCTGTCGGAGCCCAAATAACCCCGCGGCACACGCAAGTCATTGGTAAACAAGCCCGCGGTGTAGGGGTTAAACCATATTTATCGTACATATCCTTAAATTTGTGAATTGTTTTGACACACACTATTTCATTCGGTAGTGCATTCCATTGATCAATTGCTCTGTGTGAGAAACTGAATTTCCTTACGTCTTTATCACCTCTCTTCTTATGCAGTCTTTTGCAGTCTCCTCCTGCTGATGCTTCCCCATAGGTTAAGTGATCATTTATGTCTATTTTCTCCTTCCCTAATATGCATTTATATAGCACTATCGTGTCACATCTTTTCCTTCTCTCCTGTAGTGTTAGTAGATTCAGTTTATTTAGTCTTTCTTCGTAGCTTAGATCCCTTAAGCTTGGTACTCATCTTGTAGCGGCCTTTTGAACTTTTTCAATCTTGTTTACAGTATGTGTTTTTTGAGATGAGGACTCCAGACTACTGATGCATACTCCAAGGTTGGTCTGATGAATGATGTTATTATCCTTCTTAGCATGTCTTCATTTATGTATGTGAATGCTATGCTCATATTTGCAAGCAGTGTATACATGTTCCGTACATTCTCACTGATGTGCTCAGCCGGAGATAGTCTGTTACTGATAATCACACCTAGGTCCTTCTCTCTTTCTGATGTGTGTAGGGTTTTATTTTCTAACGTATAATCTCAATCAGGTCTTTTTCCACTTTTACCAAACTTGATTACATGACACTTGTCCACATTGAATTCCATTTGCCATGTATTACTCCATTCATGAAGTTTATTTAATTCTTCTTGTAACTCTTTACAAGAGTCTGTGTTGGCAATTCTCCTTTGTATTTTTGCATCATCTCCAAACATACTTAGATAGCTTTCATTTCCAGTGTTACTGTCTATATCATTTATATACACTAAAAACATGATTGGTGCCAGCACTGAGTCCTGTGGTACTCCACTAGTCACTTCTTTCCATGATGAGTAATTTCCCCTTAGTACTGTTCTCATTTCTCTTTTTAGGAGAAAATCGTACATCCAATAATATAGTTTGCCTCGAATTCCTCCTTGATGGTACAGTTTCCATAAAAGTCTGTGATGTGGTACTGTGTCAAATGCTTTCTTGAAATCTAAATAGATATTGTCCACCCATCCTTCTCTTTCCTGTATTGTGTCTGTTACTTTGTCGTAGTAGCTCAACAGATTAGTAACACATGATTTTCCTTTTCTGAAACCAAACTGTCTTTCTGTTATCATATTGTGTTCTTCTAGATGATTTACCCAAGCTTTTCTTATAAGCTTTTCTAATACCTTGCTTACAACACTGGTCAGTGATACTGGTCGGTGGTTGAGCGGATTGTGTGTGTGTGTGTGTGTGTGTGTGTGTGTGTGTGTGTGTTTTCGATAGATGGATTTAATTTCTTACTTCATATTCAAGACTTAACCCGCCCCGTCCCGACGACGTATGGGTACGTTGCAACGATTTGCATTTGCCAGTCCCGGCGACGTACCAGTACGTCGTGCAATTGCAGTGTGCATAATTTCGACAATTTTCAAATTTCGCGCTTGATTTGTAGTACATACACTCGCCTGACCTTCCCCTACCTGCCACCAGGCGGGGACACTCGGCGACCCCGCGCGACCCGCGCTAGCCCGCCACTCGTCCACTCACCTGGTAGCCATGGTCCTGCTCAGACATGGCTAAGAGAGGTCTCTCAGAGAGCGAAATTCAAGTCGCCCTGGACACCTTTACCGGCGACAGTGATTCCCCACTGGATGACGAGGAGATGGACAAGGATTATGTGCAGCCAGAGGAGGAAGAAACCACCAGCAGTGACAAGGAAGTTCCGTCACCCAGGAAGCGGCAGTACGTGACTTACCGTGCCGCTAGAGAGGGGCAGGAGGCAAAGAAGGCACGTGGTATATCATATCCCTATCCCCAGCGTGCCTTGGAAGCAGAATTCGAGGTCGAGGACGAGGACGAGGACGGAGCCGTGGGACGTGCTGCCACGTGGTATGGACTAGAGGTGATTACCCATCGTGGCCCAGAGCGCACACCACGTCGTCTAAGCAGGTATGGGCCTAGCATTCTGTTTGGGGAGGTAAGAAGTGAAGTGGAGGGAGTGGGGAGTGAAATGGAAATTCCTGAGATTAGGGAAAGTGAGAGTGAGGTGGGTGAGTCATTGCTCTCCCTACGCAGTGTGAGGCGGCAGAGTGGATCACGTGGGCCAGTGCGGGTGCGTTCATTATCACGTGGGGTTGTGAGGGAGGGGGAAGGTGGGGAGGAACCACTCCAAAGCACGTCTTATGCTCCCCAATATCCCCTAACACGTGGTCGAGCAAGGTTGCGTGAAAGAGCACGTGGTGTGGTAATGGAGGGGGAAGGTGGGGAGGAACCATTCCCCAGCACGTCTTCTGCTCCCCAATATTCAACAATTTCATCCCCACAGCCCCCTAATGTTCCTCAAGGCCGTAAGGGTAAGGGAAAGGGAAAGGGTAAAGGCAGAGGGAAGAGGAGTGACAGTGGGGAAGCCCTCCGTACTCCTTCTCCCCAACCTCCCCAACCAGGATCTCCTCCCCACCCAGACGAAGGCGGTGATGGGGACGAGGGATTTGTGTCGTGGGATTGGGAGGATGGGAGTGATTTTTCTCCCCTCATTCACCCCTTCACTGAGCAAGGGCGATCTGGCTACATTGCACCAGGTATTCACTGTAATTCAAGCAGGTTGGATTTTTTCCACCTGTTTTTCAGTGAGGCCTTCGTAGATCAGATCGTTTTTCAAACAAACCTGTTTGCAAGCGCCCAGCGCCTAGAAAGTGAAAGATTGGGAACAAGGAGTAGGCATTCTATGATTTATGATTACCCTGTCTCCATTCCAGAAATGTTCTTATTTTTTGCCCTTGTCCTTTTGATGGGTATAATAAGAAAAAATAGAATTCCTGCTTACTGGACTAGGGACCCCGTTATGTTTACCCCCATATTTGGTCAAGTGATGAGCCGTAATTGGTTTCAACAAATTCTAAGTCGCCTCCATTTTTATGATGCTAATGACCCTGCAAATGCAAACAACACTGACAAAATGAGGCGAATTAGGCTGGTCTTTGATCACCTCAGGCAAACCTTTCGATCCTCATTCTATCCCTATAGAGATCTCATCATAGACGAGAGTCTCGTGTTGTGGAGAGGCAATATTTCATTCAGACAGTATATACCCAGCAAAAGGCACCGTTTTGGGTTCAAGATCTTTGTTATGTGTGACTGTAGGACTGGATACGTGCAAGACATAGTCTTGTACACCGGTGCACAGACAGACATAATAGAAGATCGAAGTATAGGACTTTCGGGAGCAGTGGTAAAGACGATGATACAAGACTACCTTCATCGTGGTCACGTTCTCTACCTCGACAACTGGTACACTAGCCCTCTTCTCACTCGTTATCTTCACAGACATGAAACGGGAGTCTGTGGAACCGTAAAGGTGAACCGGCGTCACATGGTCAAGGTAGGGCGGAAACTTGCAAGGAGTGAGGTTGTCTTCTTCAAAGCAAACAACATCCTTGCAACAATGTGGAACCACAACAGAAGTAAGCTCTCTTGTCCACGGTTCACCGCCCCTTGATGCACCGTACTGATTCTGTTGATTACCATAGCGAGAGCAGGCGTCGTGTTTGGAAACCTGAGTGTGTAATGGATTACAATATAAACATGCGCCTCGTGGACCAGTCTGACTCCATGATATCGACGGTAGAGTGTGCCAGGACCACGATGAAGTGGTATAAAAAACTGTTCTTTCACTTGCTAGATATCACTGCTCTGAATTGCCACCACCTTCACGCCATGACCACAGGAGTTCAGGAAACCTTTGAAGGGTTTGTGAGGGAGCTCACACGAGAAATCTTTGCTAAGTATGCTGTTGAAAGGCCCCAACAGCGCCCCCGCACTGCCCCTATTACCCAGACTCCCCAGAGAATATCCGGCCGCCATTTCCCCACTCCTATCCCTCACCAGCCCAACAGACCTAGGCCCCAGCGCAGGTGTCACGAGTGCAGTAATTCCCAGGTGAGACTCACGACACAGAGGAAGGACACCCGCTATGAGTGCGTGCAGTGTGACGTGGGTCTGTGTATTCACCCATGTTTTAGTGAATATCACACGTTGATGCAATTTTAGCATGGTGTGAATGCGAAAGGACGCTGAAATTTGAGGTAAATGCGACAGACAGACGCTTTGTGAAAATATCAGTCATGTGGATCGCCAAATATTAGTATAAAGTGCCTACGGGTAGAACATAAGTGAAAACATTGGGTGTAAGTATATAAATCTGCCCTAAGTTGAAACTTACATAGAGAGGGTTGTTTGATGCGATATTCTGTCGCCCAGTGCAATAAATACAGCCCCTTATTATATATTTCTTATTATGTGACATTCTTACGGGTATAATATACGTTCAAATTATTGTATATGATGATGTATATTCTAAGTCAAATATTCGTAGCGTGTCTATAAAGATAAGATTTCCTGACGCTTAGTCGAATGAATAAGGCACGTATTAGTCAAAATAAAAGTCAGCAAGTGATAAAGTGAATAATTAGTATATAAGTGTGTGAGTGAATTAGTATATAAGTGTGTGAGTATTATGTATGACGAAACATTCCTTGCGAGGGTATTTTCAGGCGATATTCTCATGCTCACTTGAATAAATAATGGCAGTAAGTATGTACAGTGCATTATAGGGGTGTAAACGTTTGTAATGTAAGTGGGAAAATATAATTTGAGTGAATAAATAAAGTAGATGATGAAACACGAGTGTTTGAGATCGTGGTTGCTACGTGAATAGGCGCTAGCATATCGCTAAATGCCCTCGTAATGAATGAAAATAATTGAAAACCTTCACAGTGGTGGAGGAATGGTTCTATGTAAATGGGAAAATAATTGGAAAGTGATAAAACAATTTGGTATGTTGAAATACGAGTCATAGCGAGTGCGCTTACTAAGCTGATGTGCGCTAAACTTATGCTGCATGTCATCATAATGAATGAAAACATCTGAAAACACTTACAAACAGTTGTAATTGGTAAATTGTCATTGAAACAGAAGTATACAAGTAGAAAAAATGATAGGTTGACTCATACCAGAAACTTAGCATATAGCATGTTACGACTCGGACCTAACTCGCTATGCTCGCGCGATGGTACAATGCTTATTTTTCCTATATATGTGTCTGAAATCCATTATATTGTTACTGTTATTGTTTATTAGTTCAAATTCAATAAATGTAGAGGTGTTGTGTGTTGTTTGTCCCATTATTCCTTACCATAGAAAACGTAAACGCATATCCAGCCCATTACAGAATACGATACCTGCGGGGGGAAACCGCACCTGTACAGACCACTTATAGACCACAGAGACCACTTTCTTCATGATTTTCCATCGTTTCTCGACCTAAGCGGAAGTTTTAGAAGAAAAAAAAAAATTCCAAAAAGGCTCGGGACTGGGGGATGTCATAGGTGCGGAAAGGCTCGGGACGTGACGGGTTAAACAAAGTATTTCTTAACAAATTAAGATCATGTAAAGAAATACTTTTCTAACATGTTGGTCTGACACCAAGAATCGGTAATAAATTGGGAGGTCGTGACATCAAGGTTTTCTTGAAGACCAAATAATTGGCCAATCCATCATCAAGTTGTCCACTGTGACCCTATGCCATATAGGCTGAATGGCAATGATTTTCTGATTAAATAATATATTCAAAGCAGAAAAAAAAAGTACAGAATGTTGTACTTTTTTTCTCCAGTATCAAATTTCATTACTGTTACTGAAAAAGTCCAACATAAAACAATGGTAGTAGAAAGTTGAAACGTAATTATGAACGATGATCTTCCAGCCCAAACATAGCTGTTGTTACACCACGAACTACTGGCCACTACAATCCCTAGATAATAGAAATCATTTAAGCAAGCATAATAATAAATACTGTTACGTCCCCGTCCCATACCGCCACAGGCTCCAACAGCAGTAGTACAGTACAGGAAGGACGTTGCCCAGTGGGTTGTTCTTCCTATGGTCAGCCTTAGGTGCACAATACACAAGATCAGCTGAGGCAAAAATAAACACTTGCTCCTTAAAGTTCACTGTCTTTACTTCCCAAATAGTTCCACTTAACCCGCGGCATCCCGTCGACGTTCTTTAACGTCCACACGTTTTGTCACTGCCAATCCCGTCGACGTACATAAACGCGAATCAATTGCAACGTCACTAATTTGCACAATTTTCAATTTTCGCGAGTGATTTTTAGTACGTATACACGTGACACCTTCCTCTACAAGATGCCAGGTAGGGACAATGCCTTACCCAGCATGACCTCCTTCCCCCCCCCCTGCACGCCATTATCTCAGCAATTCACCAGTTATCAGTGACCTGGCCAGTAAAGCCATGTCATGCCACGATACGAAATTCAGGGCCAGAGTGATTCCCCAATCAATGACAATGTGGAGGACAAACTTTACATAGCATTAGAGGAAGAAACAGTCAGAAATGATGATCAGGTAATGTGGCAAAAAAAGGTCAGGTATGGTGATGAGTTAGTGAGTGAAACAATGCTTATAATGCCTATATTACTGCTTGAAAACCAATATACTCTCGTACTATATATAAATTCGTACCAAGTAAATAAATAAATACCGTTTATGACTGGTGTGAAATAGTCATCCTCCCATAGAACTCGTTTTCTTTGGTGCCAGCCTGTTAGAAAACCCAGTAAGGTAAGGAGGTACTCCTACCTGTATCGAGTATTTTAAACCTCAGGTGAGCGATTTCTCTATTAATTTTCGATGTTTCTCACGAAAAGCAGAGGTTTGAGCCAAAAAAAAAAAAAATCCAAAAATGGTCAGGATAGGGGGGAGTCGGTGGTGGAAAAGTGGTCGGGATGGGGCGGGTTAATGCTTTCCAACTTCTCTTCAGTGTTCTCACAAGCACTGGAGCTATATACAAACTTTACTAACTGCTGTTACACTTATTGCTTAACAACACTTCACAGTTATTACAGTACACTTAATGCTTGACACTTCTCTGTTTTCTCAAGTTCCAATGATATACTAACTTCAGTAACCCGTCACTGTTTGCCACTGTTTTCACAAATACCAAAAAATATACAATCTTTACCAAAACCGACTGCACTTCACTCAGACTGAACTGAAACCCAACTGAACTCGTTCTAGTCTCCACACCATTTTGTATAAGCTTGATTAATCTGGAAACTTGTACATTTTTCCACATTTTGGTGTATTCTAGAGAGAGAGCACAGTTACCAACTCAGAGACAGCCCAAACCATGTCAAAGTCTTCTTACATTACATGACGCTCTAAATCATTTACCATATGAACTTAAATTACATAATTTAACAAGCAATCACGTAAATAAAACGCTATAGAGAAAATGATCACAAAAATAAATGCAGGCAAACTGGCAACTCTGACACTTACCGCTGCTAGCTACCGTACAGTAAACATCGAGAAGCGTTTTGAAGATAAGAGACTACCTAACTGGCAAATCCCCTTTCATAACACTACCCCCTCCCTAGTTCTTTGTCGTCCCGACAAAACTACATATTATACACAAACATAAACCTTCATCCTAATGAAACATCTAACTATACACAAAATAATCCTTCAACTTATCAGGTCTTCTTCTATTCCACTTTTGACGATGTCCTTGCTCCTCCATACAGTCCACATCTCCTTTAAAGGCTTGGTCCTCTTCTTGATTTGCTTCTTCTCTTGGGAAACTGTCGCCATCCTCTTGTACTTCAGCTCCTTGGTCCTCCTCAGCATCCTCAGCTGCAGGTGAGCACGATTCCTCGGAGACGTCCCAGCTGTATTATCCTGGCCCATGGTACTGCCACAGACTGTTCACGTGTACCACATTTGGGCGAGACTTCCTGCCTCCCCGAATCCGGTACGTTACATTTGATAGGCGGTCCAACACAGTGTAAGGCCCGTCCCATGGGTTCTGCAGCTTTGTCGACTCTCCCTTCTTTCGCTGAGGATTGTATAAGCAAACTTGGTCACCATCCTTGAAGCTCACCTCACTTGTCTTTGCAGCATACTTGCACTTCATCACCTCCTGAAAACTTGAGGGCTCCTTGCACTTAATGATGTACCTCAGCCATCCTTTCCTGGAGGTGCTTCACATAGCTGGTGGTGTCTGTAGGCAGCTCTTCACCTGGTGGTCTTCCCAGTAACAAGTCAACAGGTAAACGTAATTTGTGGCCCAACATCAGTTTTGCAGGAGTGTAGCCAGTAGACTCATGGGATGCAGACTGATATACCATAAGCAAAGCAGGTAATTTCTGGTCCCAGTCTGTTTGTCCATCAATGCAGTACTTGGCCAGTTCTTGTCCCAGGGTCCAGTTGAATTTCTCCACCATCCCATCAGACTGTAGCCTTAATGGAGTCGTCCTGGTTGTCTTGATCCCAATAACATGCAGCACTCACGGAACACAGCAGACTTGAAGTTTCTACCCTGATCTGAATGTAGCTCTTGTGGAATCGCAAAACAGCAGAAAAACTGATCAACCAACACCTGAACAACAGTCGCAGCCTCCTGACCAAGGATAGCATAGGCTTCTGGCCACTTTGTGAAGTAGTCCATGGTGACACATATATACCGGTTTCCTCTCGCAGTGAGTGGCGAAGGTTCAGGAATGTCCACCGTGACTCTTTCCCTTGGTGCACCCACTTGGTACAGCTGGCGAGGGTTGCAACCACATTTCTTGGGTCCCTTCTTGGCACAGCACCCCGCTGAGGGGGGTCACCTTGACGTGGTGGCGGGGCTTGAAGTGTGGTTGGCAATGCCACCTACTCAGGAGGCATGCCTACCTTTGTAGGGTTTGGTATTTGTCAGCCTCGTGGACCAAGCACACCCTACATCACTGGTGGAGGAGGTCTGCTGGTGATGTTAGTCCCTGCCCATTTGCCATCTAGGGCGGGACTGTTGCCTCCCCACAAGTTTGCCGTGCGTGGCATCCTGTAATGTTGGGAGACGGGAATCCTGGAGGTTGAGCGATGCTGCACGATGTGCTCTGCAGCTAGCAATACACCTCTTTGGTCCCTTATTCTGGCTAGACGGGCGGCCTGGTTGGGCCCGACCAGGTCAATCGGCTGGTCATGCGTTGGCTAGGGTCAAGTGGGCACTGGGGAGCCTGGTGGCTCCTATCGTCCTGGAGTCACCCTTGCCCAGGTTCCCCGGTGGTTACCGGCGTATACTCTCCCACTACCTCTGGAGTCGCTAGTAGTGCTATCCCTGGCATATAACTTCCCCTTGTTGGGCTCCATGGTGGGTGGAGGGGTGGGGGAATGAAGGTTTTTTGTGTTATTGATGGCTTTATCATCAAATACACCCGTTGATGACATTGCATCTACCCCTGGACTCTCTTCGGACTGCACATCCGTCATTGCCACACTGGAACCTTTTCAGGCCCCTGGTGACTTCTCACCAATGCCCCAGCATTCAACTGGGGGTGGTAGAAGATCCCGTCGGGTAGGTTTGGCTCCAAGGTTTGGCCAAGATGATACGAACCAGGAAAAATTCGTAAAGTATCTAGTGCTGAAACCCTCTGCAGGTGGTTCAATACTGGATACAGACATCTTTAATTTACACTGTGCAATTGTTTCTTCCTGTGGCCGCGAACCAATAATTTCTACCCAAGAGGATGGTAGCCTCCTAATTGAGGTTTCCTCCCCAGAAGAGAGCTCACGTCTCCAGACTCTGACCTCCGTTTCTGGTCACGGCATGTCCTGCATACCTCATGCCACCTTTAATCAGTGTAAGGGGGTCATTTACTCCTGGGACCTCCTGCGATACCCTGAGTCACGGTTATTAGAGGAACTACGTGCTTATGGTGTTGTAAAAGTTGACCGGGTACAGAAGAAGATCGATGGTATTCTGACCCCAACTCCGACGCTGTTTCTGACCTTTGACCGTTTAACGTTGCCTGCCTCAGTGAAACTTGCTTGGCTCTCTCTGCCTGTGAAGCCTTATGTTCCAAACCCAAAGTGGTGTTTCCACTGTCAGGGGTATGGACATGTTAGCAAATTTTGCTGACGTGCACTGGCTGGCCTTCCTGGTGTTTGTGTCTCCTGTGGCAAAATGAGTCATACGAGTGATTGTCCAGGACCCCTTAAATGCTATCACTGTGGGGTCCTCATGCTGTATCTTCCAAAAACTGTCCTTGGTACTGCCTTGAAAAGGAAGTTTTGAGCATTCGCGCACGTGAGAAGGTTCCCTTTCCAGAAGCAAAGAGGAGGGCCCAGACTCTCTTCTTTCAGCCTGGAGTTACTTATGCTTCTGTCCTTTCTGGGGCACCTGTACGTCGTTCTGTGTCCCAGAAGTTGCCACGACCTTTTACAGTGATCACTTCCACAACTACTGATTTGACGGATGCTGTTAACCCAGGAATTACTGATACTTGTGTGACTGATTCTCATCCACCCACTGCTCCAACTGTCTCTGCCTCCACTTCAGTGGCTGACGGTTTACGCACTTCTGTGGTGGTGGCAGATGTACACGCTGACGAGACTCATTCTCCCTTGTCCAGTATGAACGAGGCTCCCTCTGTATCCAGCAAACGTCATCGTAATTCTTCAGTCCTCGGAGCCTGAAAGCCGCCCACCTAAGGTTTCTGTTGTCAAACCTTGTATCAACCTCTCTACTGTTCCCTCTGCCTGTAAGGCTGAGAGGTCTAGCCAAATGGAAGCTGCTGGTGGTGGTTCACCTGTAGTCAGGTCCCCACCTGGGGATGGTGTTGGAGAGACCGTTGATGCGTCCGTTCTGAAAAGTACAATGTCAACCTTGCAGGGTTCTAATCCTGTCGACTCTGTTTCCACTTCTGGAGCTTCTAATGGTGACACTGGCCATCCCACATTACCCAAGGCGGCCTCCAAGCCTCTATCCAAACCGAATGTTATTCCACCTCAAAGGAAGAGTGTTGTAAAACTTTCCTCTTCCACGTCCTCACGTTTGCCCACGGATGTTCGACATAAAGCATGGGTTCCTGGTGCTGGACAGTCTCTTACCAAGGGCCTTCCTAAGCATCATTCCAAACCCGCTCGCATATCAGGAGGTGTACAGTCCCGCACTTAATCATTTTCCCCTCCACTATGGGTTCTATCATCCAGTGGAATTGTCGGGGTTTACGTGCTAATATGAGGAACTGTGTCATCTAGTTTCTCAATTTACTCTGCTATGCATGTGTATCCAAGAGACCATGGTTGGTGATACTGCTCCTGCTAGTCCTTCTGGCTACAATGCTTTTTATTCTGATCCTGTGCTGGGCCAAGGTCGTCATGGAGGTGCTGCTATCTTCCTTCGCCAGGATATTCCATATAGTCATCTGGATATTTCCAGTCCCTTGCAGGCAGTTGCTGTTCGGATGTTTTTACGTCGGCAGTATACAGTTTGCAGTCTTTATCTACCCCCTAGTGCAACTGTTGACAGGGTGGATCTGGAACTCCTTATTCATGGCCTTCCTTCTCCCTTTCTGTTACTAGGCGATATGAATAGTCACCATCCACTATGGGGAAACAGTGAGGCCAACCTTCGGGGTGTTATGCTGGCCTCTTTAGTGGGAGATGAGGAGTTAGGCATTTTAAACTCCAATATAATGACTTATTTCCATAGCCAGACAGGAACTTTTACTTCCATTGATTTGTCCTTATATTCAGCTGATGCTCTTATAGATTTTAACTGGGATGAGTTGCCAGACCTGTATGGCAGTGACCATTTTCCGTTACTATTAACTGCTAGTGCTGGTGGACCTCAGCCACGTCTTCCTCGCTGGCTTCTGGATAAGGCTGACTGGCCATATTTCAGGGAATTAAGTTCCATTTCCCTTTCTGTCAATGAGTTTGGCTGTCTTACGGAGGCTGTGTCATATTTCAATACCGTGCTGCACTTAGCAGCCCTATTATCTATTCCAAAAACAAAGGGTCAGTTTCCTAAACGTCCGGTTCTTTGATGGAACTCGGAGTGCAGTTCCGCAGTGAGAGCCAAACGAGTCGCCTTCTCACGACTTTGTCGTCACCGTGGAGATCCTCAGTATCTGGTGGCGTATCAGAGGGCACGAGCTCATATGAGGCGGGTCTTAAAGGAGGCCAGGCGTTCGTCCTGGAAGGGTTATGTTTCCTCCATCAATTCGGGGACTTTCATCACCCAGGTGTGGAACCGGGTAAAGAAAATTTCAGGTAAATTTACTGTTCCATCCCCTCCTGTTTTATCTGCACCAGGTGGAACTGTGGCTGTACCATTTGCTGTTGCAGAGTTGCTTGCTGATCATTTTCCCAGTGTGTCAAAGAAGGATGCAGATACACCTTCGGCTTGCCACCATCGGTGCCTAGAATCTCGTGCTCTCAGTTTTGCCTCTGCTGGGGGAGAGCCTTACAATGTTCCATTTTCAATTTTTGAACTCCAGTCGGCTCTGTCGCAGTGCCATGATTCCTCTCCTGGTTTTGATGATATTCCTTATGCCTTTTTAGGCCACTTGTCTGATGAGTCCCTGTTGTTTTTGCTTTCACTGTTTAATAAGATCTGGTGTTCTGGGGAGTTTCCGGCTTGTTGGGGTGTTGCTGTAGTTATCCCCATCCCCAAACCAGGTAAGGACCACCTACAGGCGAAAAATTTTCAGCCTATTTCTTTTACGTCTTGTATATGTAAAGTTTTGGAAAAGATGGTCAATGTTAGGCTTGTGTGGTTTTTAGAGAGAGGTGACTTCTTATCCCCTGCCCAGTATGGTTTCCGAAAAATGCGATCTACCTCTGATGCATTATTGTCCTTGGAATCTTCTGTCTGTGAGGCTTTTTCCACTAACCAACACCAGTTCACGGTCTTCTTTGATCTGGAAAAGGCATATGACACTGCATGGCGTCATGGTATTTTACTCTCTTTTCATGAGTTTGGTCTTTGTGGGCGCTTACCTGTTTTTATTCAACAGTTTTTATCTAACTGAATTTTAAGGGTGCGAGTGGGAGGAGAGCTTTCTAATGCCCGAGCACTAGAAGATGGAGTACCACAGGGGAGTATCCTTAGTGTTACTCTGTGCGCTGTAGCCATTAACAGCGTCATCAGTGTACTTCCTGATGGTGTACGAGGATCACTGTATGTCGATGACCTCTCGATTTCCCTCACTGTGTCTAGAATGTCTCTGATAGAGAGGAAGTTGCAGCTGGCTCTCAATAGAATTTCTGACTGGGCAGAAACACGCGGTTTCCATTTTTCTTCAGCAAAGACAGTGGCTACACATTTTTGTCGTCTTCGAGGAGTCCACCCAGACCCTGACTTGTATCTCTATGGTAGAAGAATATCATGTGTGGAAGAGACGCGGTTTCTGGGTCTTCTGTTTGATAGAAGATTAACCTGGGTTCCTCATATTCGTTCTGTTAAGGTGGCTTGTCTTAAAGCTTTGAGTCTTTTGAGGGTTTTAGCTCATACCTCTTGGGGTGCTGACCGTCAGACCCTCCTTCTCTTGCATAGGTCTCTTATTCTTCCTAAACTTGAATATGGGTGTGAGGTCTACTCCTCTGCAACAGATGCCCACCTCCGGATGTTAAATTCTGCGCATCATGCTGGTGTACATCTGGCAACCGGGGCATTGAGATCATCCCCAATTCCAAGTTTGTTGGTAGATGCTGGTGTACTCCCCTTGGACTTGCGACACCACTTGCTAATGATGAGGTGTTGGTATCGTCTTCACCACATTCCAGACTCAATTTCTTGTGGCATTGTCTCACAGGATTCCCGATCTTCTGTTTTTAAGACCCGTCCTAATTTCCCAAGGCCATTTGGTTACAGGGTCCGGTCTGTTATGCTAGCCCTCTCTCTCCCAAGACTGGCAATTTGTCCACATCGGATCCCAAGGGTGGGTTCTTGGCTACTCCCTTGCGTGACATTCTGTAGGTCCGTTGTTGAAAAAAATGGCTCACTTCCCTCTCAGGTGTACCTCTCTCTCTTTCTAGAACATGCCTCCATTCATGAGGGTTCTGTCCCCATCTATACTGACGGGTCTAAGACTAATAATGGAGTAGGATTTGGTGTTGTCTTCTCTTCCTTTAGTAGGGGTAGTAGCCTTCCTGGCATCACTTCAGTGTATACAGCAGAACTGACTGCAATTTTATATGCTCTTAAAATCATTTTTACTCTCCCCCAATCCGTTTTTGTGATTTTTAGTGACTCGCGTAGTGCTTTGTCTGCACTGGAGTCTTTTAATGCATCCCATCCATTGGTTTTATAAATTTTAGAGTGGCTTTTTCTTCTTGGCCATCGTGGCCGCCGTGTAGACTTATGTTGGGTTCCTGCACATGTTGGTGTGGCGGGCAATGAGAGGGCAGATACTTTAGGTAAAGCTGCGTCTTCTCAACAGCCCCCAGCTGACTACCCACTTCCTGTTTCTGATGTAACACCTTACTTGCGGTATGCAATTCGTATGTGTTGGCAGAGACACTGGGATGGTGTTTCTCACAATAAACTAAAAGAAACCTTTCAGAGAGTGGTTGTGCCAAGGGTTCTTCCCTCTATGTCTCGGCGACTGGAGGTGGCACTTGCTAGGCTTCGCATTGGGCATTCTCGGTTTACACATGGGTTCCTCTTGTGTGGTGAAACTCAACCATACTGTGATGACTGCCTTGTTCCCCTTACTGTCCGTCACTTGCCGGTCGAGTGTCCGAGTCTGGGGGGCCTGTGTCAGAGGTTCTTTCATAGGCATGGGGGAGCAGATGGTGCCTACTGTTTGTCCTCGATGCTTGGTGAGGCCTCTAACGATTTTACTGATGTTTTTAGTTTTCTTCAGGAGGCGGGCCTCCTTCCACTTTTATAAGTAATTGTTATTTTATAAACTATTCTTTTATTATTTTTAGTGTTTTATTCCTAATAACAGATATTAACTTTATTTTGAATAGGCACTTTTTATTTTGTCATGTCTTCTACTTTGTCATCCAGCGGCATATGACCCTGGCAGTTGCGCCGCCAGATTGTAATTATTTTCAATCAATCAATCTTGGCACAGCACACATCACAGGCCCGACACCACTCCTCAACATCCTGACACATGCCGATCCAGTAGCTCTTTCGCAGCCGGTTTAGAGTTTTCTTCACTCCCAGGTGCCCACTAGTGATCTGGTTATGGGACTCATCCAAATCTCTGACCTCATCTTCTTCGGAACCACCAGTTGCCAATACTTGCTGGGGCCATTGGGTATCTCCCACTGATGCTCCAGTAGTCCATTGTTCAATTCAAGAAGGTCCCACTGACTCCAGCAGCTCTTGGTTGCAGGGCTTAATCTGGAAACTTCTTCCCAAAATGGTTGCACTATACTCCACTGCAGCCACTCTTGCATTGGTTGTAAATCTGCATCCTCTTCAGGTCTTCTTCATCTGATGCTGGCCCTGTCACAACAGCACGGTGGCATTTCTTCCTATGATTCCCATTCTTACTGCACTGCATGTTGTCTGTTCTTCCGTCTTCACTGACACTATTCATCAAGGTACTCCTGCATTTCAGTGGTGGGTCTTCCGCATCCTTCTTCTTATCATCCCAACCGTTCTGATCCGCAAGTAACTCAAACTGTGCACAGTAAGCTTCCCAAGATACTCAACCATCAAATTCCTGAGGTTTCTTTTTAATTGGATCCCATTATAGCCATGCCCTTCACTGGTTTGGGCCTGAAAACTGGGGCATCATCATTAAGGCCAGGTCTTAAAACTTGTGCATTCTGATTATTCAACCCTGTAATGCTATCTTTAGATGCTTGGGATCCGTCAAGATTCACCGTACACTGTCCATTCCATGTATATGCTCTCTGTACACTAACCTGAGGCTCAGCAGTGCAATATTTCTCTACAGCCTCAAGTTTCTCACTAATTATCCTCACATGGTCAACTACATGCTTCAACTGGTTATCTATATGCTGTTTACACTCCATCACATTATATGCTTACCTCATACTTCTGCTGCTCTAGCTTGGCATCTACTTCCTCCTTAAGCTGTTGTTGTTCTTCCCTTATTTTCCCCATGAATGCATCTGGCTGTCCTTGCACCCTCAGCTGTACTTCCCTCCGTTGCTCCTGTAATACCTCTTGAAGTTGTTCATACAGTTCTTTTTGTTCTTCACGTTGTGCCTCTAGTTGTTCATTATTTGCCTTCAGTAGTACACCTCGTGCCTGCACTAGTTCTTTGAGTTTGTTCTTCGAGTTCTTTAGTTAGTGCCTGAAATTGTACTTTGATTTCGTTTCTGAGCTCTTTTGTTTGGGCCTGTAACTGTGCTTGGAATTTTTTCTGTCCTTCATTCTGTTCCTGTAATAGCTTCAAAATTGTTGCCAGGAAAATTTCCTTCCTGCCCAGCTTGAGGCCTTGTTTGCACACCTCCTGCTTCCATGTCGAAGGTTAGACTCATTGCAGCACTGAAGTTATCCCACTCCTGACACCAGTGTTGCGTCCTCACCCCACACTGCCACAGGCTCCAACAGCAGTAATACAGTACAGGAGGAACATTGCCCAGTGAGTTGTTCTTCCTATGGTCAGCCTTAGGTGTACAGTACACAAGATCAGCTGAGGCAAAAATAAACACTGGCTCCTTAAAGTTCACTGCCTTTACTTTCCAAATAGTTTCACTTAACCCGTCACGTCCTGAGCTATTTCGCACCTCCGACACCCCCCAATCCCGAGGTATTTTCGGAATTTTTTTTTTTGGCTAAAACCTCCACTTTTGGTGAGAAACATCGAAAATTCATAAGGAAATCACTCACTTGAGGTTTAAAATACTCGATCTAGGTAGCAGTACCTCCATACCTTACTGGGTTTTAAAACAGGCTGGCACCAAAGAAAACGGGTTCTATGGGAGGGTAACTATTTAACACCACTCATAAACGGTATTTGCTTATTTACTTGGTATGAATTTATATGTAGTACGAGAGTACATTGGTTTTCAAACAGTAATATAGGCATTATAAGCATTGTTTCACTCACTAACTCATCACTATACTTGACCTTTTTTTGCCACATTACCTGATCATCATTTTTGACTGTTTCTTCCTCAAATGCTATGTAAACTTTGTCCTCCACATTGTCATCGATTGGGGAATCACTCTGGCCCTGAATGTCTTTATTGGCCAGGTCACTGGTAACAGGTGAATTGCCGAGACAATGGCGTGCAGGGGGGTGGGAGGTTATGTGGTGTAAGGCATTGTCTCTACTTGGCATCTTGTAGAGGAAAAGAAGAAGGTGTCCCGTGTATACGTACGAAAAATCATGCGCAAAAATTGAAAATTGCGCAAATTATGAACCTTGCAATTGGGCAATGTACCAGTACGTAGTCAGGACTGGCAAATGCAAAATGTTGCAACATATCCATACGTCGACGGGACGTCTTGGGTTAATGCTTTCCAACTTCTCTTCACTGTTCTCACAAGCACTGGAGCTATATACAGACTTTACTAACTGCTATTACACTTATTGCTTAACAATACCTCACAGTTATTACACTTAATCCTTGACACTTCACTGTTTTCTCAGGTACCAATGATATACTAACTTCAGTAACCCGTCACTGTTTGCCCCTGTATTCACAAGTACCAACATTATAGTCTTTACCAAAGCTGACTGCACTTCACTCAAAGTGAACTGAAACCTGACTGGACTCGTTCTAGTCTCCACATGATCTTATATAAGCTTGCATTACTCTCAAAACTTCTACATTTTTCCACATTTGTGGTGTATTCTAGAGAAAGAGCACAGTTACCAACTCAGAGACAGACCAAAACATGCCAAAGACTTCTTACATTACATAACACTCTAAGCCATTTATATACCATACGAACTTAAATTACATAATTTAACAAACA
Source organism: Coenobita brevimanus (assembly GCF_032717465.1). Lineage (NCBI taxonomy): Eukaryota > Metazoa > Arthropoda > Malacostraca > Decapoda > Coenobitidae > Coenobita > Coenobita brevimanus. Next base: position 5,030,342 of record NC_136986.1, on the reverse strand, counting down.
ATCACTTAAGTAAAAGATTATAGAGAAAAAGAGCACAAAAATAAATGCATAACTTACGAGACAACTATGCTCACAAACAGCTAGCAGGCATACTGACAACTCTCTCACGTACTAATGCTAGCTACCGTACGGTATACATCGAGAAACGTCTCGAAGATACGAGACTACCTAACTGCCAAATCCCCTTTCATAACAATACACTTGCATATGCAGCAAACAGTAAGGTACGGTTCATGACAGGAACGCATTGTACTTTCGTGTTTTTCATCTCGAGGAAATCTTTGCTGAAGTCGCTTTGAAAAGAATTACTGGACTCTCTCCCTTTGCCATGCAACCATCTTCGTCAGTTCTACCTACTTCTGCATTTCCAATGTATCCTTAAAAACTGCCCAATTACATATTTTTGCATCTGTATTAAATCAGATCGCCCACCATCTGCACAGTGTTTAATGCTGTCTTCAGGTGACACTACAGTGACTGACAACCCAAATGGTTTCGTGTAGTCCAAACAACCACATTAAGGCTTGGCAGTCTACTGGTGAAAGTACTACGATCGCATGTGGCCTGTAAGACAACCGAGGAGTGTTTCGAGTTTATGGGCAGGCTGTGGCAGAGATGGGAGAGAAGTGGCCTGCAGTCCTACTGGACCTAGGTTCGAATCCCAGTTTCACTAATGTTCAGTGATAGCTCTTCAGGACTTTGACTTTCAACAGCTGAGTGCTCCACTCTGGCTTCACACTTATTAACAATAATGTAGATGTGTGTGTGACTACCTTTCGGTCTATTTAATGTGGTTGCTTGCTTCAGCATTAGCAATCCTCCAAGTATTTGTCAGAGCAATTTAGTTCTATGACTTCCTTTAATTTTTCTACACGATCCTTCTTTTTATAAAACAATAAAAACTTGGAAATTCTTCCTGGTCCGTTATCAATGTTTCCATTCTTTGTAGTCGAACTAACATGCTTTGGGGCCACACTTTATGCCAGTGGAAGTAATCTATATTAATCTTAACTGCTTTGCAAAAGGATAGATTTATTGAGATTAATGTATCATGTACTTGCCGTCATCATGTACTGATGGAAAAATAGCCACCAAAAACCACTTACAAACAATAATAAGTGACCAGTACACTTAAATTTAAAAAAAAGTTTGGAAATATATGAAATATTTGAGGAACAATTATGAGTATTAAACTCCAAAATAAAACAATAAATGGACCTGAGTTAAATGTGTGTCCACACTGTGACCTGAAGAAGGCTATAAAATATACTTGGTAACTTTGACCCTTCAGGTTTTCTGGAAAGGAGGATAGGGTGTTGCAGGAGGACGACGAAACACTCTGACTGTAGAGACCGGTCCTTTATTTACATACTGCTTCTCCATACATGCTAGATGACAAGAGGGAGATGGGACTTGTTCCAGCCTGGGCAATACTTGGACACTGCGTAAGAAAACAGACAATGGCCATGCTGGATCCAGTGTCAGAAGTAAAATACTCTGCCAGAACTTGAATAAAGTCCACTCCCAGACTTATATCCATAACTTGCTCTAAGCCTGCTTCAAGACTCATTCCAAAACTTGTTCCAAAACTTGTTGCCCTGAAAGGGTTAGAACTTTCAAGTAGTTTCAAGCAAAATGATAAGATAAAAGTATTATACTTTTGTGAAAAAAAAAAATAAAACTTTACATACGAATATTCCAAGGAATTAGATAATGCAGCCACCCTTTGATCACCCTAAGCTCTAGGTGCTAGGATGATACTGCATAGGATATGGATTCATCACCCTATTCTATAATTGAAACACACATTCTAGTATCACGGTGGCGTACGTGACTACCTAGCCTTACCCCAGGGCGTAAAAAAATGCTGGCACAAGCAGATTTCTGTCTCTCCTCACCCACACTGAGAGAGCTGCTCTGCACTCTTCTCATATCTAACAATTTCTAGAGCAGATTTCACTTTCAAAACATTACTAGCATAGGCACAATACAATCAAAATACCTTTTAGGGAAACAGAAGTCGGTTCTCTAACTCATACTAGGGACTAGAAGAAGAAAAGCTCCATGCAGGAGGCGGCAGTACTGCCCCTCACAAATCAAAACATAGAGAGAGCTGGCATCTCGTTTTCCCTTCTCCCTTTAGGGATCCTTACAATAAATGAACTTTTAAACTGCATATGATATTTCTCTAAGAAGTGTGGATATATATCACAAAATGTATAGAAACTCACTGGTAAAATATTAGCCTCAAGTGTCATCGTTCAACTGAAAAAAAATAAATACTGAATCGATGTGGATAATACACAACATTAGCGTATAAATGTATAAAAAGATGGGATGTTACAGTGCAAAGTGCAAACATATTAATGGCATTAATTTCCAACTATCCATTTCAGAGGCGGAGTTGCGCTGTTTATCGCAAATATCTCCTAAACGAATCGTTGGATCAGTATGGTATTTCAACACACTACTTTTGACATCCGGGCCTAATTTATGACCCTTAAACCATATTGCTATTTATGTTATGTGAGGAGTTTACTCGTGAAAAATAACAGAAAGTCGAGTAGTCATGTTGACGCATTCGAAGGAAAGTGTTGCCCCCCCAACACCCTCCCAAACTATTCCTTAACTACCCCTACTTCTCCCCCTTCTCGTCCTCGTTATCCCTCCTATTCTCCCCGAGCTCCTCGCCTCCTTCATCACTCTTGTGTCCCTCCCTCATTATCCCAGCACTGTATTATAATGTAAGAATGTTATGTAATTGTAGACGTATTGATATGATTATTTGCAATGGATGCAAGTCGTATTTCGCGTAGAAAGTACTGTACATCAGGATGATTACGTACATGTAATAGAAGCTATGCCTATATGTTTGCAGTGTTTATGGTCAACCATTGAAAATCACGAATTACAAACTGTATCACTTGTTGCCTGAACCTTCTCGGAGAAGTTATTACTATTATTACAATACTGTGTATTCATCCTAAAATGTGAACATGGTCCAGTTGATATATATATTGTTAAATAATATTACTAATGTATGATAAGTATATACATACTGTCATATTCAAATATTATGTATGCAAGTAGAATGAAAAAAGAAAACGGAAGTGCAAAGATGTGAGAGGGATGGTGTGACTGGGAGTGAAGAGGGAAACGGGGAGGGGGTGAACGCGATATTGGGGGGTAGGGAAGGAATGGTCAGAGGGTTGTTCAGGGTGTTAGTGGAGGAGCTACCCCACACAGTCGCACTCGTCCGATTTTGTATAACACCTTAGATTTGATGACTGGATTAGGCTTAATATCCTTCAGTAAACTCCTAATGTAACATATGTAGCAGTATGGTTTAAGGGTCATAAATTAGGCCCGGATGTCAAAAGTACTGTATTGAAATATCATACTGATCCAACGATTCGCTTAAGAGATATTTGCGAAAAAAAGCGCAACTCCGCCTCTGAAATGGATAGTAGTACAATCCACTCACCTATATCTAACAATTGAACGAGGCTTAGAATCATATATGTAGATATTACTATTATTATCTGCCACAATAGCTGTCTCAGCAAAATTATCCACCTCTTTCTTAACCAGGGGGGGCGCGGTAGCACAGTGGTAGCGCGCTGGACTCGTAATCGGGGGGATTGCGAGTTCGAGCCTCGCCCGGGCTGCCGTGCTGGGAGTGGTAGCTCGCTCCTGTAACCCTAGCGGGTCTATATAGTCCAATACAGGGCTTAACTCGGGGGAACTCCATTTCTCCCATTTTTTCTTAACCAGGTGAGTGGCAACATGTTTGGCAATACTCTTATTCCTTGTGAAGTTCTCCATGATTATAAGTTCTCCCAGCTTAGTAAAATCCATATTAATTTTCTTTTAGAGTGCTACCACTGATCAAAAGCTTTAAGTACTCAAAGGAGTGCACCATAGCACCAGTCGAACAGGGCGGTACTCCCAAGGTGGAAGGCAAGCTGCTGATAGGGATAGCTGGAGCTCCCGTTTCACCAGCCCAGAAGCTGGTCCTGATCATTGCGCTTTGCTGAACATTTTCAGTGCTCTCACTTACACAGAGATTAGGCCACCATGCTTTCATACAATCTCTACCTTCAACTGTCTACACCACACTACATGCACATTAGATGTCATACCTATTTCCATTCAGCCTTAGCAATGGCCGCTACATAAACATCAGCAAACGCAATGGTATCTCTGATTGCCACCACTGCCAGGGTAGGACTAGCAGCACAGCGTCCTCTCACTGCTATCAAGTGACTGTGCCGACAGCGACAATTGCAAAAACAGTTCATCCTCTTCAGCAGAGAAGCGCAGGTTCGGCCCTATACTTCACCAGTATACATGGTAATAGTACCAATTTGAATTCAGTTCACTTTTTTTTTTCAATTTGTATCCGCTCTAGCTCTGTTCCTCACAGAATCCCAAATATCTCCCTCTACTGAAATATCTATATTTTGTTCTCCTGGTTACCATCTCCCCCTTGTGGCAGCAGGGACACAATCTGGCCGCACTATGGGGTGGTACTACTACTCTGCAGCCAAGTTTTTGTTAGGAAGAATACTTCCACCGTATTCCCTGCGTGTCATAAAAGGCGACTAAAGGGGGCGGGGTGAGGGGACTAGGGACCCCCTCCTCTGATTTTTAGTTCCTAAAAACAGACAGGCCATAAAAAGGGATGGGGGACTGAGTTATCCCCGTACCTTGAAAATTGGGTCTATCAATGTGCGTGGATGTAGTACGATTGAGGCTAAAAGGGAGGAGATTGGGAGAATGTTTGTGAGAAGAAAGTTAGATGTGTTACCTTTGAATGAGACAAAGATGAAAGGGAAAGGTGAGTCTAAGTTTGGAAGTGTGAATAGAAGATTGTTAGGTGTTGACAGAGGAAGGGCAAGAGAAGGTGTGGCCTTGTTAGTGAGTCCGGAAATACAGCAGTGTGTGATTCAATGGAAGGAGGTGTCATCCACATGGATGTGGGTGAAGGCGAAATTTGAACGTGGGTTATGGGTATTTGTGAGTGCATATGGGCCTGGTAGTGAAAAAGATGAAGAAGAGAAGGAAGTCTTTCTGGAATGATGTTGATGAGTGTATGCAGAGTTTTGGAGCGAATGTGAATGTGGTAATGAAGGGAGATGTGAATGCTAAAGTGGGAAATGTAGCAGTTGAAGGTGCAGTTGGAATGCATGATGTGCCTGGAAGAAATGAAATTGGGAAAAGAATTATATGGATGTGCATTGAGCGAGAGATTGTGATTGGGAATACTTTGTTTGAGAAGAATGATATTTATAAGTATACATGGGTGAGACAGCAAGGTGGAAGGGTTGTTCATAGAGAATTGATGGACTATGTGGTTGTGTCCAGGAATGTAATGGGGAGATTGTTGGATGTGAGAGTTTTGAGAGGGGAGGGTGGGGGTATGTCTGACCAGTACCTGGTGGAGGGAAAGTTGAGAGTAGGTAAAAAGATGGGTGAGAGCTAGGAGAGCTAGGTGTGAGGGTTTGAGAGTGAGTGATTTGGTAAAACAGAGAAAAATTTGGGGTATCAGGAGAAATTGACAGATGAGTGGAACGCAGTGATAGATCAGGAGAATGGCAGTGTGGAGGAGGAATGACAGTTGTTTAAGAGTGCTGTGGTGGGGTATGCAGAAGAGGTGTACGGTCTGAAACGAATGGGTGGTGGTGTAAGAAAGGGAAGTGAATGGTGGTGTGAGGAAGTAAGTATGGCTGTGGCTGAGAAGAGACGTGCATATGAAGTGTGGCTGCAGAGGAGATATGAGGTGTCATGTGAAAGGTATAAGGAGAAGAGGATTAGGGCGAGAAGGGCTGTGCTTGATTCTAAAGTGGCAGCAGATGAGAGGTGGGGTAGGCGGTTGACAGAATTTTCAACAGAATAAGAAAATGTTTCGGAAGGAGGTGAAGAGAGTATGAAGGGGAGAGTCTGGGAAGGAAGAGCGGTTAAAGGCAGAGGATAGAAGGATGTTAAATGAGATGGATGCTGTAAGGAAGAGATGGGCAGAGTATTTTGAAAGATTGTTAAATGTAGAGGAGGAAAGGGAGGCTGAGACTGTGGTAGATGGAAGGGTGCAAGGAATACATGTGTTGGGAGAGTTGAATGATTCTTTGATCACGGTGGAGGAAGTGCAGGAGGCAGTAAAGGACATGAAAACAGGAAAAGCTGCAGGTATGGATGTGTGTGCTGTGGAATGTCTGAAAGGTGGTGGAGTGACTATTGCTGACTGGTTAGGAAGATTGTTAAATGTGTGCTTTGTGCAAGGTATGGTGCCAATTGACTGGGCACTTGCTTGTGTGGTCCCGTTGTATAAAGATAAGGGTGATAAGTATAAATGTACTAGCTTTAGGGGTATAAGTATGTTGAGTGTTGTAGGTAAGGTGTATGGTAGTGTTAATTAAGAGAGTTAGAGAGGGTGCAGAGGGAGTGATTAGTGATGAGCAGTGTGGCTTTAGGAGAGGGAGGGGATGCGTGGATCAGGAGTTTGCTGTGATACATGTATGTGAAAAGTATTTAGCGAAAGGTAAGGATGTGTTTTGGGCATTTATAGATTTATAGAAAGCGTATGATAAAACTGATAGGGAGGGTTTGTGGACTGTTTTAAGATTGTATGGACTTGATGGTACGTTAATAAAAGGAATGAAAAGTTATTAGATAAATAGTACAGCGTGTGTAAGAGTGGGAAATATTGTGAGTGATTAGTTTCCTGTAAGAGTGGGTCTGTGGCAGGGATGTGTGATGTTGCCTTGGTTGTTTAATATTTATATGGATGGTGTTCTAAAGGAGGTGAATGCAAGAGTGTTAGGTGGAGGTCTGAGTCTGGTGAATGTTGATGGTAGAGAGTGTAATCTGAAGCAGCTGCTGTTTGCGGATGATACAGCACTGGTGGCTGATTCAGAGTAGAGATTGAGAGTTGGTAGAGGAGTTTGGACGTGTGTGTGAAAGGAGGAGTTTGAAAGTAAATGAGAAGAGGAGTAAAGTGATGAAGTGTGCGAGGTTGTTAGATGGTAGGAGGATGAAAGTAGTTTTGAATGGTGAGTTGTTTCAGGACGTAGTTTTGAGTATATAGGGTCACATGTTGCTGTGGATGGAAGAATAAATCAGAGGTGAAGTTTACAGTGAATGAAGTCGGAAAGGTGCTGGGAGGAATGAAAAAAGTGTTTAGATGTCGTTCGCTTAGAATGGATGTAAGGAGAAGGCTGTATGAGAGTGTTGTGGTACCGACTGCATTATATGGGGCTGAAACATGGAATGTGGGTGTAGCAGAGAGGGAAAGTTTGAATATAATGGAGATGAGGTGTCTGAGGAGTAGGTGTGGAGTGACGCGTATGGATCGAGTGAGAAATGATGAAGTACGAAGTAGAACTGGAGTTGTCTGGGGGATGGCTGATCGATTTAAGCACAGGGTGTTGCGATAGTTTGGGCATATGGATAGAATGGATAATGAGCAACTGGTGAAAAAGTTACCTAGATCTGATGTGAGAGGTGTGAGGCTGAGAGGAAGACCACGACTAGGATAAATGGATAGTGTGAAGAGAACGTTGGATGCGAGAGGGATGTCTGTTGAGCAAGGAAGAGTGGCTGTGTGTGATAGAAATGACTGGAGAGAAATTGTGTATGAATAAATGATGATGCAGCCCTGAGGGGATATTCTCCTGCATTTTGTCTGATCAGCTGATCAGGTCAGGTGCGGGTAAGGGGATGGGTCCATTATGATGTGGCAGGGGTAAACCAGCTCTGCTATCGGGCCCTGCTGCAGATGTCACTGATTGCACTGCACAATTGACCCTCGTGCGATGTGGTGCGGTGAGGATCTGTCCCTTCCCCCCATGGGGCTAAGATGCGAATGAATGTGTTTGAGTGGAGGAGTTAATTGGAAGTGTGTTGTCCTGTCTCGGCTACCTCCCTTTCCTTGGGGGAAGCAGCCTAGGTATACAGTATAGATGGTTACCGGTAGGTTACCATCTCCTCACAAACTTCTGTAACAAGGGTGGCACATATTGTTACATCAAATCTGAATTTGCAGTTGCCAATGTTTGACCTTCACTGCAAGTAATTTTGATTATTTACTGTATAAACTAAATTATCTCAATATTACCAATTATATCTATATACAGCAGTCTATCGCTCTCCCAACACACACAAACTTACCCTTAGCATTGAAATTACCGTTTTGGGTGATGTTAACATACATAATATAGAATGGTTACTGCATTCAGCCAGGACTGACGATACTGGTCTAGAACGTGAGCTGGTCGCATAATCGTTTAATCTGACACAGTTGGTAAAGCAGCCAACCTGAATACCAGATAATCCTGACCGTAACACTTATCTCTTGGATTTATTCCTGACAAATAATCCACATCAATACTGGATAGAAGTACTGTCACCATTGGGATGCTGTGACCACAATCTCATCAATGCCTCATTAGTCAGCTCCTCCAAACCTCCCTGTTCTGAACCAGTCAGGGTGACCCAGTGGCACGTTGATAGGGCAGACCGAGATGGATTCAGAAATGATCCTGCTGACATTCCATTACAGTCTGTCTTCTCTACTGACATCGAATCTACCAGGCCTACATTAATGACAATAGAAGCTGGTATGGAACTGTTCATACCAACTTAACAGTTCAGTAACAGATCGGACTCCCCCAAATGGTTTGATGGCAATTGTGCCACAGCAATGGCCCGAAAATCATTAGCATATAACTCTTTCTTAAAATAAATAACATCTGAATTACTCAGCCAATTTAAAATTGCCAGAAACCATGCAAAAGCAGTAATAAATCGCTAAATCAAACTTTCTTTAGAACGAAGCAGCCAAACTACTAAACAGGCCCAGTGACAAGGGAATATTCTGGTCAACTATCAGTTCTTTCATTAATAACGTTAACAAGCCATCACCCATTCCCCCACTAGAGCTCCCCATATCTTGCTTCTGTTCTAGTTAAATTACTTAGACTATGCATACGTACTTCTTCATACCCTAGTTCATGGAAAGAAGGCAATATCCACCCAATTTCGAAGATAGAAGTTTCTCTGACCCCTCTGATTACAGACCAATAGCTGTCACGTCTTCTCATGGTAAAGTATTAGAAACTGCAATGATTAAGCACATAGTTCAACATCTTGAACCCAACAGCTTAATTTGTGATACACAGTATCCTTATCACCACGAAAGATACACCATTGATATACTAGGTCTCCTGATTCTCACCATCCATCAGTCAATGACCAACATGGAGAAACTCATGCAGTAGCCTTTGATATTTCTAAAACTTTTGATATAGTTTGGCTCCATTCCCCGCTATCCAAACTCCGTTGCTATGGAGTAAAGTCTTTTGTTCCTCTGATTTCCTCTTATCTCAATGACAGAAATATAGGCCTAAAAATAGATTATGTTCCAGTTTCAACTCATTTAACTCCGGCGTGAACAAGGATCAGTTCTGGCTCCAACCTTATTCCTAATTCTTATTAACGATCTCTTATCTGTTACCCAGAATCCCATCCATTCATATGCAGGTGACTCAACACTTCACAGTTAATTCACACTTAACCCGCCCCATCCCGACGTTTTCTGGGCAGTGGTACGCCCCAGTCCCGACATTTTTGGACCAATTTTTTTCTAGGCTCAAACTTTCGCTTTTGGTGAGAAACATCGAAAATTCATAGCGAAATCGATCACCTGGTTTAAAATACTCGATCCAGGTACGAGTACCTCCTTACCTGACTGGGTTTTCTAACAGGCTGGCACCAAAAAAAACGAGTTCTATGGGAGGGTAACTATTTTATCCACTCATAAACAGTATTTATTTATTTACTTGGTACGAATTTATATGTAGTACAAGAGTATATTGGTTTTCAAACAGTAATATAGGCATTATAAGCATTGTTTCACTCACTAAGTCATCACCATTCATGACCTGTTTTTCCCACATTACCTGATCATCATTTCTGACTGTTTCTTCCTCTAATGCTATGTAAACTTTGTCCTCTACAGTACATTGTCATCGATTGGGGAATCACTCTGGCCCTGAATGTCTTTATTGGCCAGGTCACTGGTAACAGGTGAATTGCCGAGACAATGGCGTGCAGGGGGGGGGAGAGGTTATGCGGTGTAAGGAATTGTCCCTGCTTGGCATCTTGTAGAGGAATAGAGGAAGGTGTCCCGTGTATACGTGCCAAAAATCACTCACGAAATCACTCGCGAAAATTGAAAATTGTGCGAATTAGGGACCTTGCAATGTTGCCGCGTTAATTTACGTCTCCGAGATATGAGTGCACATCATGTGAGGACGTGAATTCACGTCTCCTGGACAGGGCGGGTTAAACACCCATTCACAAAGTTTAATATCTCTAACTCACCACTCAGTACTGCCATCTCCATAAATCAAGGTTTATCTAGTATCACTGAATTGGGACAAAATAACCTTGTCTCATTTAGTGCTAGTAAAACCAATTATATACAATATACTAATACACAGTTATTGCCAGATTCCTATATTACCTTCAATGCTACTAATATTCCTATTCCCAAAGTATTGAATTCTCTGTGCGTCACTTAACAATGCCCTCAGCTGGACCTTCCATGTCAGATCACTTGTACAGAGTTCGTAGCTTCTTTACTGACTGGCACTTATATATAGTTTATTAAAGTCATGTGCACTCTCAGCTGGAATATTGCTCATTCATGTGGAATGGATCTCGAGAGCTTGCACCAAAACAACTAGACAAAACTCAGACCAAAGCTTTAGAATGATTAATAACCTTGCTATGACAAATAAACTACTTCCTCAGCAGGTTAGAAGGAATGTTGCATCCCTTGCATTATTTTACAAATACTTTCATGGCAAATGCTTATACGAAGTTGCATCCATTGTGCCATCTCTCCTTGTCTTTCCCTGTGCTACACGGGCATCTGGTAGCATTCATGACTGGACTGTTACATTGCCATATTGCAGAACTTCCGCCTGTCAGATATCTTTTATTCCCCGTACTGCATCTCTCTGGAACTCACATCCCCAGATATGTTTCCCTCCAAACCTCAGCCAATAGCTGTTCAAGTCCAACTGTTGCAGATTATTTATGATTGGAAGACGCCAGTTATCTGTTATATGGATTACTTTTTAATTCACTTTTTCTTTCCTCTCCAGTTATATATATATATATATATATATATATATATATATATATATATATATACATATATATATATATATATATATATATATATATATATATATATATATATATATATATATATATATATATATATATATATATATATATATATATATATATATATATATATATATATATATATATATACATATATAAGCAACGTTGGGTCTGGTTAGTACTTGGATGGGTGACTGCCTGGGAACACCAGATGCTGTTGGCATCCCTACGTGTCAAGTGGGGTTGGTGGAGGATTAGTGCCCCTCCCTGTAAAACAATTAACTCTAAGCCGTTGGCCACCCCGTTTGGGATACATGGCGTCTGGCAATGAATGAATGAAAAAAAAAATATATATATATATAAAATCCACATTTGTCTGAACTTTCTGTTTGTAAGTGGTTCTAAACCTGAAACTGTATACCTCTGGTACAAGTTCATAAACCCCGCATATTGCATCTTTTACCACCTCATGATCAGCATACTGGTCAGCTGATAAAGCAATATAGGCCTGTTGTGCTGTACACAAAGTGCGCACGAGCTGCCCCCTCAAACATTTGGAAATATTTAGTGGCACCTTACGCCTATAGGAAAGACTAAATGTTCTCGGCTGCATCAGATGAGTTCCTTAAAGAGGCACCACAAGGACTAGATGAACGACCAAGCTGCCTCAGTCTGCACTCATGAATTAGTTCACGTTGTTTCTCTCGTGCCTTTAGTTGACTCCTTTGCAACTGAATTTTTGCTGTTTCAAGTTGTTCCCTGACATTAGTATTTAAGGCATTAACATCTACTTCTGAGTTGTATGATTGTGAATATGTGGCTGTTGGTACAATACAAAAACTTCGGATTCTGAACATTATCAACACTGAACAGATGGCTCATGTTCCCTGAAATCATGACCAGATGTAGTTTTATTATTTTTAACATCTTACCTCACTCCAAACACTGAGTCATGAATCGGACTAATTAAATTAAGCTTATTACTAAGAAGTTTCACTCATAAGTCCTGAGTAGTCGGCTTAACCCGCCCCGTCCCGGCCACTTTTCGACCACTGGTACCCCCCAATCCCGGGCAATTTTCGACCCTTTTTTTTTTTGCTAAAACTTTCGCTTTTGGTGAGAAACATCGAAAATTCATAGAGAAATCGCTCACCTGAGGTTTAAAATACTCATTACAGGTAGGAGAGCCTCCTTACCTTACTGGGTTTTCTATCAGGCTGGCACCAAAGAAAACGAGTTCTATGGGAGGATAACTATTTCACACCACTCATAAACGGTATTTATTTATTTACTGTTACGAATTTATATGTAGTACAAGAGTATATTGGTTTTCAAGCAGTAATATAGGCATTATAAGCATTGTTTCACTCACTAATACCTGACCTTTTTTTGCCACATTACCTGATCATCATTTCTAACTGTTTCTTCCTCTAATGCTATGTAAAGTTTGTCCTCCACATTGTCATTGATTGGGGAATCACTCTGGCCCTGAATTTCGTACCGTGGCATGACATGGCTATACAGGCCAGGTCACTGATAACAGGTGAATTGCTGAGAAAAGGGCAAGCAGGGGGGGGGAGGAGGTCATGCTGGGTAAGGCATTGTCTCTGCCTGGCATCTTGTTGAGGAAGGTGTCCCGTGTGTACGTACCAAAAATGACTCGCGAAAATTGAAAATTGTGGAAATTATGAACCTTGCAATTGCAGGACGTTGAAGTACGTCCTCGGGATTAGCTGTGACAAAACATGAGGACGTGGAAGTACGTCCTCGGGACGGCGCGGGTTAATGTCAAATTTAGCAAGATTTTCTGCTTATACTGTCTAGGGTCAGTTTGCAAACATGCTCTAACATCACCAGTATTCGACAACATGATTATATATAATTATGTAGTTAGGCTCAGACCAAAATCATTAGGCTATCCTGGCAGAGATCGCCATTTTAATTCTGCTACGGACTGTGCCCTTACATAAAGGCGTCCCCCTCGAATATCTTCATTTGCCTTAAAGAGACCATTCAACTCAAGAAGTTGGACATAGCCCTTACTAACTTGTCTAGTAGGAAGTTATTTCTAAAATAACTGTAATCGTCTGGCAGGTGTAAGACAAACAAAATACCAGTATACTGTATGCAGGGTACTGTGGAAGATGGGCATTTTTGGGAAATAAAATATTAAGTAATTCTAAATAAAACATGGGCAACACTACGGTTTTATAACTCCACCTGACAAAGCACATACCCCTCACCTCCCTTCACACCTACCCAAGCACATAACGGCCCTCACCCCCCCTAATCTTTTCTTTTAAAGGTGGGAGTAAGGAGAACGCCTTGAGAACCCATGAAATGGGCCCTTCAGATTCCTTGTGCAGGTTGGATTGAAATATATGGAAAAATTAAATTTGCTGCATTTTCATCAAAAAATAAAAAAAAATAAATAAATAACTACTTAAGACACAGCATTCTGCCTATCAAAAGGCACCAGTTCACTATAAGGCACATAACGATGTGAAATTTCATGACTCTATAGTGAGTACTTTTTGAGTTCTCGAAATCTCGACGCCCAGCCAGGCTCCCAGCCACCCAGCAGTTATTGATCCCAGTGATAACATCATATTTCTCATACTCTGTCAGGTGGAGGGTATAAATGTTGATCTACATGGCTTCAGTTCTCAATCATTACCGAGCTACGTTTACTGAAGACCTTTACCAAGCTATGGCTACTGAAGACCTTATGAGGAAGACCTTATGGAAGACCAATTTCCCCAATTATTTCATCTAATCACAAGCGAAGGTGTGACGTTCCCGAATTATTCACTCTGAACTCACTCCAATTTGCCAATAGGACTGAATGAATGAGTGTTGCCCCCCCCCCTCAAAAAAAAAAAAAAAAAACTGCGGTCAAGGTGGGGTTGTGTTTGGTCTGCTGAGTGAGTAGTGGATGAGTGGCTAGGTAGTTATATGGCTCCCCAGATAACAAGGCAAGAGATGGACTTATACCGCTAGTAATCATATATCTCTCGTACCTGGATTTTAGTATATCGTTAAGAAGACGATGGACAAATATTTGAATATATATGGTACACTTGGGTTATTTTACAGAATCCTACTAAAACTTCAAAATAATTTCTTCACATGGAAGTGAAGGTGCGTCTATTCATGTAACAATAAACCTGATAGGATAAATGAAACTGTTACTACATGAGAGAGAGAGAGAGAGAGAGAGAGAGAGAGAGAGAGAGAGAGAGAGAGAGAGAAGCTTTAGATCTCCAATTCATCCACTTTGCAAATCAGTGCTTTGGTGGGGATAAGGAGAGTGTTTCTGTGTGTGTGTGGTGGGGGGGGGGTGGACATGTGCGATTAACCTGCCCTTTAGTAGGACACTATTGGCATTCTCATTGTTTCCTTTTGCATTCACGGTTGTGTCCCTCTTTGTGGCGTAGGGAACAAAATCTAGCCACATGATGGGATGATACCACCACTCTGCGAGCAGGTTGTGTTAGGAAGAATTCTGCCATCGTATTCCCTGTGTGTCGTAAAAGGCGACTAAAAGGGACGAGCTGAAGGGACTAGGGACCCCCTCCTCTGTAATGTGCGTGGATGTTGTACACTTCAGGCTAAAAGGGAGGTGAATGGGAGTATGTTTGTGAGGAGAAGCTTGGATGTGTTAGCTTTAAGTGAAACTAAGATGAAAGAGAACGGTGAATCTACTGTACTGTAAGTTTGGAAGCGTGACTGGAAGGATGTCAGGTGTTGATAGAGGAAGAATGAGAGAGGGAGTGGCCTTGATAGTGGGCCCGTAAGTACAGCAGTGTGTAATTGAAGGGAAGGTGTCATCGAGACTGACGTGGGTGTAAACGAAATTTGGGCGTGAGCTGTGGGTTTTTGTGAGTGCATGTGGGCTTGCTAGGGAATGAGATGAAGAAGTGAGGGAGTTATTCTGGGATGATGAATGTTTGCAGAGTTTTGGAGCAAATGCGAATGTGGTAATGATGGGATATCTGAATGCTAGAGTGGGAAATGTAGCAGTTGAAGGTTTCGTTGGTATGCATGGTGTGCCTAGAACAAATTTATAATGGGGAAAGTATGATACAGATGTCTGTTTGGGAAGAAAGATATAAGTATACATGGGTGAGACAGGCAGGTGGAAGAGTTATTGATAGAGCATTGATGAACTATGTGGTTGTGTCCAGGAATGTAGGAGAAAGATTGTTGGATGTGAGAGTTTCGAGACAGGAGGGTGGAGGTACGTCTGACCACTACCTGGTGGAGGGAAAAATGAGGATAGGTATGAGGTGGGTGAGATCAAGGAGACTTAGTTGTGATAGGGAGGTTTAGAGAATCAGTGAGTTGGATAAAAGAGATAAAATTATATAGTATCAGGAAAAGTTGAAAGGTGAATGGAACGCAGTGAAAGATCAGGAAAATGGCGGTGTGGAGAAAGAATGGCAGTTGTTTAAGTGTGCTGTAGTGGGGTATGTGGAAGAGGTGTGTGATGTGAGACGAGTAGGTAGTGGTGTAAGAAAGGGAAGTGAATGGTGGTGTGAGGAAGTAAGTATGGCTGTAGCTGAGAAGAGACGTGCACATGAAGCAAGGCTGTAGAGGAATGATGAGGTGTCCTATAAGAGAGATAGGGAAAAGAGGAATAGGGCAAGAAGAGCTGTGCTTAATTCTAAAGTGGCAGCAGATGACAGGTGGGGTAGGTGGTTGATAGAATTTTTAATAGAAAATGAAAATGTTTTGGAAGGAGGTGAAGAGAGTGCGAAGGGGAGAGTCTGGGAAAGAAAGTGAGTAAAAGCAGGGATGGAAAGATGTTAACTGAGATGGATGCAGTAAGGAAGTGATGGGCAGAGTATTTTGAAAGACTGTTAAATGTAGAGGAGGAAAAGGAGGCTGAGATTGTGGCAGATGGAAGGGTGCAGGGGATAAATGTGTTGGGAGAGTTGAATGATTCTTTGATCACGGTGGAGGAAGTGCAGGAGGCAGTCAAGGAGATGAAAGCAGGGTAACCTGTAGGTGTGGATGGGTGTGCTGTGTAATGTCGGAAAGGTGATGGAGCTACTATTGTTGAGTAGTTAGTAAGATGGCTGAATGTGTATCTGGGGAGCGTGGTGCCGATTGACTGGGAAAGTGCATGTGTGGTTCCGTTGTATAAAGTTAAGGGTGATAAGTATGAATGTATCAGTTTTAGTAGCAGAAGTCTGTTAAGTGTTGTACAGTAGGTAAGGTGTATGAGTGTTGATTAAGAGAGTTAGAGAGGTTACAAAGGGAGTGATTGGTGACGAGCAGTGTAGCTTTAGGAGAGGGAGGGAGTGCATGGATCAGGTGTTTGTTGTGAGACAGGTGTGTAGAAAGTATTTGGCGAGAGGTAAGGATGTGTTTCTGACGATCATGTATTTCAAGATAGCATATGACAGAATTGATAAGGAGGATTTGTGGACTGTTTTGAGATTGTATGGACTTCATGGTAGATTGTTACAAGGAGTGACAAGTTTTTAAGAAAATAGTAGAACATGAATAACAGTGGGAGTTACCGAGTGATTGGCTTCCCCTGAAAATGGAGCTGCTGCAGGGATGTGTGATGTCGCCTTGGTTATTTACTCTTGATATGGATGGTGTTGTAAGGAAGGTGAATGCGAGAGTGTTAGGTGAAGGTTTGAGTCTAGTCAATGTTGATGGCAGAGAGTGGAATGCAAGAGTTTTAGGTGGAGGTTTGAGTCTGGTGAATGCTGATGGTTGAGAGAGGAATCTGAATCAGCTGCTGTTTGCAGATGATACGGCACTGGTGGCTGATTTGGAGGAGAGATTGAGACAGTTGGTAGAGGAGTTTGGAAGGGTGTGTGAAAGGAGGAAATTGAGCGTTAATGCAAATAGAGAGTAAAGTGATGAAGTGAACAAAGCTGGTAGATGGTAGGAGGATGAATGTAGTTTTAAATGGTGAGTTGCTTTGAGGTACAGTGTTTCAAGTATTTAGGGCCACAAGTTGCTGTGGATGGAAAAATAGATGTAGAGGTAAGGTTTAGAATGAATGAAGTAGGAAAGGAGTTGGGAGGAATGAAAAAGCGTTTAGATGCCCTTTGCTTAGAATGGATATAAAAACAGGGCTGCATGAGGGTGTAGTTATACCGGCTGCATTATATTGGGCTGAAATTTGGATTTTTGGTGTTGCAGAGAGGAAGAGTTTGAATGTAATGTAGATGAGGTATCTGAGGAGTATGTGTGGAGTGACATGTATGGATTGAATGAGAAAAGTTGAAATGAGAAGGAGAGCTGGAGTTATGCGGGAGATGGCTAATCGAGATGAGCAGAGGTGTTGAATGGTTTGGGCATATGGAGAGAATCGATGAAGAATGATTGGTGAAAAAGATAACTGAATTGGATGTGAGAAGTGTAAGGCTGAGAGGAAGACCACGAATAGGATGGATGAACAGTGTGAAAAGAGTGTTAGATGCAAAAGGGATGTATGTAGTGCAAGGAAGAATGGCTGTGCGTGATAGGGATGACTGGAGAGAAATTGTGAATGAATACATGGTGACGCAGCCACAAGGGGATATTTTCCTGCATTTGGTCTGATCAGGCCAGGTGTGGGTAAGGGGATGGGTCCATCATGATGCGGCAGGGGTAAACCAGCTCTGCTGTCGGGCACGGCTGCGGATGTCACTGATTGCACTGTGCAGTTGACCCTCATGCGGTGTGGAATGGTGAGGATCTGTCCCGTCTCCCCTTGCAGTTAAGATATGAGTAAATGTGTGTGTGTGTGTGTGTGTGTGTGTGTGTGTGTGTGTGTGTGTGTGTGTGTGTGTGTGTGTGTGTGTGTGTGTGTGTGTGTGTGTCAATGAGTAAATTGGAGGTGTGTTGTCCTGTCTCGGCTATCCCCCTTTCTTTGGGGAAGCAGCCTAGGTATATAGATAGATGATTGTTGCTACAGATTTTAAGCTTACTGGACTATCTACTGTAGTCATTCAAGCACCACTAAGGAATTCACACTCAAGGCGATTGATTCTAACCAAGCCTCATATAATGCTTCATTTTAGTGACTAAGGATTTTCATAAGCAAAGAACTCAGCTTTATTAAGCCCCATTTGATGTTTCAGTGTAGCTTCCTAAGGATTTACGACTCAGGTTATTAACCCTTGCGAATCCCTACATGGTCCCTGACTTTATCAATATCCCGTACAGTCCATATGTGTACTACATTTGTACTTGTTCAGTGCTGTAGGTAGGTTTCCTCCTTTGTCGTCGTGAGCCACAGTGGCAGTAGTTACTTGTATGTTTAAGAGTTGAATGAAAAATTCTGAAATACTTGATGTCTTTATCTGAACCATCTGCTTCATTGATACTGTTGTTGTTGTTGTTGTTGTTGTTGTTGTTGTTGTTGTTGGTGGTGGTGGTGGTGGTGGTGGTGGTGGTGGAGGTGATGATTTTGTTGTTGTTGCTGTTTTTGTTGCCGCAGGTTCATCTGAATATGAACTCAATAGAGTGAATTTTAAAGCTGTCCTTTTCTTGAGATCCAGCATTGCCATTTCGGGGGACAGGGTGTTAAGGGACGTTTATAGGAAGGCAATGAAACTGCCCAATTATATCGATGCCACATCATGAAGGCTTCTTTCTTTAATACCTCTCGATAACAGGCTTCTCATATGTGAACAAAACATTTCTATCTTGCTGTACTGTCAGCAACTGAATGCATGAAGAGTGAAGAAGAATAAAAGACGCATTTGTATTTTGTGCTATAAATAAAATGGTAAAAAGTACGTTAAAAATAAGGGTCATATCTCTTTCACTTTATAGTATATTCATTGCCTAAAAGTAGCAAGAATAGTTAATGTTAACACCTTTCTGCTACGAGTTGCTACAGACGAAAATAATAATAATAATAATAATAATCATGTGAATTGATTCGTTTTTATTTTTTCTGAATCCGACTTTACATACACCTCATAAGGGTAAAAGGACTTGTGAACTAGTTTTTTTTTTTTTTCTTTGGACTAAAAATACAATAGTAATACACTGTGTATCCTTGGAAACCTTTTCCACATTATTCATGTTTCCTGCAAATGATTACTAATATTACGAATGCATCAGTAATGATGCCCTACGGCTGAAAAGGCCAGGTACTAAATTATGTGATGGGCCTGTTTTATGTCAGTAAAAAAAAATAAAAAATCTTGCAGGAGTCGTATGGAAAATTAATCAGTCTAATGTTAGTCTCGTAAGTCCCGGTGTAGGAGAAGGGTGAGGCTCCGACACCAGCAGCCTCTCCACTACAAAGGCCACACTGCCCAGGGTGATGCCCACCAGGAGAAGCAGCAGAGGTCCCTGCACATGGATAATAGACAGACTCCTGAAATTAGGTTGGCTGTGTTCTGCTCCATCCTGCCCATGCTATTTTGTTTCTTCCCTCTGTTTCATTCGACTTTCACGTGCAGCAGCTTCCATTGTTTCATTTTTCCACTGCTCATACAGACCAGCCCGAAAATAGAAAGTTCCAGTAGCGAGTCGTGGAAGAGCCTAAAATAAACTTCGTCAGGTCACACAGTAGTAAATGTTATAGCTTTTATTTAAACCGTGCAGGAATCTTTTAACCAACAGTGTTATAACATTTATATTTACTCTTCTGTATTCTAATGCATTCGACATGCCGAATATATGCGTAGTCACCAGTTATATGCAGAGTGGTACATGCACAGGGTATAATGACAATACAACATGTTAAGACTCTATTTAACAATCTGTTCTACAACTCTGCTAAAGCAAAATCATTAAATATACTGCATCAATCTTGGCTGGTCACTCCTGTCTCTCGGTCAAAGTAAAGTGGTAGGTTGAGCTATAGTTCAGGCAACAGCTAAGAATACTGTGCCGCCCCCTCGTACTCCGTGGTACCATCACCACATTTAATCGGGCTGTTTGAACTATTTCGATATACCGTAAAGTGGTCTAAAACTATGTGGTCGCTACTTGTCCCTATGTAGCATGCTGTTGAACAGTCAGGTGGCATCGTCAGGAACTACTTCTTTATTTTATTATTCGGAACGTACTCTTCGCCCCCAATTTATACTTTTTAGTAGTACTCCTTGTGGAAAATGGTACGATGCATATGTATCGTACAAATATGATAATTAGGGCAGTATTTCTCATAATCAAAAAGAATATCTTAGTGCAATGAAATGGGGGCCAATACTTTTTAATGATGTAAAATTCTGCATTAGATACTGTAGAATGCATCTAAAAAGAATGTTTGCTGCTTTGTTACAGGGTGAAAATATAAATAAGCACTTTTTAAAAATATGAATGCTGATATATTTTCAAGTTACATTCAGCAAAAATATACAAAACACTGGTGTTTAATCGCTGAATGGAGTCTTCTGTAGAACAGATTATCTCATTTAAGTCAAATAGCTTTGGTTTAAGCATGAACCGTATATCTCATTACCTGTATACAAGTAAATGCTAAGCATCCTTAAAATTCTTCATAATCTTTTAATTTAAAACATTATCCTCATGTTTTGAACTTTTGATATGATCATTCTTCGGTACATAGGCCTATTAAGGACTAATGTGATTTATAGAGCCGTCTGATATGTATCGCTACTGTTACTCTGGGGATACAGGTATAAATTTCAATAAATAACAAGTTCGGGCTACATTTGAAGTATATGCCACGTTTTCAAGGGCCACCTGCCGCGGATTGAGAAAACAGTTTGTTCACAAACCTGCTCCTACGGGCACATGAAAAGCTACTGGAACAATCCTTTAACACTTCTTGCAAAATCCGTCATTTATTAGTTTATGCTAATACAATCCCTATATAAGCAAGATTTCATAGCATCAGTTTTGTTCTTAAGTGATTTTCTTACAGGTTTTTACTCTGCATCACATATGCATATTTTGGTCATCGATGAAAACTCTTCAACTGTTATGCCTCCCAAATATAGTCGACGTACAGGCAGATTTCATTGATTTTCGAGTATAAGATCCCTTGGATAACACATTATAGGAAATGTTTCTTAAACTGACGCAGAAAGAGAGAGAGGGGGGGAGGGCTTTCCAAGGAGTAGTACCCCAGAAGGTCTTACAACCTGTACCTCAGAGGTACCGTGAATGAATTTACCAGGTGTAAACTGTTACTCAATTAGCAGGAGGAAAGTACAGCAGAGATGAAGGTTCTCTACTCCCACCTCCTCCATGTGCGGAACGGGCACTGAAAAGAAAGTACACCTAACCCGTGGGAAGAAGGGTAGGCTAGGAAATTAGAAGAAATATTCAATGTACCACAAAGTCAGGTCTGGCATAACTCTGAAGTGCTCTGTTGACGAAGTGTCAACTACCTGTGTTTGTAGATGATTCTACCAGCTTGTTCTAATGCTGTCCGCAACAAGGAGAGCGGCTTTAAAAGGTACCGGAGCCAACTCACCCTTGAAGCACATCATTTTTACGTTTCTGCCCGGAATCATGCAAAGTCTGTTCTTCGCGCCGCCAAAAACAATTTCATCCTTACTAAATGCTCTCAACTCTCCAAATCAAATTCTTCCCGCTCCTTCTTGCACCTCACAAAAAATTTTTCCAACAACTTGACCTCATCCTCCTTCCCTCTTGTTTTCTTCTCTGATGGTTCTGTAACTATTTCTTCTACCAATAAAGCAGATCTCTTCGCTCAGATTCTCTCCTCCAATTCCACCTTAGACGATTCTGGTGCTGTTCCTCCATCACTTCCCCCTCTGACTTCCTCATGGCTGACATTAAAATTTCTTCAGCTGATGTATTTTCTGCCATCACAGGCCTCAGTACCAAGAAGGCATATGTGCCTGATGGAGTCCAACCTGTTGTTCTCAAGAACAGTGCTTCTGTGCTTACACCCTGCCTGGGCAAACTCTTTCGCCTTTGTCTATCAAAGGTGGCTCAAGCGGTAGAGAGTTGACCTGCAGTCATGATTGACCCGGGTTCAAATCCCGCTGAGGCAGGGAACAGTTTAACTCCTTAAGACCGCAATTGTTCCAGGCAGGGTACCTCCCACAACCGCAATGCCGGGGTATTTTGGCGACTTTCACCAAGGGCAAATTGACTGTGTTCTGGCTAAAGAGGAAGAATTTACACACCTGACAACGCAATCCGTATCCCCGTAGGCCTAATGGTTACCGCACAATGGCGCATCAACGTTTAAAAAAAGGTTATGATAGTTACTCTTCGAAAACAATCGAAAACATGAAAATTTTGATAACTACCTATTTTTCTTATTGAAACAGATCAATTCAAAGTGTTTTGTCACACCAGCCATGAAAACAGGTGTATGCAGGTGTGGGGAGATTACTAGACTGTCGGGAGATAAAGTAGGCTGTGGAGAGTAGGCCTATAGGTACGGGGGTTGGAAATAACCAGCTTTTTGCATGAAAAGAAAGCACTTCATTGTGTTCTGTAACATCTACCATGAGAATAGGTGTGTATGTAGGTGTGGGGAGATAACTAGTGTGGGGAGTAGGCCTACAAGGCCATGGTGGTACTTGGGGAGAAGAATTTTGGCAACAACCAAATTCTCTTGTGGAAACCCTCCATTTCAATGGGATTTGTCATACCAGCCATAAAAACAGGTGTGTATGTAGGTGTGGGGAGATAAAACAGGTGTGGGGAGTAGCCTTACAAGGCCTCATAGTCATTCCAAAACTAACACAGACACATATAAATGTTTATTACCATCAAGGACATCAAAATAAAGTTGAATAATGCTATAAATGCATGCATAAGAAAGGAAAAAAAAGCAATAATTTGTTTCCGATTTCACTTTTTACTGTCCCTCTTCTCGTTACACATCTATCACACCATTACAATTATCACATTATCATTACACTTCATCACACTTATCATTACAGTTTTGGCAACAACCAAATTCTCTTGTGGAAACTCTCCATTTCATTGGAATTTATCACACCAGCCATGAAAACAGGTGTGTTTGTATGTGTGGGGAGATGAAACAGGTGCAGGGAGTAGCCCTACAAGGCCTCATAGTCTTTCGAAAACTAACACAGACGAACACTACTGATAGGTGCTAATCTGGGCAGGTAGGGAGAATGAAAAAAATAATAATAATAAGATACATCGTATATAGTACAACATACAGTATTCTCCAACTACGTACGTACAGAAACTGGTAGGTACGAAATGAGAAATGAACAGAGTGAGGTTTAAAAATTTGGGAAGAAGTAGGAATAATATGAAACAGGTACGTACATCAGGCCTGACACTCGAGGGCCTGTTAGGGGTTGGAAGGGTAGTGAGGGACAAGGAGGGAGAGATGGGGTGGTGTTTGTGGGGAGGGAGGAGGGGCAAGAGAGGGTGGAAAGGGACGCAGGTTGTTGTGGGAGGAGAGATGCAGTTGCGTGGAGGGGTGGGAGAGTGATGGGGGACAAGGAGGGCGTGAGGGAATGGAGTAGAGGGTGGCTTGGAGGCGGCCGAGAGGGGGGTTCCCCCCCCACCGCCCGGGTTGCTCCAATTCCCCCTCACGCCACATCAGGGGCAGGTTCTCATTGGCCTGAAGCCATGTACGTCATAATCGGGGTGGAGCAAGCGCTCTGCAGTTTTTTACAGGCTGTGTTCAATTATTGTGATTAGGTATTTTGCCATAAAACTCAAATCGCATCAATTGATGCGATTAGGACTTAAGGGGTTAAGGATTTGAATTTCAGAAAATTAGACTTTACTGATCTACCAGAAGGCCTGCCAACATGTCGTAAAAAAAAAAAAAACGCTAATACCAATACACCAGTCCTGTATGAGACTGCCCTACTATGTATTCAGTATGGACGGTGGGTGTTAGCGCCTAAATAGTGACATGTAGAGGTGGGCGGTACATAGGAGGACTACTGGGCCTTGAAAGCAGGTTGTGAAGCCTATGCCTAGAGTCGGTCACATACAAAAAAAAAAAAACTTGTACCTTTCCTTCTTGCTGGAAGTTTGCTCTCATTCAGCCAGTCTCAAAGTAGGGTGACCATTCTCAACCCTCTAACTATCGTCCAATTCCTTTAACATCCTGTATCTTAAAAGTTTTCGAATCAATTTTTAATCAAAAAATTTTCAAGCAAATTTCCTATCACAACCTTCTTCCTGATCGTCAGTATGGATTCCGTCAAGAACGCTCCACTGGCGATCTTCTCACCTACCTTTCAGACACCTGGTCATCCTCCTTTCGAGACTTTGGCAAAAGCCTTGCCATTGCACTTGACATTTTGATCGAGTCTTTCATAAATCTTTAATTTCCAAACTGCCCTCTTATGGTTTCTATCATTCTATCTGTGCCTTCATCTATAGCTTCCTCTCTGGTCGTTCTATAGCCGCTGTTGTAGACGGCCTTCGTTCTTCTCCTAGATCAATCAACAGTGGTGTTCCTCAGGGCTCTGTCCTATCACCAACTCTCTTCCTTTTATTCATCAATGACCTTCTAAGCTGTACATCTAACCCTATCCACTCGTACGCTGATGACTCCACTCTTCACCTTTCCATTCGGTTCCAGCAACGTCCATGTCAACAATTACTTCAACAAACAAAGGATGGGGCTATGGCACACCTAGTGTCTGACTTGGTTCGTATCTCTGACTGGGGTAAAAATAACCTTGTTATTTTTAATGCATCAAAGACTCAGTCCTTACACCTTTCAACCTGACAAAATCTTCCACAGGTGTAGTTACTAATGTTTAACAATGCTCAGCTTAATCCAGCATCATCCTTGAACATGCTTGGGGTTTCATTCATTCGGGAGTTATCTTGGAAAGATCTTATTACATCTCTTGGAAAATCTGCTTCCAAGAGATTAGATGTGCTAAGCCGAATCCGTTCCGTTCCTTCTTTACCCCTGCACAATTGTTGGCTCTATACACGGGTTTTATCCGCCCCTGTGTGTAGTACAACTCGCATGCGTGGGGAGGTTCCCTACATAGAGCTCTTCTCAATAGAGTGAAGTCAAAGGCTTTTTGTCTCATTTATTCTCCTCTTACTGGCTCCCTTCAACCT
The DNA here is from genome assembly GCF_032717465.1 of Coenobita brevimanus. NCBI lineage: Eukaryota > Metazoa > Arthropoda > Malacostraca > Decapoda > Coenobitidae > Coenobita > Coenobita brevimanus. Next base: position 5,005,154 of record NC_136986.1, on the reverse strand, counting down.
CTGTCTCTTCACCACACTGTTGCATCTTTATCTCTTTTCTATCGCTACTTCAATGGTCACTGCTCCTCTGAACTGTCTGCTTGCATTCCTCCACCTCTACGACGGGCGTGTAGCACCCGTCTAGGAGCAAACTCTTATCCCTTTTCTGTCGAACTCTTTTATCACTCGTGTGATATCACTATTCGCGTTTCAACATATCAGACATAAATATCACCAAATGACTTATAGAATTCCTTGGGTGGATGGGAGGATGACGACAGTACCGACCATCTGCCACGTTTCACGGCCGGCGAATGAGTGAAACAAGCCGGTCTTGCGTGGTGGAAAGGGGGTGGGGGACGGCTTATGCAATTTAAAATTTTCATTATTACAGACTCGTGATAGACACAATGTGAAGCCCTTTTCTTTACAATCGATTACCCGAAAAAAATGACATTCTCTATTTTTTTTTTTTTATGTGTCCAACTCTGGGCATAGGATTCACAGCCTGCTATTAAGGCCCAGCAGTCCTCCTACATACCATACACCTCTACATGTCACCACTTCGGCGCTAACACTCACCGTCCATGTTGAATACATGCTAGGGCTGTCTCATACAGGACTGGTGTATTGGTATTAGCGGGGGTATTTTTACGACATGTCGGCGGGTCTTCTGGTAGATTAGTAAACCCTCACTTAATGAAACTGAAATCCTTAAACTGTTCCCTGCCCCAGCCGGGATTCGATCCTGGGTCCGTTAGGACTGCAGGCCACCTCTACATTACTCTACAACAATCTCTTTCTTTGTTCTTGCACTGAAAAAAAAAAAAAATGAAAACAATAATGCTTCACACCACTTGGTGCATGCGTACATGATGCTAGATTACATGACCATAGGCTCATATTCCCATCCACTCGAGATTTTATATTATAAAGAGACATAATACTAATAAATTACAGTAGGGAAAAAAATGACTTAGCAACTAGGTAACTTAATCTATGTTCTGATCACGTCTTCATAGCAACAATCATACCCTGGCCACACACTCTCGCTAAATCAAACTTTTGGTTGTAAAATAAACTAGATACAACACATTATCACTTCCGGGCACTACACCCAGTCCTTCATATATGCTAAAGGTCAACGCTGGATCCAGTCTCCCTCTGTCTGTATTTCCTCCTTCCTACGATCTCCATTCTTTCAAATGCAGTGTTTCCAGGTATCTCATAATGATCGGATCTTGAATTTGGCACTCTCTTGTATTTTGTTTTTCTCTTGGAAGGAACAGTTATTGCGGGCTCATGGCCTTTGGTTCCTTCTTCCTAGCAAAAAAAAAAAAAAAAAGCAGATCGTGTATGTGATAAAACTGCCTAATGTATCATGTGGAATCGTCACTGGGGGAGTATCATCTGCCGGTTCAGATGGAGTAACAAGGCTATTATAACAAAAGTAACTTAACCACTAGGCAGTGTTGAGAGGAAAATAAAATAAATAGGTTACTTATACATCCCTGTTACCAAAAGATCTTCTCTTTATGTCCTGGTTATCTGACATAATTCTGGTATTAGAGTTTGATATTCATACTTGTTTATAATACTCACTGTTACCAGACCCATTAACAGAGCTGGGTTGCTACAGACAAGTAATGATTTTTATCATCCGGTTTTAGCAAAGCAAGGCGACAGTTTTGTGTGTGTGTGTGTGTGTGTGTGTGTGTGTGTGTGTGTGTGTGTGTGTTCTCGAAATATCTCTAAACGTTGTGAAAGAACTTTCGCCAAACCATGACAAAACAGCAATTATGTGAATGGCAGATATGATTAACTTTTGGTTAGGATTTGATCAAAAGCGGCTGAATAAAAGCCGTCACACATCAAATTATATTTTGGTCAATAACTCAGCAATGGACAGAGATATTATCTTAAAATTAGATTTGTAGGTAGCTTGTGCCTTAGCCTAGATATTTTGCCGGTGATCAGCATTTGGCTCCCGAATGCTTTTGTTTTTCATCTCACTAAAAAAATTAAACATACTTCACAAGGAGATTTCTCTTCTTAGTTTAACCCAGTAGAAACCATCGTCGCCCTTTGGGTGACGGTTCGGTGCATTTTCAAAACATAAATGAGGAGGGAACCCAAGGTTGGGTCCTATGATCTTTGGGACTATGACCTGGTTGGTGAATGGTAGTATGCTAAGAACCTTCCCCACAAAATCCCACCTGCATCAATTCAGGGTTTTGGATGGTTAAGTGCAGTGGCAGTGTATGTAACCCACCATTCATGATATTCTTTAGAAGCTGCAGCAAAATTCTGTTATCATTTTTGTGAAGAAACCAGCCATGCCTCGTCCAGTAATAGTTGTTCTGCAGTGGAACTGTCGAGGTATCTGAGCAAATTGGGAGGAATTTCAACTGCTTGTGTCTGAGTTTCACAAGAATTTGCCTTCAGGAGAATGTGGTGGGAGACGAGTCTCTCCCTGGTCTAAGAGAATATACAGTCATTCACTCACCAGCTTTTATGGACTGTCGTATTTCAAAGGGTTGAAGATGCAGAACAGTATTTCACATCAACTATACAGGATATCAGGCTGGCCGTTCCTCTATTCCTCGAATGTGTGGAAAGTTTTGCAGGCGACCTGTGCCTTGGTGGGATGAAGAGTGTGCTTTAGTGGGTGTGTCCACAAAGTTCCTTGTAGGAAGATTAGGAAGAATAAAGATGTCTTCTTTTAAATTCAGTTTAAGGAAGCTCGTGCCCAATAAAGGTGGGTTCTTAAGATCTTGCGTCAAACCTTGTGGAGAACCTATGTCCCCTCACCCACATTATCCACTCTTTTACCATTGGTCAGGAAGAAGGTGATGAAAACAGTGGGTAAGTAATCACCTTCTCCTCCCTTGGTGCATAAAATTCAGGGATCTTCTATATCCAACTCCTCTGAAGTAGCTTCAGTCCTGGCAGAGCATTTTTGCAATGTTTTTTTGTTCAGATCCCTCTAAGTCATTTAGCTTATTCTGGCGTCAACAGGAAAGGTTAGATATTTTATTTCTGTAGAATGCATGGGGTCCTTATTTTTTCTTTGCCGTCTGTTAACTTGAAGGCTGCTCTCCAGCAGTGTAATGACTCTGCTCCTGAGCATAATGACATTCTTTATGATGTGATTTACCATTTGCCATACGATTCTCAGTTTTTATTAATAATTTAAAATTGGATAAAGGATGAAGATTAAATATCTCCTAATTGGGGGATGAGTATTTTTCTTCCATTTCCTAAGCCACTTAAAAACTTTTCTAATGAATCAAACTATTGTGTCATTTGTTTGACATCTTGTGTATGCTAACTGTTTGAGAAGATGGTTAGCAGGAGGCCAGCTAAAAAAAAGATGTTTCTTCTCTTCGTCACAAAGACGGTTTCATTGGATGAGATGTGCATTGGTCTACGTCATCTGAGTCGGCAGTCTGAAAGGCTTTTGCATCTGGACAACGTCTTACAACTTTGTTCCTTGACCTGGAAAATGCATATGATACGGCATGGAGCCATAGCATTCTGAATTAACTTCACAGTTTGGAGCTGCATGGCCACCTGCCATTGTTCCTTAGTGACTTCTAGTTGAACCACAGGTTTCAGATCTCTGTGCTCTCCTGACTGTCCTACGAGTTCAGACGGAAAGTGTTCCACAGAGGAGTGTGCTAAGTGTTCCTTTACTTGCTTTTGCCATCAATGGCATACTTGATTTCCTGCCACAGAAGGTTTCTTCTCCCTCTTATGTGGATGACCTACTGATATGGTTTGCTGGTTTCTGGATGTGTGCTGTTGAGATGCGGATGCAGCTGGTGCTAGAAAGCATCATCAGCTGGACAGACTGGATACATTTCCATTTTTCTTCAAGCATGAGTGTAGCTATCCACTTTTGTGAATTAAAGGGGCTGGCACCTGCTACAATGCATGGAGGCTAAGTTTCTTGGCTTAACGTTTGACTGTCAGGTTACTTCAGTTTTACAATGAAACTTCTCTGAGTGTCATGCATGCACATAAGAAATTTGTTGAAGGTACTGTCTGTACATCTCACACCTTGTGGGCTGCTGATCAGAGTACACTCCTTCACTTGTATCAAGCCTTAATGGGATCTAAGCTTGCCTATGGTTGCAAAGTCTATTCCTCCTCCACTGTACTGCAGCTTACAGTAGTGTTCTCAGTCATTTGCATCATGCAGTTTTGTGTCTTGCCACTGGTGCTTTCAGATCCTACCTGATTCCTAGCTTGTGGAGGCTGGTGTTCCTTCCTTTTATCTACAGGTCAAGTCGTTAACTCGTTGCATCCTGCTGACGTATGGGTACGTCACCATATGTTTTCACACACAGTCCTGACGATGTCCCAGTACATTCTGCTTATTGTGCGGTCCGTCATTTGCACATTTTTCAAGTTTCATGGGTGATTTTTGGTATGCATATGTCGGAGACCTTCTTCTACCTGCCGTCAGGCGGGGATACTGCCTGGCCCCACCTGACTTCATCCTCCCCTCCCCCTGCACGCCATTTTCTAGGCAACTCACCTGTTAGCAGTGACCTGGCTAGTAAAGACATGTTGTGCCACGGTCTCTCTGATGAGGAAATTCAAGGCAAAAGTGATTCCCGAGGTGAAGGACAAAAGAAGAAACAAGCCAGAGAAAGAAACAAGAAGAAGTGATGAGGCAGTAATGTTGTAAAGGAAGGTGTGCCATGTTGATGTGTTTGGTGAGTGAAACAACGCTTGTATCGCTTGCATATTTGTGTGAAAACCAATATACTCTTGTACTACATATAAATTCGTACCAAATAAATAAATATCTACCTATTCTGAGTGGTTTGGAATAGTTTCCCCTCCCATAGAAAACGTCTTCTCTGGCACAGGGCCCAGAGAATACGGTATCAGGTATTTGGAGGGACACCTGTATAATGCATTTATTAGCCTAGGTGAGCACTTTTGGGGGCATTTTCCAATGTTTCTCATAAAAAGGGTGGTTTTAGCCAAAAAAAAAAAAAAAAAAAATCAAAATTCTGCTGGGATTGGCGGGGTCATTGGTGAAAAATCTGCCGGGACGCGGCAGGTTAATCATTTGTTGTTGGAATTGTGTAAGATATATTCCAGACTCATTTACTGCTGTCTATCATGGCAGTCATTTCTTCAGTATCACGTTTCTCCGCATCGCACTCCAATTTCCTTTGAGTACAGGGTCAGGCAGATATTTTGGGATTTAGGTCTCTCTGCATAGCCTGTCTGTCCTGCTCGGCTACAAAGAATTGCACCATGGTACCTTCCCGAGGTGCAGTTGTGCAGGGATCTTTTGGATACTAAATCTTCTCTCACTTCTCTGGCGCTTCATCAGTCATCAGCTATTTTTTATACATTCGTCCATTCAGAGAGGCGTCCCTCCCTGTATATAAGGATGGTTCATAGTCACTCACTAAATGTTTCTCATCCTCACACTCCACATTCCTTTGCATATTGGGTCAGGCCGATTATGAGATTTAGGTTTCTCTGTAGCATGTCTGCCCTGTCCGGCTCCCCAAAATCGACCCATGGTGCTTTCCTGAGGTGCAGGTGTGCAAGGATTCTGAGGTTATGAAGTCTTCTGCCTCTTCTTGGGCTCTCCATCAGCTGTTTAGGAACATTTGTCAGTTCACAGAGAAACCGTCCTCGCATATACAGATGGTTCAGAGTCAGACACTGGTGTTGGGTCTGGGGTGAATTTCCCAGTTTTTGTAAGGGTTAGAATTCTTCTAAATTCCACTATTTTTACATCAGAATTTAATTTAGCTCATCCCCTGTCCTTGCCTTTCACAAATAAGGCAAGGGTTCATGAGCATGTCAGTGTGGACGGCAATGAGATGGAAGATACATTAACAAAATCTGCTTCTCCTCGATGACCCCTGCCAACTACTCCCTTCCTGCTTCCAATATGGCATCAAACTTGAAGTATGATTCTTGTTTGTTGGCAGAGCCTGAGGGATGCTGTTTTAACTCGAGGAGAGCGATGGGCCTTATTTGGGACTTGATAGAGTCGAAAGCGATTGGTCTAAAATGAGCGAGATTTTCAAAGGCGTACCAAAACTGTGCCACAAGGAGTAGGTGGCTGAAATTTTTATGGGAAATAGGGGCAGGTGGCAACTCCCGATACCATCAGCACACTCCCTTCATGTATGCTTAGAGAGAGAGAGAGAGTTACCAGTATATGTACGGTCTTCGGCAAAAATCGAGTGACCAGCTCAATGAGCACGTTGGTATATGTGGCACCGCCGCATCCCCAGTTTCAACCCCACCTCCCTTGCTCCCATTCATTCGTCTACCCACCACCCTCCCTACATCCAAGGGCAAGAGAGTAAGGCCTACTCACATTGTCTCAACCACTCTTCCATCATCCATTTCTCTTGGGAAATAATGGTTTTGTTATGATAACGAATACAAACACGTTATACAGTGTTTTGCCCCATAGTATAGTTATACACCACGATCTGAACGCAGGGTGATATAGTAATATATTCGTATGATAGTGAGGTCTGTAATCATACAATTTATCATTCTGATGGTTGTATCCAGTCAGTGTGTAACATTGAACAGTCGGAAGCTATAAGTTGATGTTTGTAGTGGTCAGTCGTGTGAGGGGGAGTAGCTGGCGGTCACACGTTGTGGTGGAGGCATGGGGAGAGGGACATGAACCCTGGGATGACGGCTTTGCCCGGGATGGATAGTTTATGTGTGTGTGTGTGTGTGTGTGTGTGTGTGTGTGTGTGTGTGTGTGTGTGTTTTCCACCAATGGTCACAAACACGTCTTTATTATCATCACAAATGTACTTTACAATATTGTTTACTGTGCCATATAATAATGAAATTTATAGTAACGATATGTCAGATAAGCATTTAATGATCAGTATAAAATAAGACCTTATTATCTAAATGTTATTCAATGAGATAATTATGCAGTGGAATAGCGGATTATAATACATTAGGTTGAAAGAAGCCTTTAACTCTGCAGGGTAAGTCAGGCTAAAACACCAGATATCTAGTAAAATATTCACTATTGTCACTATACCACATGTTATTGTATGGCAACTGGAACAGGGGGATAGCAAAGATGGTGGGTGGTCCTGCTCGGTAGTGGCAGGGTTACCTTATCACTCCCCAGTTACCCACATCAATCAATCTATCTATCTATCTACCTATTGCCAGACGCCTCAATCCCGTACAGGGTGGCCACAAACAAATCGCCTCCACGTCGCCGTGTCCCCCGCTATTTCACTGCCCTGCTCCCAACTCACACACCCCTCTCTCATACACCTCTCCACCCCATCCCTCCATCTCATCATCGGCCTCCCCCTCCCTCTCCCCCCCTCCACCTCACTCACATACACTCTCCTCGTCAGTCTCTCACCCTCCAGCCTCTCCACATGGCCAAACCACTTCAGTGTGTTCCTCATAATGCTTCCTATCACATCTACATCCACCCCACAAAGCTCCATTATATCCTAATTTGTCAGCCTCTCTCCATGTGACTTCACAGGCTCCTCTCAAATAACTCATTTCCATTGCTCTGACTCTTGACTTGTGTCCTTCCAACAACGTCCAAGCTTCACTTCCATACGTTAGAGCTGGTATCACAATACTGTCATGTAGTAACTTTTTCACTTCCATGCTCACTTCCCTGTATCTTATCACTGCTTTCGAGGAACCAGCAACCTTTCTCCCTTGTTGTACCCTTTCAAGCACTTCACCCTCCAAACTTCCATCCTTACTCATCACACTATCCAAGTACTTAAACGTACTCACAATTTCCATTTCCTCACCATCCAAACTCACTGTACATTCACTGACTTCACCTCTCTCAAAGACCATCACTTTACTCTTCCCTACATTCACCTTTAGATTCCGTTTATTACACGCACTCCCAAACTCATCCACCAAGCCTTGCAGCTCCCCTTCGTCTTCACTCAACAACACAGTATCATCTGCAAACAATAGTGCAGGGAGTTTCCAAACACTACCCTCTCTCACCAGGGCCACTCCAACATCCACTGCCCTACCTTGTGCCTCTTTTATCACCCCATCCATGTACAGATTGAACAACCATGGAGACATGACACAACCCTATTTCAACCCAACCTTCAAAGAGAAAAATTCACTCAGTTCACCATCCACAAGCACTGCAGCCTTAGTACCAGCATACGTACTCTTCACAGCATTCAACAACTTCCCATCTACTCCATATATTCTTAATACTTTCCACAATCCTTGTCTGTCCACCTTGTCATAAGCTTTCTCCAAATCCATGAAAGCCGCATACAACTTCTTTCCCTTCTCTAGAAACTTTTCCACTAAAGATCTAAGAATGAATAACTGATCTACACAACCTCTTCCCTTCCTAAAGCCTCCCTGTTCTTCTCCAACTAATCCCTCTGTTCTTCTACACAACCTCTTCCCTTCCTAAAGCCTCCCTGTTCTTCTCCAACTAATTCCTCTGTTCTTTCCCTAACTCTGTCAATAAGTATCCTACCATACACTTTTCCTATTATACTAAGAAGACAAATGCCCCTATGATTACCACACACTTCTTTTTCCCCTTTTCCTTTGTACAAGGGAATAATTATACCTGACTTCCAATCCTCCGGGACTCTACCTTCTTCCCAGGCCAATCTGCACATCTTCCACATCCATTCTACTACTATTTCTCCCCCATGCTTCAGCATTTCACCACACACTCCATCAATTCCTGGGGCTTTCCCCAATCTGACTTTCTTCATTGCTTCCACAACTTCTATCCTACTGATTTCTTTCTGTCTTCTCACCTCTCTCCTTCTCCCAGCCATTCCCCAGCCACATTACTTCCATCCTCTATGTTCAACAATTCCTTAACTTGTTCTCTTCATCTGCTCACTTTTTCTCCCTTCTCCACTAGTAATCTACCATTTTTATTTTTCATTTCCCTGCTAACTTCACTTCCACCTTGTCTTACTCTCTTCACCTCTTTCCAGAACATTTTCTTACAGTCCCTCCACTTTATACTCAAATTCCTTCCAAATTCCTCATCCACTCTCTGCTTACTCTCTCTTACTAATCTTTTCACCTCTCTCTTCGTTTCTACATATAACTCTCTTTTCAACTTGTGTCCCATGTCTGTTACACTCTATTGCAGTTATAACTGTATAAGGCAAGGTTATATTCCTGATACTGTTATCAGGTTGTGGTGGCTCTCTTGCTAGAGCGAGTAACGATTAGTGGCTGAGGCAAGGGGTGGAGGGGGTTGGTTGTACGCTGCGCCGGATTAACCATGCTGTTCCTTGGTAGGCAATGCAGGCTGTTGGCCTGCAACATATAGATCTCGTTTCTTCCATAGTTTCTTGTTCTCATCATTCCATTATCATATAAATCCAGTGTCTGACCCCATTGTTGCATATCGTTTTATAATGTGTTCTTAAATATACCTGTAGTCAGTTAGTCTTCCATATTAAATATTTGTGTAACCAAAACCGTTTGTCCATTTTAACATCCTTCCCTCTCTGAGGCAATTGACGTTTCAGCTGACGATAGTTAATGAGAATAACCATGGCCACACAGAGATAGAGGAAACTAGTAACAGACATGGGACACAAGTTGAAGAGCAAATAATCATAAGGTTAACCTGACTGCTACGTTTATTTCGTTTGTGTAAGTAACATTTACCAGTGTGAACTGTATCTTGCCAAACCTTTGTTGAAAACTTTCTCGCTGAAAACGAATAAACTGAATTATCTGTTGTATGGCACGATAATGTTGATTAGTGTAAGCTGCAATCGAGACAAGTTTGTTTGGTTAATATTCAGATCATCCGTTTGGCCAATTTAGTTATTGATTACCTTTTTCGAAATATGTCGTGTTATAAACGTGTGAATCGCAAATTACACCCTACTGCAGTTACAACTATATAAGGCAAGGTTATATTCTTGATATTGTTATCAGGTGGTGGCGGGTCTCATGCTGGAGTGAGTGGCGATAAGTGGCTGAGGCAAGGGGTGGATGGGGTTGGTTGTATGCAGCGCCGGATTAACCATGCTGTGGCTTGGTAGGCAATGCAGACTGTTGGCCTGCAACATATAGATCTCTTTTATTCCATAGTTTCCTCTTGTTGGCATGGCCTATAATGGCCTTTTTTGGTTGCCTGATGGGTGATGGCACTTGTTTAGACGGCCAAAGCATATATTTATTCCTCTCTGGAAATCTGGATGGCCTGTGACAGGCCGTGGCCTGGTAGGCAGTTGCCCAATTTGCCTATACTTGGTAATCCGGTCCTGGTTGTATGGTGTGCGCGGGGTCAGCATACCACGCGGCTCACTCTGCTGTTGGCTATCCTGTGTACGAAATTGACCTTAATACTTATAATACTTGCTGCAGCAACGAATGGCATCTTAATGTTGACTGACCTTTGGTAATACCAGCAACCACGTCATGGCCTCGGCTTGACCAGCTTAGGTGGTTTAACCACCAGACAAGCTGTCATCCAGTCCCTGTCGTCCAGCGTTATCTGATTTCATGTGTTAAGACATCAATAACCAAGATAATACTGATCATGTGTTTTACATATCAGCAACACTGCTCTTAACACACTTGGGGTATAAGTAGTAACTAATGGTAATGACCTATAACAGAGTGTGTAAAGTAACAGTGATTACGTCAAATAAGGGAAGGAGCACACCACCGACCACCACAAACATCTGGTTATAGCATCCGACTTTTTAATGTTAAACACTGACTGGATACAACCGTGAAAATGATAAATTGTATGATTACAGACCTCACTATCATACGAGTATATTACTATTTTATATCACCCTGCATTCAGATTGTGGTGTATAAATAACTATACTATGGGGTAAAACACTGTGTAATGTGTTTTTATTCGTTATCATAACAAAACCATTATTTTCCAAGACAAATGGATGACGGAAGAGTGGTTGAGACAAAACGAGTAGGCCTTTTTCTCTTGCCCTTGAATGTGAGGAGGGTGGTGGGTTGACGAATGAATGGTAACAGGGGAGGGGGGGTGGGGTTGAAACTTGAGCTGCGGCTATACAACATATACCAACCTGCTCGTCAAGCCAGTTGCTCGATTTTTGTTGGAGACTGTACGGTCATTTCTAGTAGTTTGAGAGAGAGAGAGAGAGAGAGAGAGAGAGAGAGAGAGAGAGAGAGAGAGAGTTATGAGCATATTGTATGGTCATTTCTAGGAATTTGAGAGAAAGAGAGTATATTGTACGGTCATTTCTAGTAGTTTGAGAGAGAGAGAGAGAGAGAGAGAGAGAGAGAGAGAGAGAGAGAGAGTGGGTTGATGATACAATAATCACAAGTGGTCCTTGCCCAGTGCCGTTCCTCACCTCGCTCACCACGATGGGTTGGGTTGCTAGTGCCACCAGCTGTTCATTTTCTGGCCATTTTATATATATATATATATATATATATATATATATATATATATATATATATATATATATATATATATATATATATATATATATATAGTGGTAGGTGGGGGCGCTCACCATCCACTGACTCGATGAAGAGCTGCTGTCGGGTGTCTGCCCTTTCCTCTCCTCCATCCTCCTTTCCTTCCATCCTCTTCTGTCATTCTTTCCTTGATTCTTTCCTTGTCCTCCTGCCTACGAGTGACTTCACACTCCCTCTTCTGTCTTCCTTTCCTTCATTCTTTCCTCGTCCTTCTGCCTGTGAGTGGCTCTACACTTAGTAACAAGCCACATGGTTTCTTGTACACCAGGAAACCATTTACTATGCTGGATGGTAACTAGAGAACAAAATTTTGGCACCTGGTGGTTTAGTGGGAAAATATTGCCTGTGAAGGTTTATATCCAAGGGATGGTTGAGGTTGACTGCTCATGTAATGTCACTCAGCGATGAGTGAGGCTGGTCACTCTCATCTTAAATGTCGGGACCAACTGCCTAGCCCAGAGCTCCTACGCTCCTCATAGGACAATGTAGGATTGGATGATATATATATATATATATATATATATATATATATATATATATATATATATATATATATATATATATATATATATGAGCACATAAAGTCATGTGGTAGCGAGATAAAATGGCCAGAAAATGAACAGCTGGTGGCACTAGCAACCCAACCCCTCGTGGTGAGCGAGGTGAGGAACGGCACTGGGCAAGGACCACTTGTGATTATTGTATCATCAACCCTCTCTCTCTCTCTCTGTCTCTCTCTCTCTCTCTCTCTCTCTCTCTCTCTCTCTCTCTCTCTCAAACTACTAGAAATGACCGTACAATATACTCTCTTTCTCTCAAATTCCTAGAAATGACCATACAATATGCTCATAACTCTCTCTCTCTCTCTCTCTCTCTCTCTCTCTCTCTCTCTCAAACTACTAGAAATGACCATACAGTCTCCAACAAAAATCGAGCAACTGGCTTGACGAGCAGGTTGGTATATGTTGCATAGCCGCAGCTCAAGTTTCAACCCCACCCCCCCTCCCCTGTTACCATTCATTCGTCAACCCACCTGTTCCTCACATTCAAGGGCAAGAGAAAAAGGCCTACTCGTTTTGTCTCAACCACTCTTCCGTCATCCATTTGTCTTGGAAAATAATGGTTTTGTTATGATAACGAATAAAAACACATTACATAGTGTTTTACCCCATAGTATAGTTATTTATACACCACAATCTGAATGCAGGGTGATATAAAATAGTAATATACTCGTATGATAGTGAGGTCTGTAATCATACAATTTATCATTTTCACGGTTGTATCCAGTCAGTGTTTAACATTAAAAAGTCGGATGCTATAACCAGATGTTTGTGGTGGTCGGTGGTGTGCTCCTTCCCTTACTTGACGTAATCACTGTTACTTTACAAACTCTGTTATAGGTCATTACCATTAGTTACTACTTATACCCCAAGTGTGTTAAGAGCAGTGTTGCTGATAAGTAAAACACATGATCAGTATTATCTTGGTTATTGATGTCTTAACACATGAAATCAGATAACGTTGGACGACAGGGACTGGATGACAGCTTGTATATATATATATATATATATATATATATATATATATATATATATGTATATATATATTTCCCGATGCACACGAACATTTCCATGGCGATTATGTGCTTTTCATTCAGTTCTGTAGGATTTGAAATTTCGGCCAAGAAGTCGCTTGGCAATAGCTACCTACGGAACCATTATCGCTCTCCACTGGTTAATAATAAATTAAGGGATGTTTTTCAGAGGGTGGTAGTGCCGGGGGTTCTCCCCACCATGTCTTAGCGATTGGACGTGGCTGTTGCCCAGCTATGCATTGGGCACTCATGGCTTAGTCATGAGTTCCTAATGTGTTGTGGGGCTGAATCGTATTGTGATGATTGCTTTGTTCCCCTTACTGTCCGTCACATGCCAGTCCTGTGTCCGAGTCAGTGGGACCTGCAGTGGAGGTTTCTCCATAGGCATAGCAGGACGGATGGTGCCTACTGTCTGTCCTTCATACTTGGAGGAACCTCTGGCTATCTGATATTTTTTTCTTAAGGAAGTGAACTTCTTTCACCATTTATAGTTGACGGAGAATTTACTTACCTTCTTGCCATTTTTTTTTTCCTTGATAGGGGTATCGATTTTGTTTTAGTACACAGGTTTTAACGTTTATTCGGCGTCATATAATCAAACTGTTGCAGCACCACAATTTTTATTTCCAATAATTCAGTTCAGTTCTCTTTTCATCTACAGAAATTGTTTATTCATCGCAGGATATAACTCATCGAAGACTTAGCATTAGTTATGACACATTCACTACTACGGATTTATCCACAACTTAGTAAAAGTGCTTGGATGTTGCAAAAATAGAAACTGTAAGACATCATCCTTGTGAAATAACTTTTTTACTACAGTATCTTTAATAATACTGTTATCTACAGTCATTCTTACTCAGATAAGGAGTGATTTCATGTGAAAAACATATTAAGCCAAGAGATTAAATTCTCTTACCCACCTTTATCAATCTGAGGTGTGTAGGGGGCATCATGAGGCACTGGCCAGGCTATCGAAACCTGTACCAGCTTTTCCTTGCCTATATACAAGGGGGAAGTGCCATCTAGTTTAGCAAAGTTTCGGGATATTATCAGCTGCATGTTTAGAGGGGCACCAATATGAGCACTCCTGAAAAAAAAAAAAAGACATAAATAGTAAAATGTAATAATCTACACAGATGTTTTGCCCACCAAGAAACATCATGAGGTAGGATTATAAGGAAGGAATATTCGATACTGGGAGAATATTGAACAGCATGCCGAGTAGAATGGGACACATAATCATTCGTACATCATTCAGTTCTCTGGAATCCTGGCGCCTCGTCACATGCCAAACCATCTACAAGTTTTTGCTCCTTCAAAATCAGCTGCCAAATTGCTTTTTAACTGACGGTTAATATAAAAAAAGATTAAAAGAAAATTATACATAAATAAACAACTTTATGTCCTACACGCTAATAACCCACTCCTGCGAGTAAGGACATAATGGTTCATTTAGGCTCATACCAGGAAACATTTATTCAGCTGAGAGCAATACGGACGATGAAAGGATTAAACAACGGCTGTACAACATCTCACTTTTCTTTTTTTTATAAATTCTTCCTTTTCAAAGTCTCATAATTACTTTACTTGGAGGACACATTTCCCATTTAGTTCTACTTAAAGTCAGATCACTGTTTTCAGCCTGTTAAGAAGGGATTATCGAAACCTGTGTCTGGCTTTTCATCCTCTAGAGGTCTTCATTATAATCGTGATAACGTAAGATAAATAGTGATTAGATTTAGTATGAAAACTAACCTGAACTGTGGCGATTTAGTCCACGGTTTCTTAGTTTTGAGGCTTCTATCACTATACCACCGACTATATTTGTGCAAAGGGAGAAAATCCATTGAACCGCGTTGTACTTTCTCTCTGTAATGCCTGACAGTACTCTAAGTTCACTCTGAATGACATGTAACATACAGTATATGGTTCATATAACAGGGGTCACTGTTCAATTAGCCACTGTGGCCTGTATTATTGTTGGCTAAGGAAGCTCCTGAACATCTTTTCTTAAGCGATTTATTATGCTTATTAGACCTTACTGGTATACTTCGTGTATAAATCCTTCAAACATCCCAGTACTCTGCATAAATATTGGACAAAAGGATATTAATCAGCCACATCCAAAAGCAAATCCCTGAGGATGAGGTGCTACCTGTCGGTTCTATGGCCTGTCTCCTTCTGAGCTCTGCTTCCTAAATTCTGGTGTAGCAGGGGTCGTGTCACGTGTGTTACACTGTTGTTGAAATGTTCTAGAAGCCTGTGTGTGAATATGTGTGTATGTGTGTGTATGGTCACGAGGCATTGTTCGTGTGCCTATCAAGCATTCCTTGAGTTAGAGTGTGTAAGCATGTTTACCATTGCTCGATTCCTGCAGACACACTACCTGACTTGCTGCTTCTATCTGTCTGTCTGTCTATCTATCTATCTATCTATCTATCTATCCATCATGCTATCTATTATGATTTGTAATTATAATATGGAGTCCTGACATCATTCGGTCACGTAGCAATCATTACTGACATATGCTAATCTATTAATACATAATAGTCTTCTTCTTCAATCTTAATACATAATATTGATTATAATATTGTATACATATAATATTCATGTTAATATTGCAATGATTCAGTAATATTATATGTTAAACAAGTTGTATACATCAATCAATCAATTAATCATTTCCTGTGACACCCCACGGGATACATAAGGCCTCGATGAACTCTCTCCACCAATATTTGTCTCTTGCCATCTCCTTCAGGTCCCACCAACACTTCCCTCCTGCTTCTTTTTTCATTGTCCTCAACCAGGTTTCCCTCGGCCTACCTCTACCTCTTCTTCCTCTAGCAGTCCACTCTGGCACATCCAGTATTAAACTATCTTCTTTTCTGTATATGTGCCCCAGCCATTTCCAGCGAGACAGTCTCACATATTCATTAACTGGTTCCACTCTTGTAATATCCCTTACTCTTGCATTTGTAACTCTGTCTTGCCACTTTACCCCAAGAATCCTTCTCAGTATTTTATTCTCAAATCCTAATATTTTCTGATCTGTTGCAATTGTACTGTACCATGACTCATCCCCATAAATTAAAACTGGTCTAACCATGGACTTGGAAATTTTCACTTTAGTATGTACCGAAAGCATATTATTATTCCAAACAGATTTCAACATTCCAACAGCTCGCCAATCCTGTCTAATCCTCTCCTCAATTTCATTGTTTAATGATCCATTAGATGATACAATCTTTCCAAGATATTTAAAGTTTTCTAAATTCTTCACCACATTATTCCCAATTACACAATCGATTTGGTTCTCCATGTTCATATTAATAATTTCAGTCTTTCCATAATTTATTACCAATCCCATTTTTTCTCCTTCCTCCACCAGACAATCAAGCACCCTCTGCATCTCGTAAATACTTCCGCAAATCAGTACAATATCATCAGCATAGTCCAAATCCATCAGCTTCTTATTTTCTTTCCAGTTAATTCCTGCACCTGTTCTCCTTACAACCTTTTTCATAACATAATCCATAACCAAAACAAACAACAATGGCGAAAGAACTCCTCCTTGAATCACTCCTGACCTAGCTTGAAATAGATCACTCAAAGTACCACCCACCATTACCTTACAAAAAATACCTTCATGCAGGCTTCTAATAATATTTACAAACTTTTCTGGTATACCATAGAATCTCATAATTTTCAACATAGCTGCACGTGAAACACTATCAAACGCCTTTTCAAAATCCACAAAACACATACTAAGTGGCATTTTCATCTCATTAGCTTGTTGCATTAGATGCCTTACAATAAAAATCTGATCATTACAACCTCGACCCTTGCTAAATCCCGTTTCTTCTTCTCTTAAAATTTTATCAATTACTGGCTCTATTCTGTTCAACAAGATTTTGGAAAAAACTTTTGCAACTACAGGTGTCAAAGTTATCCGCCTCCAATTGCCACACACAGTTAAATCTCCTTTTTTTGGTATTTTTAAAATCACTCCATTTTTCCACTCTTCTGGAATTCCACCATTATTCCAAGCCACATTAAAAAGTTTCAAAAGCGCATTCATCAACTCGTCATTTTCCATCTTAAGCATTTTAGGGAATATTCCATCCTCTCCTGGGGCCTTAAAATTCTTTAAATCCTTTATAGATTTTGCTACCTCTTCCAAAGTTATATCACCTGTTTCTATCTTCAAATCTCTCTCGGCTGGCAAAATGTCCTCTTCAGCTGGGATTGGTCAATTTAGAACAGATTCAAAGTCCTCTTTCCGCCTTCCTTTTATATCCAAATCTTTAGTCATCAAATTACCATTTCCATCTCGTACAGGTATTTCCTTCCTTTTCTTATCAGTCCCAGTTAACTCCTTTATGGCCTGAGACGCTGCTCTTGTGCTCTGACCGTGATTTTTACTTAATTTTATTTTTGTCTCTCTTGCCTTTTCATCATATAGCCTCCTTTTATCACGTCTAACGAGTCTTTTTACTTCAGAATGTAAACTCCAGTACTTTGCTCTAAGTACTTCAACTACCTGGCCATCAACATGTTGTTCTTCACTTCTTAACTTAGCCTCTTTCCTTTTCTGAATTGCACTCCATGTTTCATCTGACATTCACTTTTTCCTTCTCTCTTTTCCCTTTTTCTTAATAGCAACCTTAGCACTCTCATGCAAAACTTCTTTTACCTCTCTCCACATTTGATTAATATCATTATTTTCAGATTCCATCAAAGTCTGCAGGACTAGAAACCTGTTCCTACATTCCCACCAAAACATTTCCCTCGTGCTCTCATCATTTCTCAGCTCATCAAAATCATAACCATTACCTCCTGTACAATTACCATTAACGTTTCTCTGAAGTTTTATTTTAATCTTTGACACAACAAGTTGATGATCACTACCTACAGTATATCTGCCCCCCTCCTTACGCAAACATCTTGCAAATACCTCCTAAGCCTTCTGCTAATTGCCATGTGGTCAATCTGGTTACAATATTTACCACATGGTGAAATCCAAGTAGTCTTATGTATTTCTCTATGCTCAAAGATAATTGAACAAATATAATATGATTAAATTGGTTATTGTATGACGTTTCGTAAGGTGTGTATGTATAACAGACATACGCATATAACTGTGCAATGGCAATACTGCTAAGTCATTACATTACATATGGAGTTGTCCCTTTAGTAATATCTAATATTTTACCTAATTTGTATGATGATTCTGGTAAAACAGAACTGTGGTAAAATTGTATGACTTGTTACATAACATTGTAGTAATAATTGTAACATTGTATGACTTGTTACATAATATTGTAGCAACATTGTAGCAATAACTGTAACATTATATGACTTGTTACATAATATTGTAGTAACATTGTAGTAATAATTGTAACATTGTATGAATTGTTACATAATATTGTAGTAACATTGTAGTAATAATTGTAACATTGTATGAATTGTTACATAATATTGTAATAATGCAGAATTGTGTTGGTCTTATAATTGTAGTTACATTTTTTAAAGCAACTGTTACATAACTGTGTTGGCCTTATAATTGTAGTTACATTTTGTTAATGCAACTGTTACATAATTGTGTTGGCCTTATAATTGTAGTTAAAGTTACATAATAGTTACATCTTGTTAATGCAACTGTTACATAATTGTTACATATTGTTTGTAGTTACATTATTGTAGCAATTGTAACATAATGGAATCGTTTGTCGTTACATAATTGTTACATATTGTTTGTAGTTACATAATTGTAGCAAGTGTACCATAATCCAATCGTTTGTCGTTACATAATTGTTACATATTGTTTGTTGTTACATAATTGTAATAATTGCAGTCCTGACATCGAATCTGGTCAGCTGCAGTCGATGATAGTGATGATGTGCCATGCCACTAGCTTGTGGAGACAACAATTTGCTTTTTTGTTTGTAGTTTATGTGGTATTTTGATATTTGTAGTAACACTTACACCTACTTTCATTTGTTTGTTATGTGATCTTACTGTATTTCTTTTTTTCTTTTTTTTTGTATGTATTGACTTTCTATACTTTGTTTTTCTTCGTTCGTCTACGCTTTTTTTGTTGTTGTCGAAGGTTGCATAATTGCTGGTAAATTCCCTTGGGACCCTTTTTTAAGGCTTAGTTGATATTGCACAGATAATGTTGAAAATGATATTATATAGCCCCATATTTTGTTATTTTATATAAAAAATATATATACACTATATACAGTATTAACTATATACACTGACTTGTTGTTCACTTGTACCTATCGTGGGCAATATGTGCGTCAGCACCGTGTGGAAAACTTTGTCTTCACGATTGTGTGGAAGATGTTCATTCTTCCTAATGTCATTTGTGTTGGTCATTTTTTTTTTCCTGGTTTTCCTTGTAACTTAATTTGTTTCCACTAGGTAGCTTTAATTAATAAATGTTTAATACAGTTCTTTTAATCGCTCACTGTGTAACTGTGATGGAATATTTTCTTTATTACTTTGTAGATGTAATAATGTATAGCTGTATGTATGAAACATGTATTTTATGTAGGTATAAATGGTAACACTCGTTGGTAGTAAAAAAATGTTATAATAGATGAATCAATATATACAGTGTAGAATACTCTTTGTTGGTGATTATTTAGTGCTTGAATTATGCCGATAATTAAAGTAGGTATATGTATTTACAGTAATCTGTAACTATACGGTACGTTTTATATGTCTGTGCACGAGTTTTTTGTCTATCACTGTGTATTGTATAAATGAAGTAACTATGTAACTCACTAATTTTTACCGTGATGGGAATGGTGTGAGTGGTGGTGAGTGGTGGTGTCACACACGAGTTGACTTACGTGGCGTCGTCTCAGCAAACACGTATGGTAACATCGACTTCCCACACTGGTAGCTGTGGTGAGTAAATGAGTAGCGATGAGTAACCTGAGTGAAGATGAGTGAGTAAGATGAGTTGTGAATATGGGCTTGGTATTTCCTGCATCGTCTTGACCTCTTCACTCCTGTGTCAGCGTTGGAGGTTGGGTGGCGGTAGCAGAGAGATGAGGGTGAGGTCAGGTGGTTGTGAGTTGTGAGTCGTGTCTCACTCTTCGTTTTTTTTTTTTTCTTTCGAGGTATTCTTGGTCCTTTTCTCTTGTGATTTACTCGTTGTGGGATGAAGAATGTCGCTACTTGTAGGTGTGTGTAGAAGATTATAGAGATATCTTGTAGACTTGTTACTTGTAGTTGATCGTAGATGGTTGTAGTTCGTTGCTTCGTCATAGAAATTGGAAGATTGTTTGTATATCAATACTTTGTTAAACTACTGGCAAGGCGTCGTGTGACCTCTTCACCTCTAAATCAGCGTGATGATCGGGAAAACGGAGAGGGAGTTGGAGAGAATACAGTCAGGAGCTGGTTGTGAGTTGTTGGTTGTAAGAGGTATTGTTTGTTTTCAATCGATATGTAGAATCAACTGTACACTCGTAGACTCGTAGGCTCGTAGACTTGTAGACTCGTAGGCTAGTAGACTTGTAGACTCGTAGGCTCGTAGGCTTGTAGACTCGTAGGCTTGTAGGCTTGCAGATTTGTATTTTGTAGGAATTCACTGTAGAACTGAAACTAATCTTGGTTAGAATCTTGCCTGCTTTTGTAGACATTCACTGTAGATTCATAGACGAGGTTCGTACGTTCGCTGCTGCCTTATCTAACAGCATCTTTGTAACTTTGTAGCTTCTTGTAGTGTGTTTTGTATATCAGTTATACATATATTAGACTCGTGGACGAGCGGTTGTTATAAGTGAGTAGTTTTGTAAGTAGATAATCTTCATTCCCTTTTGATGCAATGACAGGAGAGGTAAAGATTAGTAAGGAACTATTTTTATTTGTCTTGGAAATATTAACAAAGTCTCTCACACATGAGTGAAGTATAAAGTAGAGTCCCGCGAGCTACCTCCTGTCTCGCTCTCTCTCTCTCATCCACCCTCTGGCCCATTTTCCTAGGCTCCTCCCTACTACCTGTCTGTTCTATGGCCAGTCTCCTTCTGAGCTCTGCTTCCTAAATTCTGGTGTAGCAGCGGTCGTCTCACGTGTGCTACACTGTTGTTGAAATGTTCTAGAAGCCTGTGTGTGAGTATGTGTGTGTATGATCATGAGACATTGTTTGTGTACCTATCAAGCATTCGTTGAGTTAGAGTGTAAGCATGTTTACCATTGCTCGATTCTCACAGACACACTACCTGACTTGCTGCTTCTATCTGTCTGTCTGACTATCTATCTATCTATCTATCTATCCATCATGCTATCTATTATGATTTGTAATTATAATATTGAGTCCTGACATATGTAGTACACTTCAGGCTAAAAGGGAGGAGATTGGGAGAATGTTTGTGAGAAAAAAGTTGGATGTGTTAGCTTTGAGTGAAACAAAGATGAAAGAGAAATGTGAATCTAAGTTTGAAAGTAAGACTGGAAAGATGTCAGATGTTGACAGAGGGAGAGCGAGAGAAGGAGTGGCCTTGATAATGAGCCCGGAAGTGCAGCAATGTGTGACTGAATGGAAGGTGTCATCGAGTCTGATGTGGGTGAAAACGAAATTTGGACGTGAGTTGTGGGTATTTGTCAGTGGATATGGGCCTTGTAGTAAAAGGGATGAAGAAGTGTGGGAGTCCAGCTGGAATGATATTGATGAGTGTCTGCAGAGTTTTGGAGCAAATGTGAATGTGGTAATGATGGGAGATCTGAATGCTAGAGTGGGAAATGTAGCAGTTGAAGGTTTCGTTGGTATGCATGATGTGCCTGGAATAAATGGTAATGAGGAAAGTATAATAGGGTTGTCTGTTGTGCGAGAGATGACTATTGGAAATACCTTGTTTGGTAAGAAAGATATAAGTATACATGGGTGAGACAGGAGGGTGGAAGAGTTGTTGACAGAACATTAACCCGTCACGTCCCGAGGTTTTCCGCACCTCCGACATCCCCCAGTCCCGAGGTATTTTCGAAAAAAAAATTTTGGGCTAAAACCTTCGCTTTTGGTGAGAAACATCGAAAATTCATAGAGAAATTGCTCACCTGAGGTTTAAAATACCCAATCCAGGTAGGAGTTCCTCCTTACCTGACTGGGTTTTCTAACATGCTAGCACCAAAGAAAACGAGTTCTATGGGAGGGTAACTATTTTATCCACTCATAAACGGTATTTATTTATTTACTTGGTACGAATGTATATGTAGTATGAGAGTATATTGGTTTTCAAGCAGTAATAAAGGCATTATAAGCATTGTTTCACTCACTAACTAATCACCATACCTGACCTCTTTTTGCCACATTACCTGATCATTATTTCTGGCTGTTTCTTCTTCTAATGCTATGTAAACATTGTCCTCCACATTGTCATCGATTGGGGAATCACTCTGGCCCTGAATATCTTTACTAGCCAGGTCACTGGTAACAGGTCCTTTGCCAAGACAATGGCATGAGGGGGGGGAGGGGAGGTTATGCGGTGTAAGGCATTGTCCCTACTTGGCATCTTGTAGAGGAATAGAGGAAGGTGTCCCGTGTATACATGCGAAAAATCACGCACGAAAATTGAAAATTGTGCAAATTAGGGACCTTGCCATTGCACGACGTACTTGTACGTCGCCGGGACTGGCAAATGCAAATCGTTGCAACGTACCCATAAGTCGACGGGACGGGGCAGGTTAATGAACTATGTGGTTGTGTCCAGGAATGTATAAGAAAGATTCCTGGATGTGAGAGTTTGGAGATGGGAGGGTGGAGGTATGTCTGACCACTACCTAGTGGAGGGAAAGATGAAAGTAGGTATGAGCTGGGTAAGATCTAGGAGAGTTAGGTACAGAGGTTTTGAAAGTCCCTGAGTTGGATAAAAGAGAGAAAATGATAGAGAATCAGGAAAAGTTGAAAGATTAATGGAACGCAGTGAAAGATCGGGAAAATGGCGGTATGGAGGAGGAATGGCAGTTGTTTAAGAGGGCTGTGGGTGGGGGGGGGTATACAGAAGAGATGTCTAGTGTCAGACAAGTAGGTAGTGGTGTAAGAAAGGGAGATGAATGGGGGTGCGAGGAAGTAAGTATGGCTGTAGCTGGGAAGACACGTTCATATGAAGTGTGGCTGCAGAGTAATTATGAGGTGTCATATGAGAGGTACAAGAAAAAGAGCAATAGGTCTAGAAGGGCTGTACATGATGCTAAAGTGGCAGCAGATGAGAGGTGGCATAGATGGTTGACAGAATTTTCAACAGAATAAGAAAATGTTTTGGAAACAGGTGAAGACGGTGTGAAGGGGAGAGTCTGGGAAGGAAAAGTGAGTAAAAGCAGAGGATGGAAGGATGTTAACTGAGATGGATGCAGTAAGGAAGATATAGGCAGAGTATTTTGAAAGACTGTTAAATGTAGAGGAGGAAAGGGAGGCAGAGATTGTGGATGATGGAAGGGTGCAAGGAATAAATGTGTTGTGAGAGTTGAATGATTCTTTGATCATGACTGAGGAAGTGCAGAAGGCAGTTAAGGAGATGAAAGCAGGGAAAGCTACAGGTGTGGATGGGTGTGCTGTGAAATCTCTAAAACTGTAGAGTCACCCATAGGCACTGGGAACTGGAATGAAAGAAAGAAAGACAAAAGAGGAAATGTAAAGTCACCCAAAGGCAGAAGGACGAGGAAACAATGAAGTAAAGAAAGACAGAAGAGGAAGGAAGGAAAGGAGGGAGGAAAGGAAAGGGCAAACACCCGAGAGCAGCACTACATCGAGTGAGCCGATGGTGAGCCCCCCCACCTACCACCATATAAAGTTCTGAAATATTTGATGCATCTGTCTGAACCATTTGGTTCATTGATACTGTTGTTCTTGGCGGTGGTAGTGGTGGTGGTGTGGTTGATAGTGGTGGTGATGATTTTGTTCTTGTTGTTGTTTTTGTTGCCACAGTTTCATCTCAATATGAACCTCAAGAGACTGAATTTTAAAGCTGTCCCTTTCTTGAGATCCAGCATCATCATTTCGGGGGACAGGGTGTTAACCCACCTTGTGTCAGCTATTTTTAGCTCTCTGGGTCACCCCAGTGCCGGCCATTTTTTGGCCTTTTTTTTGGCGAAAATGATAGCTTTTGATGTGGAAACAACGAATTTCGCCATTAAAATGCTCACTGAGGCTCAGAAATGAGTTTTATTGAGTCCTGCATACTCGAGTACAGGTATAGTCGCTCTCTTACACTCACCATGTATGTGAGAGAAAGAAGTTTTCTATGTAAGGTATACTCAGGTATTTATGCTGGGAAGGTATAGCAATGTTCAGTACACTTTCTTGATTACTTATCACTTCAGCATCTATCACTATTTGCATGTCTTTCTCACTGTGAATGCATTATCGTACACATACTTGAAGATAGGTAAAACCTGATTTCATTACATACAGTCACGGCACTTACAAGAAGGTATTTACTACTGGACTTCAGTATATAGTCCTTACGCTTACAAGAAAATATTTACAATATACACTTATGTGAAAATATTTACAAAATGCCTTCACTATGTACAGTGCTATGTAAGGCACACAGACAGAGTGAGGCAGAGCGAGCATGAGGGGGGAGCAAGTGAGTGTATGGCCTTGACAGCCTTGGAGATGGTAGAGGAACAGTCACCTTACATGCATGCCAATTTTTACCCGTGAATCTTGAAAAATGCGGTCACAGTGAAGTTTTTTTTTTTAGACCATTTTAAAATGGCACTAGCACTGTCCGCGGAATTGATGTAAGACCGTTTTAAAACGGCACTTTCTCGTGGTGGGTTAAGGGACGTTTGTAGGAAGGCTATGGAACTGCCCAGTTATATCGATGATGATGACGTCCTTCTTTAATACCTCTCTTGACAACAGGCTTATCAAATGTCAACAATACATTTCTATCTTGCTGTACTGTCACCAGGGCAATGCATGAAGGATGAGGAAGAAAAAAGGCATTTGTATTTTCTGCTATAAATAAAATGGTAAAAAGTACGATAAGAATTAAGGTCATATCTCTTTCTCATTATAGTATATTCAGTTCCTAAAAGTAGCAAGAATAGTTAATGTTAACACCTTTCTGTTATAAGCTGTTACAGAAGAAAAAATAATCATGTTAGTTAATTCGTTTTTATTTTTATTTCTGATTCTGACTTTACATACTCCTCATAAGATTAAAAGAACTTGTGAACTATTTTTTTTTCTTTGGACTGAAAATACATTATTAATATACTGTGTACCCCTGGACGCCTTTTCCACATCATTCATGTTTCCTCCAAATGATTACTAATATTATGAATCCAACAGTAATGATGCCCTAAGACTGAAGAGGTCAGATACTAAATTATGTTACAAGCCTGTTTCATACTAATTAAAAAAAAAAAAAAAAAAACTGCCTGCAGGAGTCATATGGAAAAATTTATCAGTCTAATGTTAGTCTCGTAGGTCCAGGTGTATGTGCAGGGTGTGGCTCCAACACCAGCAACCTCTCCACTACAAAGGCCACACTGCCCAGGGTGATGCCCACCAGGAGAAGCAGCAGAGGTCCCTGTGTATGGAAAACAGACAGACTCCTGAAATTTGTTTGGCTGTGTTCTGTTCCATCCTGTCTCTGCTGTTTTATTTCTTCCCTTCGTTTCATTCGACTTTCACGTGCAGCAGCTTCCAGTGTTTCCTTCTTCCACTGCTCATACAGACCAGCCTGAAAACAAAAAAATGCAGTAGTGAGTCATGGAAGAACCTAAAATAGCCATCGTCAGGTCCCAGTGTAGTAAATGTTCTCATTTTATGTAAAACTTGTAGGAAGCTCTTAACCAATAGTATTATAACATTTATAATTACTCTTCTGTATTCTAATGCATTGGACATACTGAAATTATGTGTAGTCACCAGTTTTACGCATTTGGTACATGCATAATGTTTAATGACAATACAACATGTTCAGAATCAATTTAACAATCTGTTCTACAACTCTGAAAAAGCAAAATCATTAAATATAATGCATCGATCTTGGCAGGTCATTCCTGTCTCTCGTTCAAAGTAAAGTGGTTGGTTGGGCTATAGTTCAGGCAACAGCTACGAATACTGTAACGCCCCCTCGTACTCAGTGGTACCATCGCCACATTTTATCGGGCTGTTTAGACTATTTCGATATACCGTAACGTGGACTAAAACAATGTGGTCGCTACTTGTCCCTATGTAGCATGCTGTTGAACAGTCAGGAATTACTTCTTTATTTTATTATCAGGAACGTACTAATCGTCCCCAATTTATACTTTTTATACTCCTTGTAGAAAATGGTACGATGCATATGTATCATATAATTATGATGATTAGGGCAGTATTTCGCAAAATCAAAAAGGATATCTTAGTGCAATGAAATGGGTGCCCATACTTTTTAATGGTACAGAATTCTGCATTAGATACTGTAGAATGCATCTAAAAAGAATGTTTGCTACTTTGTTACAGGGTGAAGATATAAATAAGCACTTTTTAAAGATGTGAATGCTGATATATTTTCAAGTTACATTCAGTAAAAATATACAAAATACTGGTGTTTAATCGCTGAATGTAGTCTTCTGTAGAACAGATTATCTCATTTAAGTCATATAGCTTTGGTTCAAGCATGAACCAAATATCACACCACTGTATACTGTACAAGTAAATGCTAACCATCCTCAAACTCCTTAATAACCTTTTAATTTAAAGCATTATTTTTTTTTTTCATGTTTTGAACTTTTGATAATGATCATTCCTCGGTACATAGGCCTACAGTATATAGTACCAATGTGATTTACAGAACCATCTGATATATTCGTATGTATCTCCACTGTTACTGTGGGGATACAGGTATAAATTTCAAGATATAACAAGTTCGGGCTAAATTGGAAGTACTGTATATGTCAGGTTTTCAAGGGCCACCTGCCATGGACTAAGAAAACTATTTGTTTACAAACCTGCTCGTACGGGCACAGGAAAAGTCACTGGAACAATCCGTTAACACTTTTCGCGAAATCCGTCATTTATTAGTTTATGCTAATAAAATGCCTATATAAGCAAGATTTCATAGCATCAGTTTTGTTCTTAAGTGATCTTCTTACAGGCTTTTAGTATGCATCACAAATGCATATTTTAGTCATCAAAGAAAACTCTTCAACTGTTATGCCTCCCAAATATGGTCGACGTACAGGCATATTTCAGCGATTTTCGAGTATTAGATCCCTTGGATAACACATTATAGGAAATGTTTCTTAAACTGACGCAGAAATAGCGAAGGGGGGGAGGGCTTTCCAAGGAGAAGTAGTACCTCAGAAAGTCTTACGACCTGTACCTTAGAGGTACCATGAATGAATTTATGAGGTATAAATTATTACACTTAGCGATAGGAAAGTATAGCAGAGATGAAGGCTCGCTATACCCACCTCTTCCACCTGCGGAACGGGCACGGAAAAGGAAGTACACTTAACCCGAGGGAAAAAGGGTAGGCTAGGACATTGGAAGAAATATTTAGTGTACCACAAAGCCAGGTCTGCAATAACTCTAAACTGCTCTGTCGACGAAGTGTTAACTACCTGTGCTGGCAGATGATTCCATATACAACAGATCTTATATGTGAAAAAACTGCCTAATGCATCATGTGGAATCCCCACTGGAGGGGTATCAACAACCGGTTCAGATGGAGTAACGAGGTTGATATAACAAAAGTAACTTAACCACTAGGCAGTGTTGAGAGGAAGATGACAAAATAAATAGGTTACTTATATATCCCTGTTACCAAAAGGTTTTCTCTTTACCTGCTGGTTATCTGACATAATTCTGGTATTAGAGTTTGATATTCATACTTGTTTATAATATGCACTGTTATCAGACCCATTAACAGCTGGGTTGCTACAGACAAGCAATGATTTTTATCATCCGGCTTTAGCAAGGCGAGGAGACAGTGTGTGTGTGTGTGTGTGTGTGTGTGTGTGTGTGTGTGTGTGTGTGTGTTCCTGAAATATCTCTAAAAGTTGCGGATGAACTGTCGCCAAAACCATGACAAAACAGCAGTTATGTCAATGGGCAGAAGTGATTAAGTTTTGTTTACAATTTGATCAAAAGTGACCGAATACCAGCCGTCACACATCAAATTATATTTTGGCCAATATCTCAGCAATGGATAGAGAAACTTTTTTAAAATTACAATAGATTTGTAGGTAGCTTGTATCTTAGCCAAGATATTTTGCTGGTGATCAGCATTTGGCCCCCAAATGCTTTTGTTTTTCGTCTCAGTAAAAAATTTAGACAGACTTCGTAAGGGGATTTCTCTTCTTAGTTTAACCTAGTAGAAACCATCGTCACCCTGGTGTGACGGTTCAGCGCATTTTCCAAACATAAATGAGGAGGGAACCCCAGGTTGGGTCCTATGATCTTTGGGAAAATGACCTGATTGGTGAATGGTAGTATGCTAAGAACCTGCCCCACAAAATCCCACCTGCAGCAACTCAGGGTTTTGGAGGGTTATGTGCAGCGGCAGTGTATGTAACCCACCATTCATGATATTCTGTAAAAGTTGCAGCAAAATTCTGTTATCATTTTTGTGTAGAAATCACCCATGCCTCATCCAGTAATAGCTGTTGGCAGTGGAACTCTCGAGGTATTTGAGGAAACTGGGAGGAATTTCAACTGCTTGTGTCTGTGTTTCACCTGTGTTTGCCTTCAGGAGACTATGGTGGGAGACAAAACTCTTCTTATTCTGGGAGGATATACAGTCATTCACTCACTAGCTCTTATAGACTGTGGTTCTCGAGGTGGCTGTCCTATCCTGTGTGTACTGATGTTCTGTTTACTTCATTTCCTGTCTGGTTCCTCCTTCAGGCTGTGGCTGTTCAATTACACCTGGGAAGGCGTTACATGTTCAGTTTTCTTTATTTATCCCGCCCCCCCTCTCCTTCCACTCCTCTCTGTGCCTTGACCACTTTATATGTCAGCTCCCTAGGCCATTTTTTCTTCTAGGTGACGTGAATGGGCATCATGATTTGCGAGGTGAAACTATATGTAATGCCTGTTGTGGTCTGGCATCTTTGGTGGAGGATTTGGACATGGTTCCTCAGAGCACAGAAGACCTGCCACACTTCGTGTACATACTGGTACTTTATCTGTTACTGATCTTACATTGGCCTCCCGTAATTCTTCGCTTAATTTTTCATGTGAGATTTTGTCTGACTTCAATGGTGTTAATCAAAAAGCAAGCAGCTCTGTGCCGCTGAAGCGTGTACTTTGATGGTCTTTGGGTACGACTGATAGGCAGAGTTTGCAGAACACCGCGGTCTTGACTGTCGTATTCCCAACTTTCAAAGGGTCGACGAAGCAGAACAGTATTTTACACCAACTATACACTATATCATTCTGGCCCTTCCTCTGTTCCACGAACGTGTGGGAAGTTTTGCATGTGACCTGTGCCTTGGTGGGAGGAGGAGTGCTTTAGCTACGTGTGTCCACAAAGCTCCTTATAGGAAACTTAGGAAGAATAAGGATGTCTTCTTTTATATTCAGTTTAAGGAAGCCTGTGCCCGATATGGGTGGGTTCTTAACATATCGCGTCAAACCTTGTGGAGAACCTATGACCCCTCACCCACCTTATCCACTCTATTACCATTGGTCAGGAAGGTGATGAAAATAACGGGTAAGTAATCACAGTCACCTCCCTTGGTGCATAAAATTCAGGGATCTTCATTATCCAGCTCCTCTGAAGTAGCTTCAGTCCTGGTAGAGCATTTTTACAATGTTTTTTGTTCAGATCCATCCAAGTCATTTAGCTTATTCCAGCATCAACAGGAAAGGTTAGGTATTTAATGTCTGTAGATTGAGTGGGGTTCTTATGTTTTTTTGCAGTCTGTTAACTAAAGGCTGCTCTTCAACAGTGTAATGACTCTGCTTCTGGTGGTAATGACATTCCTTATGATATGATTTACCATTTGCCATACGATTCTCTGTTTTTATTAATAATTTACAATAGGATAAAGGATGGAGATAAAATATCCCCTAATTGGGGGATGGGTATTGTTCTTCCATTTCTTAAACCACTTAAGAACTATTTTAACGAGTCAGACTATCATATCGTTTGTTTGACATCTTGTGTATACTAACTCTTTGAGAAGATGGTTAGCAGGAGGCCAACTAAAAAAGATGTTTCTTCTCTCCGTCACAAAGAGGGTTTCATTGAATGACATGTACACTGGATTACCTCATCGGATCTGAGTCGGCAGTCTGTGAGGTTTTTGCATCTGGACAACATCTTACAGTTTTGTTCTTTGACCTGGGAACGGCATATGATACGGCATGGAACCAATACATTCTGAATTAACTTCACAGTTTGGGGCTGCATGGCCACCTGCCATTGTTCCTTAGTGACTTCTAGTTGAACGGCAGGTTTCAGGTCTCTGTGCTGTCCTCACTCTGTCCTACGAGTTCAGACAGAAAATGTTCCACAGAGGAGTGTCCTATGTGTTCCTTTACTTGCTGTTGCCATCAATGGCATTCTTGATTCCCTGCCACAAAGGGTGTCTTCTTCCTTTTATTTGGATAACCTAGTGATATAGTTTGATGGTTCCTATATGTGTGCTGTTGAGAGGCGGATGCAGCTGATGCTAGAAAGCGTCATCAGCTGGACAGAGTGGATAAATTTCCGTTTTTCTTCAAGCATGAGTGTAGCTATCCATTTTTATGAATTAAAGGGGTTGGCACCTGCTACAATGCATGGAGACTAAGTTTCTTGGCTTAACATTTGACTGTCAAGTTACCTGAGTTTTACATTAGAAACTTCTCTGAGTGTCATGAATGCAAGCAATGAATTTGTTGAAGGTACTGTCTCTGTCCTTGCTTAAGGTTGCAAGGTGTACCCCTCCTCTACTGTACCACGGCTTAATGTTCTCAGTTGCTTGCATCGTGCAGTTTTGCGTCTTGCCACTTGTGCTTTCAGATCCTACCCAATTACTAGCTTGTCGAAGCTGCTGTTCTTTCCTTTTATCTACAGGTCAAGTTGTTATCTCGCCGCGTCCCACTGACGTATGGGCACGTCACCAGTTTTTCATGCTGAGTCCTAACGATGCACTGGTATGTTCTGCAATTGCGTGGTCTGTCATTTGCACATTTTTCAAGTTTTGGGGGTGATTTTTGGTAGGCATATGTGGGAGACCTTCTACCCGCCGTCAGGTGGGGATACTTGTAAGTCTTGAGATGGATCATATACAGTAGTAGTCATAGCCGAGTAATTATGTGAGGGAGTAACTTCAGTTCATTTGTAGCTGGTGACGGAAGAAGTTAGATGGAGGCTGGGTCTTGATTGTAGTTTATTATCTTCAAAGAGAAATTTTAAGTTGAACATTGTGTGTATTACGTAGGAGCATATATATGCTAGCTAAGTTCTCACTGGACCCCTCTCTCTCTCTCTCTCTTTACAATCTTTTCACCTCTGTAGCTAGCCTCCTTCTGCCTCCCTAATTCCCTCAAGCCTTTCTAGTATGTAGGAGAGCTTGTGTCACGTGTACTGGCTGTGTGTGAAGTTTCTAGAAGCCTGTGTGTCAGTGTGTGTGTCGCACTCCCGGTGCACTCCTCTGGTATTCCTTCACTGCAATCTTGCAAGCTCATTTCCTGTTCCCACACCTAGCTTAACTATCATGTTACAGGTGTTACTTTTAGATTAAACATTTATATTGCTATCTATTATGAGTTGTATTATAATAATGTAGATTTCCTAACATCGCTCACTCACGCCAGCTGGAGACACCTACAACAGCCTGTATTAGTGATAAGGTATAATCTATGTATAATATTGATTATATTATTCTATGGACATAAATATTCATGATAATAATTGTACATGATCTAATAATATTCTAGAAACGTAATACATTGTAAACATATTGTGTATATAATGGAGCAAATTCACTATAGTAAAACTGATTTAACAAAATTGCATAGCATACAGTATTGTAAAATGTGTATATATATATAACAAATATATATATATATATATATATATATATATATATATATATATATATATATATATATATATATATATGCAAAACTATTCCAAAGGCCAAGGTTTATGCAATAAAGAGTTATTAATAAATTTGCTTATTTTATATAGATATAATGGTACTGGTATAAGAAATGAATACTTGTATATCATGTAATATTAATCCATATGTCATCCCATAATTTTCTGATTTTTTATAATATATAAAATGAACACTATTTACACAATATTTACACTTTATTCAGGGGGTCCCACTTCAATGTTCACTCTTCCTCCAGTAAATACTGACTCCAAGTCTAAAATTCTTGGATGCATTCTGTGCATTGCCAACTGCACTACTGCAAATACAATAGTGAAGATAATAAAGGCAGTAGGTGCTGGGCTATACACATAGGTATGGGTTGAACATACTCAAACTCAGGTTCTTCCCAGAGCTTCATTGTTTCATTGATTAGTTGCATAGTTTCAAACTTAGGTGAAGTTAACTTCAATACTCTGTGCTCATGTTTAAGTCCATCTTTAGGTAAAAAAGTGTGAAATATTTGTGTGTATGGCTGAGGATGGCATAGTGATTGGTGGTAGATAAAGTGCACATGGATGGTGTAAGTACCACTACAGTAGTCTGGTGCTATGTATAATCCTGATGCTGAAGTATGAGATGGAGTGGTATGTCTGGACAAATTATGTAAACTGATGTGTTATGAGTAAGGTAAAAAACACTGTGAGTGTGCAATGCACTGGATGGTGTATAGGTTTATCTGTCTGTGGCCTGGTGTTTGAGATCGTTGCCTCAATGTGTTTGTGTTGTTTGTTCTGTCTGTTTTCGGGTCGCGACCGATTTTGTTCTTTTGTTTGGAGTAGCTGTAGTTGTTTTTCACGGCTGATACTGTGTCTGTCATTATCATTCTAATAGAATTTGATTGTGTTTCGGTCCTTACCCCTGCTTTGCTACCATTCACCTCTACCTCGTTCATAAAATCTAGCAAGCACATTCCTTGGGAGTAAGAAATCGTCTTAGTGATTTTAAGGACCCTATCATGTAATATACACAAGGCAGCTACATAACCAACGGTGTCTACGACAAACACTGGTGACATATCTTTCCATCTTCTGTTATCCAGTTTGAGTTTTCAAAAGTGGCCAA